>NW_028274809.1:90892475-91216850 GCF_037043125.1 Eumetopias jubatus
CTAAAATGAGTCTCTTGCAGACAGCATATTGATGGGTCTTGTTTTTTAATCCAATCTGATAGCCTGTGTCTTTTGATTAGGGCATTTAGCCCATTTACATTCAGGGTAACTATTGAAAGATAAGAATTTAGTGCCATTGTATTGCCTGTAGGTGACTTTTACTGTATATTTTCTGTGTTCCTTTCTGATCTATGCTGTTTTTAGACTCTCTCTTTGCTTAGAGGACCCCTGTCAATATTTCTTGGAGGGCTGGTTTTGTGTTTGCAAATTCCTTTAGTTTTTGTTTGTCCTGGAAGCTTTTTTTTTTTTTAAGATTTTATTTATTTATTTGAGAGAGAGAATGAGAGACAGAGAGCATGAGAGGGAGGAGGGTGAGAAGGAGAGGCAGACTCTCTGCTGAGCAGGGAGCTCGATGTGGGACTCGATCCCGGGACTCCAGGATCATGACCTGAGCCGAAGGCAGTCGCTTAACCAACTGAGCCACCCAGGCGCCCATGTCCTGGAAGCTTTTTATCTCTCCTTCAATTTTCAGTGAGAGCCTAGCTGGTTATAGTATTCTTGGCTGCATATTTTTCTCCTTTAGTGCTCTCAAGATCTCATGCCAGTCCTTTCTGGCCTGCCACGTCTCTGTGGTTAGGTCTGTTGCCTATCTAATATTTCTACCATTGTAGGTTACATATCTCTTCTCCCAAGCTGCTTTCAGGATTTTCTCTTTGTCTCTGAGACTCGTAAGTTTTACTATTAGATGTCGGGATGTTGACCTATTTTTATTGATTTTGAGAGGCGTTCTCTGTGCCTCCTGGATTTTGATGCCTATTTCCTTCCTCACATTAGGGAAGTTCTCTGCTATAATTTGCTCCAATATACCTTCTGCCCCTCTCTCTCTTTCTTCTTCTTCTGGAATCCCAATTATGCTAATGTTGTTTCGTCTTATCGTATCGCTTATCTCTCAAATTCTGCCCCCGTGATCCTGTAGTTGTTTCTCTTTTTCTCAGCCTCTTTATTTTCCATCATTTGGTCTTCTATATCACTGATTCTCTCTTCTGCCTCATTTATCCTAGCAGTTAGTGCCCCCATTTTTGATTGCACCTCATTAAGAGCCTTTTTGATTTCGACTTGGTTAGATTTTAGTTCTTTTATTTCTCCAGAAAGGGTTTCTCTAATAACTTCCACGCTTTTTTCGAGCCCAGCTAGTATCTTTAAAGTCATGATTCTGAACTCTAGCTCCAATATCGTACTCATGTCCATATTGATTAGGTCCCTGGCTGACGGTACTACCTCTTGTTCTTTTTGCTGAGGTGATTTTTTTCGTCTTGTCATTTTGTCCAGAGGAGAATAGATGAATAAGAGAACAAAATGCTAACAGGTTAACAACGTCCCCAGCAAATATACTCTATACAAATCAGAAAAGACCTGAAACCAGGGGAAAAGAAAGGGAAAGAAAGAAAAAAGAAAGAGAAAAAAAAAGAAAAAGATAAAAACAAAAACATAACAATACAAAAAAACCAGAATATGATCAAATATGATCAGAGTAGTGCACAGATCATTGCCACACACTAGATTTTGGGCGTATTTTGGTCTGTTAGAAGAAAGTGCCTCCTAAAATTTTAAAGGAAGAAAGACATAGATGTACAAAATAAGGGTTGATACAATGGAGGGATGGAAGATGACTGTAAAGATAAAAATTATAAAAGATTTTATAAAAGGAATTGATAAGATAAGAAGTTGTTTGAAAAAAGAAAGAACATTTAAAAAAAAAGAAAAAAAAAGGAGAGAATGTGATCAGGCAGGAGACTAGAACCAAGCCATACACTATTGATTTAGGGTATATTTTGATCTGTTAAAAGAAACTGTATCTTAAAATTTTAAAGAGAGAACAACTTATATATATATATATATGTATATATATATATATATATATGCCAAAAATAAGGGTAACTACTATGAAGGGATAAAATATGACTCTAAAAATGAAAAATAAAAAATGATTTTTTAAAAATGTGATTGATAAGATGTTGTTGAAAAAGGGAAAAAGAAAAATAAAAAAAACAGTTAAAAAATTAACTTTGAAAAACTAATGAATCATAGTAAAAAAAAGCCATGAATTCTATGTGCAGTATTCCCCTACCGCTGGAGTTCTCCCGTTCTCCTTGATCGGTAAACTTGGTCTTGGCTTGCTGGCTGTTCGTGCTGATCTTCTGGGGGAGGGGCCTGTTGCCGTGGTTCCCAAATGTCTTTGCCGGAGGCGGAATTGCCCCGCCCTTGTTGGTCTGGGCTAAGCAAGCTGCTCGGGTTTGATCTCAGGAGCTTTTGTTCCCTGCAAGTTCTCGGTACAACTTTGGAGGACCAGGGTGAAAATGGTGGCCTCCCAATCTCCACCCGGAGGAGCTGAGAACTCGGGTCCCCACTCCTCAGTGCGCCCCCAGAGAAAAGCAGTCACTCCCGTCTCCCCGGTCTCTGGCCGCACTTCGTGCTCACCCGGTCTGTGACCGAGTATTTCTATCTCTGGCACCCGATCCCGTGTGGAGTATCCAAACCCAGCAGATCCCTGCAGTGCGCTCCCGCGCCGCTCCTCCCCAGGGAGGAAGGGGAATCTCTCCAGATCTGCTGCTTGTTGGGTCCCTGCTGGAGGAGCAGTTTATGGCACAGTTTATGGCAACCCCGAGCTGAGAGCCCGTGCCTCGGTTCCGTCTCTGCAGCCGGCTTCCCCGCTCCAATACCTGGGAGCTCTGCCGCACTCCGGCACCCCCGGTCTTTCTGTGACCCCGAGGGTCCTGAGACCACACTGTCCCGCGAGGGTTTCACCCCCCGCTTAGCCACTGGAGCGACGTCCCTCAGCGGAGCCGGCTTCTAAAAATTCCGATTTTGTGCTCCGCGGCTCTATCACTTGCCAGAAGTGGTCGACGGAGGCCCCCTCCCCCGCCATCTATCCTCCCGAATATCGCCTCGGATTCACTTCTCCGCACGTCCTACCTTCCAGAAAGTGGTCACTTTTCTGTTCAGAGAGTTGTTGCTACTCTCTTCTTCGATCTCCTGTTGAGTTCGTAGGTGTTCAGAATGGTTTGATCCCTATTCAGCTGATTTCCTATGATCAGACGAAACCCAGGTCTCCTACTCCTCCGCCATCTTGTTCTGCCGACCCAAATATCCTTTTGAATTAGTGTTTTTGTATTCTTTGGGTAAATACCTAGTAGTACAATTACTGGATCATAGGGTAGTTCTCTTTTTCACAGTGGCTGCACCAGTTTGCCTCCCCACCAACAGTGCAAGAGGGTTCCTTTTTCTCTACATCCTTGCCAACACCTGTTGTTTCTTGTGTTTTGATTTTAGCCTTTCTGACAGATGTGAGGTGATATCTCATTGTAATTTTGATTTCCATTTCCCTGATGATGAATGATATTGAGCATTTTTTCCTGTGTCTGTTGCCTATCTATATATCTTCTTTGGAGAAATATCTGTTCATTTCTTCTGCCCAGTTTTTAATTGGATTATTGGCTTTTTCTTCTTTATGTATTTGAGATACTACCCCTTATCAGATATGTTATTTGCCAATATCTTCTCTCATTCAGTAGGTTGCCTCTTAGTTTTGTTGTCTTCTTCACTGTGCAGAAGCTTTTTATTTTGATGTAGTCCCAATAATTTATTTTTGCTTTTGTTTCCCTTGCCTTAGGAGACAGATCTAGAAAGATATTGCTATGGCCGACATTAGGGAAATTATTGCCTGTGCTCTCTTCTAGGATTTTTATAGTTTCAGGTCTCACACTTAGGTCCTTAATCCATTTTGAATTTATTTTTGTGCATGGTTTAAGAACATGGTGCAGTTTCATTCTTTTGCAAATAGCTATCCAATTTTCCCAATACCATTTGTTGAAAAGACTCTTTTTCCCATTGGATATTCTTGGCTCTTTTGTCAAAGATTAATTGACCATATAGTTGTGGGTTTATTTCTGGGCTTTTTATTTGACCTGTCATTTTTTGTGCCAGTACCATACTATTTTGACTACGACAACTTTGTAATATAATTTGAAGACTAGAATTGTGACACCTCCAGTTTTGTTTTTCTTTTTCAAGATTGCTTTGGCTATTTGGTGTCTTTTGTGGTTGCACACAAATTTTAGGATAGCTTTTTCTAGTTCTTTGAAAAATGCTGTTGGTATTTTGGTAGGGATTGCATTAAATATGTAGATTGCTTTGGGTAGTATAGACATTTTAACAGTATTTGTTCTTCTAATCTATGAGCATGGAATGTCTTTCCATTTCTTTGTGTCTTCTTCAATTTCTTTCATCAATGTTTTATAGTTTTCAGATTACAGGTCTTTCACCTCTTTGGTTAAGTTTATTCCTAGATATTTTATTATATGTGGTACAATTGTAAATGAGATTGTTTTCTTAATTTCTCTTTCTGCTGCTTCATTATCAGTATATAGAAATGTAATGGATTTCTGTACATTGATTTTATATCCTGTGACCTTACTGAATTCATTTATTAGTTCTATTAGTTTTTTTGGTGGAGTCTTTGGGGTTTTCTATATAGAGTATCATGTCATCTACAAAGAGTGAGAGTTTTACTTCTTCCTTACTGATTTGGATGCTTTTTGTTCCTTTCTCTTATCTGATTGCTGCAGCTAAGACTTCCAGTACTATATTGAATAAAAGTGGTGAGAGTGGACATCCTTGTCTGGTTCCTGACCTTAGGGGAGAAACTCTCAGATTTTCACCATTGAGTATGATGTTAGCTATGGGATTTTAATATATATGATCTTTATTATGTTGAAATATGTTCCCTCTAAACCTACTTTGTTGAGAGTTTTTATCATGAATGGATGTTGTACTTTGTCAAATGCTTTTTCTGCATCTATTGAAATGATCACATGATTTTTATCTTTTCTCTGATTGATGTGATGTATCACACTGATTTGTGAGTATTGAACCATAAAAGAGACAATTTTATTGTGTGTGCATTATATCTCAATAAAAATAAATCTTAACAAATAGTCCTTCCTACATTAGTGTCCCACATCCAGTTACCAAATTAAATTCCCATTTCTTATCTAATTAAATGGCACCATCCTCCATACAGATTCTAAAGCCTAAAATCTGGGAATCGTTGTTTACACTTTCCTTCTATCCCTGAATTCAATCAAAAAGATCTTTTAATTTGACCTTCTTAATCTCTTGTGTCTCCTCTTCTTTCCATTGACATTGTCCCATTTTTAACTCCACATCCTTTAGTTCCTTCTTAACATTTATCATCATTCATTCACATAGCAAAGAGTCATTAAATGCCTATTTTATGACAGATTCTGTTCCAGGTACATGTTATACATAAGGGAATAAAATGTAGAAATATCTGCTCTTGAGAAGCCCATATTCTAGTTGGCAGAGAGCAGTATAAACATAAAATATAATAAATAAGTACATTATTATATGATAAAAGGTGGTAAGTGCTATAGAATAAAACAGAGTAAGGATAGATCAAGAGTACTGGTGGGTAAGGGATTGCAATTTAAAATAGGGAGCTCAAGGAAAGTCTTATAAATATGTTTCATTTGGGTAAAGACGTAAGTGAGGTGAAGGTGTAGGTGTACCTAGAGGAATACATGGAGATATTTAGAGGAAAAAGATTCTCAGAAGATGAAACAATCAATACAAAAATACTTAAGAGGAAGTACGTCTGGAGAATTTGAGGACTGACTAGGAAGGAGGCCAGAATGGTTGAAGCAGTTATTAAAAGAGAGACAGTCGGTGAGGACAGAAATATGATAAGAGGACAAGTTAAGTAGTACCTTTAGGTACTTTAGGTGCTTTGGCTCTTACTCAGGGTCTTTGCAAAGCATGGTTAAGTTTTAAAAGAATTGTTCTGGTGCTAAATACAGATTTTTTGAGGGTAAGAGTAAAAGCAGAGAGACTTGTTAGGGGGTTGTACTTTTTTTAAGATTTTATTTATTTATTTATTTGAGAGAGAGAGAGAGAGTCTGAAGAAGACTCCACACTGAGCACAGAGCCCGACACAGGGCTTGATGCAGGGCTCAATCCCACGACCATGAGATCATGACCTGAACTGAAATTGAGAGTGGGATGCTTAATTGACTGAGCACCCCAGGCGCCCCTTGGAGGTTTTTGAAATAGAAGATGATGGTAGCAGTGAAGGTGGTTGGAAGTAATGGGATTCTAGCTATATCATGACAGTAGAGCTATAGGATTTGCTTATGGGTTGGATAAGCTGTGTGCCAGGCACTGTCCTAGTCACTGGTCCCCAAGTGGCTCACCACTTGGTCCCTAAGAGTTTTGGCCTGAGCAACTAGACAAATGGAGATGCTGTTGCCTGAGGTGGGGAAGGTGGCTGATGACATTAGGCATTGTGGGGTAAGACCATGTGTTCAACCTCAGACATGTTAAGTTTGAAGTGTCTACTAGATGTCCTAGTGGAGGTGTTGAGAAGGTAGTTACATAAGTGAGGCTGCAATGTGGAGGAATGTGCCAAGATTATATATATATATATATATATATATATATATATATATATATATATATATATATCAGTGAGGCATCAGCATGTAGATGACATGAGTATAGAGAAAGAAGACGAGAGGATGAAGGACAGTATCTCAGGGCACTCTAACATCAAGTCTTAGTGAGAAGAGGTGGAATCAAGAGAAATAGCCCAAAGCAATGACCAGTGAGGTAGAGAGAAAACCAAGAAGATGTGTATCCTGGAAACAAGGTCAAGAAAGGATATATCCGAAGAGGATTTATGTAACTGTATCATTACCAATAGGTCACTTAAGATGAGCACTGAGAACTGACCATCAAATTCAGCAAACCCATTTCTGTGGAATGGTGGGACTTAAAGCTCAGTCACAGTAGGTTTACCAAAAGACACTGAGAAGAGAGGAAATGGGGCAGTGAGTACTGACAACTTTTCTGAAATTTGCTACAGCAAGGAGCAGAGAAACATGACAGTAGTTGGGAGGGCCAGTGGATCAAGAGGAGACTTCTAAGATGGCAGGAGTATCAGCAATTTGTGTGCTGCTGGGAATGATCCATGGGTGAAGAAAAATGTCTTGGGAGGGGGAAGGTGAGGACTGCTTTGAGCAGGTGCGAGAGAATGGATCTAGGAATGGAAGGGACTAGCTTTAGGTGGGAGCACAGCAAGTTCATCTCTGGGGCCAGGCAGGGCTGTCAGGATGTGCAGACCCTGAGGGTTGGTAAATGCAGCCTTGAAAGTCTCCGCAGGTTCTCTTTCAGGTGCTTCCATTTTCTCAGTGAAGTTGAAAGCAAAGTAGGAGGGAATGGAGTGGCAATACGAGGGAAGAGAAGTAATAAAATAGTATCCAGGGGAGAAGAGGGATGAGTGGACATAAAGCATGATTGCTAGACAACACAAAGAGCCCATTGGAGGGTGCTGGTCATGAATATCAGATAAGATCTGCCAGTGAAACTCTCTCTCGCTAGCCTGTCTGCTCCTTGTTCACGGTCAGAGCATCAGTGGCTGGGACAGTGCCTGGAACACAGCAGCCACTCCACCCCACCCTGCCTCTAGTCTCACCTCACTCTAATTCATCCTCCACACAGCTGAGAGAACAGTATCATTCCTCTGCTTATATTTTCACCCACAGTGGCTTCCGATAGACCCCAAACTTTTTACCACGATATAGAAGCTCTTCATGATCTGCTTTCTGGATAGATTTCAACTTCAACTATTGTGTTTACCCTCATACCCTCCAACAACAGCTACTTAAAAGTCCCCATAATGTTCCCTGCTATCTTTTTTGGACTATAGCCTTCACCTGATTAACTCCTACTAATGTTTCAGGGACTCAGCTCAGAAATCACCTCCTTCAAGGAACACTTGCTGATGTCTTCCTAACATCGCCACCTCCCATTCTGTGTTCGATGCCCCTTTGTGACCTCGATCACAGCAGTTCCCTTTCTATATTATAATTGTCTCTTCTTTTTGTTCCCCAAAGTATTGTATATAAATTCTAGAACAACAGCATGGTATTTATCTGTATTCGGAGCTACAACCATGGTGTCTGGCATATAACAGGTGCTCCAAAATGTCTGTGGAATGAAGAAGGGAAAATTAGAGTCAGTAATCGTTGTCTATTGTCTATCTAGGCAGAGACCAGTGAATGTTAATACATAATATATAGCAGGATCTTTCAAGACAGCCATTCTTTATCTTTTTGGATAATTTGTTTGTTTGACTCTTCCAAATTTTAAGTAAATCACAACTGTTTTAGTTGCAAAAAAGTCAAAGATATGACATATCTTTGATTTTTGCAACTAAAACAGTTGTGATTTACTTAAAATTTTATTTAAAGACACCATCAGTAGGACATACTCTTTGAACAGTATTTCAGATCCTGGAGTTAGGTGGCTTTGAGCCATGCTCATTCTCTTATGTACAGTTAGCTAAGGAGGAAGAGGCACACACTCTGAAGTCCATTAGACCCAAGTTGGATCTCTACCCCTTCTCTTTACCTCTCTGACTCTCCGTTTCCTCCTTTGCAATAAGTTTACCTGGAGCAACGTTATAAGATGGCATTTTGCAGATGAACAATGAATACTAGTTAGCTATTATAATTGTGACCGAGAGCTGAACAAAACCAACTGTTGCATTTGACAAATTACCTCTTGCCCTGCTCTCTGAAGCCTGCCTTCTTGTCCCCCTTTAGGTCTTACACTCTATGTCCTCACCTTCTCTGGCTACTCTATCTAAATTAGTTTTCACTAAACCTCTCCCACTCCCTCTAGCTCACGAGTCCCTGTCCCCACTCCAGCTCTTCCTTTGTCATCACAACTCTCCATTTCTTTTGTGGTGTTGATCACCATTTGTAATTCTAGAGTGTAAGTCCCGTAATTGTCTTGTTCAACGTTATAGCTCCTGTTCCTCACCCAGACCAGAACAGAGCTATTATGCAATCAATGAATATCTGATGAATGGACAAATTATACTATATTTTGATCATATTGGGCAACCAATTTGTATAGGAAATTTTTGGAGTTGACTTCAGTGAGATTCCTGGAAACTGTTCCTGTCTTCCTAATGTGAGGAAGACATGTTTGTCATCAAACAGGATCAGCCCAGGTACTATACTTCCCCTCTGCTCCCCTACTCCCAAGGGCTACACCACTGAAGAATATTGACAATTATGTCAAAGAAGGTTCTATTCTTGCAGAACATTGTGTAAGCCTGGATCGTCTTCAAAAGTTCTTAGTAATGCATGAATAGAGAACATCTAGAAAAATAGGTAGTTTCTCAAACGAAGCTTCTGTCAAAGAAAGGAATACAATGAATATAAAATCTATTGGTCATGGCTTAAGATGAAAATCACAACCCAGCTACCCGCATTTTGCCATGCTGAGGGAGCATGTCAGACTGCGTTAAAACACTGATCATGCCCTGCAGTCGCTTCTAAGCTGGCTGGAGAAGTAGAGACTGACATCCTTGAAATCTAGGGAGAATACAAGTCAACATAAATTACTAGCTAAACCTTGTTTTACAGAGGCGTACTAAAGTTACTGGAACTTTAGGCAGAATGCCCAAGGAGAGTGAAGATCATGGAAGGCTGAAAGCTTCCCAAGCTGGGGCTTGAGGAAAGAGCACCAAGAATAGACAGGCGTGGCCAGCGGAAGAGGGGCTGATAGAAGAGTAGCGCCCCCTGCTGGTAGTAGGTTTGCCGTTCACCTAAGGAAGGATGAGAACTGGGCCCTGGAAGGGGGAAGTGAGTGCAACGGCCAGACAAACTGCCATTACACGTTGGACAGCCCACCTGCAACAGTTGTGGTTTCCTGGCCACCTTTCTGCGGACTCCTGCCTTCTCCGGAACAAAGTAAAACTAAACCCAACACTACCATAATAACTGCAACAAAAAGGAAACAATAAATTCTCTACCCACAGGATTGGCAGCAGGCAGAGATTCCATGCTCCTGCCAAAAGGAACCATAAGGACAGCGTTTATGAAAATGGGTCTGGCTAAACAGTTGTTATTTCTGATAAAGGACGAAAGATTGAAAACAAATGATAGCAGAACACAGAGCATGCCCATGTGTGTGCGCGCGCGCATGTGTGTGGTGTGTTCATGCATGGTGTGTGTGCATGGGTGTGACTGTGTATGTGTATGGTGTATGTTCATGTATGTATGGCATGTGCTGTGTACAGTACATGCACTGTATGGTGTGTGTGTGTGTGTGTGTGTGTGTGTGTGTGTGTGTGTGTGTGTGGAGGGCGCATGTCTCCCGCCCTCCCCTGGCATCTGCTTGCCTATCCTTGGTTCTGCGCTCCCTGAAGGAGGGTTGGGGCGCAGTCCCCTTCTCCCTTTTCCACTTCTGGCACACTTGGCATCCCCCTTATGACCCGTGCCCACTGTGGGGACCCTCCCTCCCACTGATTTCCTCCCCAGTGGTGGGAGGGGAGCCACGCGCCCCCTGTGAAGTGGGAAAGCAGAAGAAGTGACTTTGATGGATCACATTGTACTGGAGGCCCAGCACTAGCAGGTTAGAGAGGGGCAGCTCCAGCCCACGGGCCTCCAACCAGGGGGTTTGTTCTGATGAGATAATTTTTCTCATTAACCTTGATAACTCTCTGCTGATATATGGATCTATTTGCACTAACACAGGGCTTTCTTTTCTTTATCTTTTTTTTTTTTTTAAATCTGTCTACACTGTCTAGGGAGGAGAATGCAGAGCCTCATGGTTCCCTGCAGCTGCGTGGCCCAGCTGTTGAGGAGCCAGGTTGCCAGCTTCTGGGTGACCAGGGCCGACCTGGAGGGAGGAACGCAACAGTCCCTGTTTTCAGTACCCTGGCTTTTCTTAGCCATAAAACTCTCAACAAATATAGACCGCATGTGGGAGGGAGTGAGAGGTTCAGAGATTTAAGTATTTGCCTGCCCCCAAACCCAGCTAGCTGCTCTGGCTCCTTACAATCGCCCTCTTTGTTCAGATACTCTGGATTCTGCCCCAGTTGTTCTTTGCTGTAAAGTGGTGGGGCACATTTTTAATCATTATCTAGGGTGTCTTTCCCAGAACACTTTCTCTTCTCCGCAGTTAACATGAATTTCTGTATCATGTACATACTTCTTTTAGGTATTTATTAAGTCTCTCCACTTGGTAGGCTGTGAGCACTTTGAGATCTGGGCTATCTTTTTCATCTTTGTTTCCTCAGTATTAGTATGGTGTCTGGCACAGAGTAAGCACTTGATACATGTGTTGTTGACTTATGAATGAGACTAAGACATGAAATTCAGGAGTACCTCAAATGCCTGAGGGAATTCAGTTTTAAGACGAATTTATTAGCATAAGTTGCATTGTATCCATTTGGGGCCTAATGTTGTGTCCTCCAATCTGCTCATCTAGACGCTTGAGTACCCTCCCAGAGTTTCTCACAGAAAGAGAGGCCAAAACAAGTTGATATACTGAGGCTCTTGTCCACTATCATGCAAACATAGGGCCCAAGAATTTAATATATTAACAAATACTTTTATGAAAACCCAATGCAAGATAATTATGTTGTTTATGAGATAAGGAGATAAGGACAGCAATTATTTTTATTTTTATTTTATTTTATTTTATTTTACTTTTTAGGACAGCAATTATTTTAAAAATAATTCACAATACACTACAATAAGTATGCTCCAAATATGGGACACAAGTGAAATGACCATCTTTCACATAAACTAACTTAGAAACTACATCAAAATTCAAAAGTGAAGCTCCTTCATTAATAAGATGCTCGGGCAGAAGCTTTTCTTCATCTGATCCTCCCCAGCCACATACACACCCCAAACACCTTCACCCCTCCACCGGGCAGAAACCATTCAATAGCCTTTGCTTATAGACTGATGCTCAGTTTTAGAAAGATGCCATTGTTTCAAGAAACCTCCTAATTCATTAATGAGGCCAACAAAGATGTCATGTTGGGTCATAGGGCAGGGCGAGTGGAATTTAAAGAACTTTCCAGGCAGCCTCCTCTCAGCAGAATTCAGGACATGTCAGCAGGCAGCTGCAATGGAGTTGGAGCCAGGGTTGATGTTCAAGGAAAGACTCGGGCGAGACAGAAAGGGATGGCATTCTCCCTTTCAACAGGGGTGGTTCTCAAGCTTAGTGAACTTGTCATTGCTGACACTGCTGGTCCTGAGAGCCACTGCTCTACAGGAACCTGACCTCAGAAAAATGCCAGGTTACCTCAAAGTTATTGGAACTGGGAGAGGAACCAGTGAGTACTATTTGAATTATAAAAAATCAAAAGCTGTAAAGGATCTTATAAAGCTCCTGGTCTGTACCCTTATTTTATAGACAAAGAAACAACAGGGATTCAGTGAGGGCAAGTGGCATCATTTTAAACATAAGTGACTCAATATTATACCAAGGGAGATACATTTTTGGTCATGAGGCCAACTGAGACCACTCAAGTGGTTGCTTAAGCTACTAAAGATATTGTAAAGATTACAGCAATGTATACCATGGGATTTAGAAGGGAGTACTTGTTCTTTATCTAAAGATTCTGGTTCCTGAATTTGATGTGAGGAAAACTATGTTCAAGTTGTGCTTCATAAAATGATCTCTTCCTACTATGTGCCAGGCACCCTGCCAGGCCCTGGGGGCAGAGCTCACAGTCTGTGGAGGAGGCACATTTTTGACAGTAGGTTAGAGTTGGCCAAAGACAAGTTCTCAGAAAAGCTTGGCCTCCAGCTTTTTATGAGCATATCAGACTTATAGGTTATGGACGAGTGGAAGAAGCTGAAATGGTTGCAAAGTGGAGTTCCCTTCAAATGTGTCTGAGCCTTTTACAAATGTATAGATACATCTGAAGTCAATGAAATCATTATGCTGTTGGCTTATGCTTTGAGGAAGCCTGGCAAGTAAGTCCCAGGAAGAGCCAGCGGTCCCTATTTTTGCTTTCATCACATGGTTTTTAACCTATCTCAGCCTTAGTTTCTTGTCTAGCTAATGAGGTGGATTTAATAAAATGAGATAATGAGAGTCATGCGCCTCACATAGGGCTTGGCATGTGGAAGACATGCAATAATATTGTACCTTATGCCAAAGTGAGAGAAAGAATGTTTAAACTAATAGCAGATAACACTTTAATTTTGTTTATGCTTTACCTCCATTATGATGAAATGGACAACATTATTATCCCCATTTTGCTAATAAAAAACAAAGGTTCAGAAACATAGAGAAACCTGCTTAAAGTCAGGCAGTTAGTAGGTGAGGATCATGAATTCAAACCCAAGGCTGTCTAAAACTAAATTTGTTTCCTTAATGATGCATTCTTAATGATACTTTAGCCTGTGGGAGGGAAAAAAGTCTGAAAAGAACTGTTTGTTATCTGATCCAAGGAATGAGTTGACCTACAATATCTTGCTTTTGATGCTGCAGGACATTATCACTTCAACTTTCTTAACATTATTTCATAAGGTAAGAGTTAAAAACTAGATCTGTGGTCAATTGCCACATCCCTCACTTCCCCCCCTTTACCTAACCCTTAGTATGCTTCATTCATTTATACTACCTGTCTCTTTCCTTTGGCATGTGAACTTATGGACCTTGAATATTCGTTTTATATTTCTTCTTATAAAAACACCCTGATATATTACACCAAGTCTGTACAGGTAAGTTCATAGCAAATTTACTCAAGTAGAAAAACAAAGAGAAACCAAAAAAAATGGAAACAACCCATATTTCCATTAAAAAGTGAATGTACAAAGAGTTGTGGTATATCCATAAAATGGAAAGTAGTAGTACTAAAGTGGAATGAACTGCCAATACACATAGGAACATGGATGAATTCTGAAAACATTATGAGTAAAAGAAGTCAGACACAAAGAAAACATAGTGGGTGACTCAATTGGTATGACATTCTAGAACTACAGTTTTATAATCAAACTCACCATAGTGACAGAGAGCAGATCAGTGGTGGTCTGGGGTCAGGATGTAGAATGGGTGGGGGATTGACCTAGAGACATAGGGAGCTTTTTGGGGTGATAAAAATGTTCTCTATCTCGATTGTGGTGGTGGTGATCACATGGTGTATATGTTTGCCAAAAGGCATTATTATAGATGCATTGAATTACATGTAAATTATATCTCAATTAAACTGAGTTTTAAAATTGGATCTTATTGGGCTGCCCGGGTAGCACAATGGGTTAAGCAACCATCTCTTGGTTTAGGCTCAGGTCATGATCTCAGGGTTGTGAGATCAAGCCCCATATAGGGCTCTGCCCTCAGCACAGAGCCTGCTTAAGACTCTCTTGTATTCTCTCTCTGCCCTTCCCCCACACACACTTGTGCATGTGTTCTCTCTCTCTCTCTCTCTCTCTCTCAAATAAATAAATAAATAAATAAATAAATAAATAAATTCGTTCTTACTTTGACCAGCAAAAGAATGAGTGACAGCACAAGGCCTTTGAGAAAGGAAAGTACTAGATAATAGGATAAGGTCAAACTATGCCCACTTGGCAAACGTGCTGAGGACTTGATGGTAGCAAACTTCCTTGTGTCTCTGAAAATATCTGCTAAGCAATATTTGCCTGAAAAATTCCAATCTTAGTACTCTGGATTTATTTCACAGAATCATTAAAAGAAAGCAATATAAGAAACATAAACTCACACTATGGTGGAAAGCATATTTAAGGAAATGACCCTTCAAAAGACTGTAGCATGCCATGATTCTGAGGATTTTATCAGGAGCTTGAGCCCGTGGTCATAAAGGACTGGATGCAGAAGTGCTGGGAAGAGTGAAAGGATTGATTCTGAAAAGGGAGCTGGCATTAAAAGACAGAAAATTATATTACTACTTACTTGAAACAAAGAAAGGAAATTCCCATTATTTCTGAATGAAGATGAGACTGGGTTAAGGAATCTAGTTCTCCAAACAAGCTAGATAATATATAGCCCAACACAAGAACCACAATCAAACGTTGGAAAATATTCCACATGGGAGCTCTTGTTTATGATATTTGATCTGGAACTTGACATCTCGTCAAGATGCAAATAATGGAAGAAACTTAAAGACTGGCTAGTGGAAATGTAGGTAGTTTACATGCAAAACCTGGAATTCACTTCAAATGCTTTATTGTATTGGATAATTCACACAAATCCCCAGTGTGGTACCTGGCACAGAATGGGATGTAAGTAAATCTTTGCTAGAAGGAAGAGAGGGAAAGAGATATGGAAGGAAGGACCATATTTTAAGTTTTGGATGACTCCATGTATTTAAAGACAAAAAATAATGTATTAGATAAAAAAGTTCAGTACGTAAAATACATTAACTTTTTTAAGATTTTATTTATAAAAGACATTAATTTTTTTAAAATTTTATGCCACAACTTCCAACCTACCCCTCCAATAACCTATTGATAAGTGAGTTAAAATATATATTTAGAATAATTTCAGAAGTCCATAATTATGAAAGCCATACATAGGGATGAGTGCTTAGAATGGATTTCTATCTCTGTATTCCTCCCTTAGCAAACTCTGGGTGAGGAAAGAGAAAACATGCTTAGACTACTCAGGGGATGTCACATCCTCAACTAGGCATCCGACTTAAGGATGGGAATTGGGCCATGATTAAGGAATCAGAAATGGGCCATGATTATTGAGTAGCCATGGCAGTTCAGCTGATGGATTATCAATGGACTTCAACTCAGATGCACAGTTTGACTGACAGAAGAAAATTGTCATTCAGGCTAATGGGGGACTTGAACTGGACTCATGGTGTTAGAAAATGAGAAAAGGATAAGTCTTCCCAAATGAGAAAAAAATAATCTCTTGGGTGAGTCCACCCTTTTAGCCTGAGTCCCTTTAATAATCAACAGTGTAAAAGTTTGCATTTTCAAATGATCTTTTTCAGTTAGGATTTTATCAACATTCTTTGTTGGTATTATTTAGTATCTTCTCTCAGACAGAGGCTAGAAATTGACTTCTTTCCCCCAGGAGAGAGTAACTGAGCATTATAAAGGTTTTCTGCCAAAAGCATGGGGCCTCAGATAAGTAATCTCATCCCTCACCCATGATAAATAAGCTATTAAAAATCAAGAAAAAAAGGTAACAGTTGGAATGTCTGAAATGCACAATGTTGTAGAAATCTCATTTGTAAGACCACAAGTCTTCTCCATTGTTTAGCCACAATGCTGGAGTCTTCTCTATTTATATTTTTGTTTGGGGATTTTTCTCTTCCCCAGGCTGAAGTGCTTTGTGCATGAGACAGAAAAGCTGCCAGGACTAGTCCATCTGGCTGGCCAAATGGATTGCACTCACTGGAGCATTGCCAGATGTGTATCAGTAGAAAGTTTAATTTCTGGGCAGTCTAAGCCCTTGGTCCCTTTCTCAGTTTAATGGAAATCACGTTTCCATTTTCCAAAAACTTCTGCAATTGGCCTGAGTGTCGTCACCTAGTCTTGCCTCCCAGTCTCAATAGAGGTCACCCTCCTCGAGAGTGGAACCTCTCCTCTCTATCACGTCCAAAGCAGTGAAATGAGTTTGACAAAAGGGTTTATGCCAAGTGAAAAATCACTATGTTACATTTGATTACATTTGTCTGACCTTGAACAATTTTAGGAGCCAGAGTAGTCATTTTAGTTAAGTAATTTAGTTTAAATTGCTTAATTAAGAAATAAAATTTCATGGAATTCCCTAGATTAATTTGCACTTATACTTAAGAGCATCAACATTTATAATCAATTTAAAGAGGAAATAGGCCTAGAGTATTTTATAGTTTGCAGTGAAACCTAATTGGATTAATTTGGGCTGAAATAGGAAATACAGAGAGATCTGATATATTTTTAATTTCCCACATCTTAAGGACAAATAATGGGCATTTAATCTTTGTAAGGCACTGAGTTTTAGACTTGAAGTTGCAGAAATTGTGGCTTTCAAAGATAAACAGGCTGATTCTCCCGTGTTCTTACCTTTTGGGGAAGGCATTCAGCAGAGCAGGATTGTGGCAAGAACTCACGGGCCAGGTTGGCCTACACATGGTGAGTAGGTGATGGCCACAAGGAGAGTGTTTGGGACCAGCATGGGCCTGTTCTTGTCAGCCCTCTGTATGTGTTCTCTACCCACACTTGTCACTCCCCTCTTTCTCTCAAAAAAATATTTTAAGCGAGAGTGTCAGATTTGAGTGTTTAAGAAGATTCTGCCTGAGGTATAGGGAAGGAATTTGAGGGGAAATGGATGGAGAGAACAAGGGATCATTTTTAAGCTCAACTGTCTATCCTAGTCACAGATCCTGAGATCCTGAATGGAGACAGCAGTAGTAGAAGTGCAGAAGAGGAGATATTCTAGAGGTAATTTCAGAAGGTCTTGGTGATCTATTGGGAGAAGATGTGGGAGAAGAGAGAAATGAGGGAGTGGGAGAAAGCAAAGATGACTGGCAGGTTTCTGCCTGGGGTGACAGCTAGTTATCCACATATCCAGACACCCAAGTTTGTCCAGGCCTGTAGTACTATCCTTTTATACTCTGGTGTGTCCCATTTTGGCAGATAGATTTGTATGGTCACTTTAGTAGAAGAATGAATGACAGTCACATCGAGAATATTAGGAAAGAGATGTGCTGGAAATGGAGTATTTGGACTTGAGATGCCTGTGGTTAACTGTATTTATTCATTCACTTCCTTCAAACCTTTGTTCAAATCTCCCTTTCTCAATGAGGTTCTTTTGAACATCTAATTTAATCCTTCAACCCTCCGCCTTGTCCCCATTCCTGATCCCCCTTATCTTGCTCTACCTTTTCTTTAATCTTAGCACTTAACATCTTCCATTGATTAACATGTTCATTGACCATTGCTTATCTGCTATGATGGGAGCTCCTTGAGGATAAGGATCTTGATCTCTCCTGTTCACAGATGTATTCCAAGTACCTAAAACAGTGCCTTCTTTTTAGTAGATGATCAATGACTATTTTCAAATGAATGAATGAGTGAATTTAAGGAACTCAACAAATACATATCGAGAACCAACCATGTTTTGAACTCCTGTGTGTATCTTAGAAATGTTTAGTAGATTCCAGGATGCTCAATAGAAAGTGAATACATGTGACTCTGAGGCTTGAGGAATGGTCTAGGCTAAAGTTATAAAAGTGTGTATCAGTACTAAGCAGGTCGTGTTTGCACTGTGGCATGAATAATACCCCTTAGTGAGATCATTTTAAGAGGGGGCTCAGGATTGAGTCTAGAGATTAACAAAAATTAGGGGAAGGTGTGAGGTGAGAAATTTGAATGGAGAAAGAGTAGGAATAGCCAATGAAAAAGCACAATAAAAAAAAGGGTCGTGGCATGGAAATTGAGGGGGACTAAAAATAATTTTTGTAGGAGAGAGTTATAAAAAGTATGAAATAAACATTATTCAAGTAAAGCCAGAATTGCCATTGAATTTATTAGAAAGATGGTTGCAACGGAATTAATTGTATTCACATTTGGAAGCCCTTACCCCTAATATGACTGTATTTAGAGATAGGGTCTTTATAGAGGCAATTAAGGTTAAATAACTTCATAAGGTGGGAGGGATTGCAAAACAAATAGGACTGGTGTCCTTGAGAGACACCAGGATTGCACTTGCAAAGAGGAAAGGCCATGTGAGGACACAGAGAGAAGGCAGCTGTCTGCAAGCCAAGGAGAGACACCTCAGCAGAAACCAACCTTGCCCACACTTGGATCTTGGACTTCTAGTCTCCAGAACTGTGAGAAAATACATTTCTGTTGTTTGAGCTACCCAGTCTTTGGTATTTTGTTATGGAAGGTTTACCAGGCTAATACAATGGCCATTATTGATATCGGAATAATAACATTTTCAGGTAGTAAAAGCTGATATCATAGAGCAGTAGGGTAAGGAGAGAATGGGGAGAGTACACTCCCCTTTATATAGAACTGTGGCTAATTGTGGGGGAAAGAAATTGCCCAGGAACCAGAGAGGCTGTGTTGAAACCCTAGGAGAACACAATTAAATCGTGGTTACCATAAATTTCCAAGAGACGAGTTGATCATCTTCACACTATAATATGCATAATTATGCATGTTGATTAGAGCATATTTCTTTGTTTTGTAACTGAAGGAAATCTTGGGAGAGTTTTTAATTTGAACCAGGCAGGAGAATCTTACAAGGACATTAGCAATGAAGTTAGCATTGGCACTCTTTTGGTGGGATTTTAGAGTCACTAAATCAGCTGGACTTCACGATCTAAATTATATCATGTTGATGCTATGCCCCAAGTTTTAGAAGAAAGTTTAGGGTTGTTTGAAGTCATCTCTCAGAATTTTTTAATGCACATCTAGGGTTTTTTTCTCAGGCTTTATCACTGACAGTTTAAAGTCAGGACCAAGTTTTTCTTTCTGGAGGGCATAGTTTACTCCTACTAATAGAACTTTCCTGAATTAGCGTGTTATACTTTTCAAAGTGAGTTTGAAGTTATCCTAATTCTTCTCTCCCTCCCAAGGAATTTGCTCTTGCAGGTACTCCACATCTTCCCTGAATTACCCATTTCCCATCACAATACAAATGCATTGTTAGTCTCCAATATTCAAAATAGCAGTAATAAAACACACTTTCTACCCACATTGTCCAAGGTATCGGTAATTTTGTTCTTCTATCTTCTCTACGATACTCACTTCTTAGATGGTCTCATGGTGATTCTCAGGTATACACATCATCACCTCTAAGCTGATGACTCCTTAACCTTCCCCTGTACTTTTGTCTGGTAAACCTAGGCATTAATAATTAACATATCCAAAAAAAAGCAAGCATCTTGATTCTCACTACCATCTCTAATCTAGTCCTTACCATTAATATTCTACCAATAAACAGCTTAATTGACCCGGGTGCTCATGCCAAAACTCATCAATCACCCTCGAAACATTTTTCTCAATCCATCACTAAAGTTGTGTTTGCTCTACCTTAAAACGAGACACCAATTTAAAAAACAAAACAAAGCAAAATGAAAAAACAAAAACCCATGGTCCTCATAAAGGCTGGTGCAGTTAGCCAGGGGTGGTACTTATTGCCCAAAGCTTCCAAAGGGTTCACTTATTCCCTGTGTTTCCAGTGGCCCCCGCACAGCCCCCATTCCCTTGTGTGAAGTGTATGTGATTTCAAGGAAAGATTGAAGTTTTGACAGCAGAGCTTTCCCGTCTTTGCCTCAAATACCCTTCCTCTCCAAATGTCTCAAGTTCATCCCCACAGCTGACATGGGAACCACTTGACTACATTGAAGATGCCCTGCCGGTGATTTAAAAATGTACAAAAGAGGTAAAACATCTATATAAATAAAGGAGACCCAGGCCTCCTGGGTTTCTAGGGACTGCCTCCTGGCCACTTCTCAGCTGCACCACGGGGCCCTAGACTTGTTCTGCCTAATTTTCCCACAGCACAAGCCTTGCAGCCCTTGGCGGGGCTTGTTCTGGCTGAGACAGCCTAACCCACTAGGCGCTTCCCGATGCTTCCCAGCTGGGCCAGGGGCATTCGCCAAGGGCGAACCCTGCCAGAGCGCATCTGGCCTGCCCCAATAGATACCGCGTTTGCTCCACAAGCAGTTCTGAGACAGATAGACTCGGACCTCCTGAGGCTGTAGCCCTTGTGGCCACGCCATTGCTTACCCCACCTGCCAGTGAGTAGCAGCACAGGTGCATCCTGGATGCAGTTGCCAATTGATAAGGACTTGAGGTAACTGGCAGTGGGAGTTTGTCTTTGAGGGGTACAGGAGTGTAGGAGACAATGGCCTGAGCACGTGGCTGGGCCAACAGGTCTTTTCCATGCTGTGCTGCATGAACATGATGCCGGACAGTTGAGTGAACGACTTGATGATGCTGAGGTTGTACAGCTGGCTAACCTTGAATAAGGTTGGGCAGTTCTTTTCAGTGCAGGAACACCTGTTCTATCACGACTTGCTATTTGAAGGCCAAGTGTGGCAAGTTCCCAGCCAGGATCCTGGAGACCCTGGGGGGCATGCTCATTGATCTCCTCAATACACTCATTTGCGCTATAAAAGGACCGGCTGTTAGTGATGCCATACACCAGGAGGATCCCCTGAGCGCCCCTGAACACCGTGCGCAACCTGTGCTGACCAGACATGTTCAAGAACTCCAGCTTGACCCACTGGCCCCACTGCAGGATGGTAGTCATCCAGTAGTCAATCCGGTTACTGCAGGATTAACGCAGCCTAGGCGGTACCTTCTTGAATGCGCTCCAGGATCTTGCTGTGGCCCACGTCGCTGTCGTCCATCAGCAAGAACTTGAGCAGGTAGCTATAGCTCTTGACCAGACTGCTCTTGGTCCCCATCCTTGATCATGTGCACACAGGACGCAACCCTATGCTCAGGGTGCTGGCTGGGTAGGAGGCCACACGACATCCCCTGGGAGCCCTCAGACCAACCTACTCGTGGTATTTCAGGGAGGCAGTGCAGGGCAGTCCCTCCTTGGCACCACCTGTCGCATCTCAACCTGAGGTTCCTGCTTCTGCTAACAACTTCCGTACCATTAGCATGTCTTTCATGGGTAACTGAAGTAGTCCCTAAACCAGTATTCTTGCTTATTCTGCTCTTGCTTCCATGATATATTCTCCATATAATAGCCAACATGATACTTTACAAATATAAATCATATCAAGTCTCTCCTGTCATAGTCATTAGTACTACCCACTGACCACATTGTCCCCATGCCCCTTTGGATACCTGGTAGGATTGTGTTTACCTACCTTCTTCTGGATGAGTGGGATTATGTGGCTTGTTCTGGCCAATAATTTTTTTTAAAGATTTTATTTATTTGAGAGAGCGAGCACATGAGCAGCGGGGAGGGGCTGGGGGAGAAGCCAGCTCCTCACTGAACAGGGAGCCCGATGCCCCAGGACTCTGGGATCATGACCTGACCTGAAGGCAGACGTTTAACCAACTGAGCCACCCAGGCACCCTTGGCCAATAAGTTTTAAGCAAAAATGACAACTGGATTACTGAGGCTGAGTATTTAATTGCTGTTCAAGACCCTTCCCACTGTTCCTTATGGAACAAAATACGTTAACACCTCACCATATTTTCCTCTGCATATTGGCTGTGGAGAAACTGTGTGCATTTTAAGTTCAATTGCAGAAGCTGTGTTGATCCTTATTGTTGGAATATTGCCTGTAGCCTCCCAACTCAAACCTCTTCAGGCTACCATATATTCAGAGAGGGTAAATTGCATCCTCGTGCCTAAGGTGTATGTGTGACAGTGTGAAAGAGATAGAAGGAGAAAGAGTATATGTTGAGGCCAGGGAAAGCAGATGAAAGGAGGAGCATCAGGATCCAATGAAACCAATCAGACAGATTGTGGCTCAAATCCCACATCTACCATTTGATTGTCAGAACTTACATATCCTCTGTAAGTTTAGGTCTCCTCATCTGTAAATTGGTAATGAAAATACCCGCCTCATAGAGTTATTGAGAGGATCAATAAAAATACCTAAGTAATTAGTATAATGTCTGGTTCTTAATAAAAGCTCAATAAATGGTAGCTCTGATTGTACTTTTTATTAATATTATTGAAGAAAAAAGATGGTGGGGGAACATCCCAGCAAAAAAAGTCAACAGCCTCAAAATGGAACTATTAGGGAATTGTCTTTAACATACTTTATGAGATAAGGTTGTGCAAAGCTTCAAACTCCAGGACAACTGTGACATGGTAATGTTTTTCCTCCAACAATTCTTTTTTTTTTTCTATCTCTTTCTATTCTTTCAGGATTCATAACTAATTGTGGCTATCCATTTGCTCGTGTGATCATTCATTCTTTTATTCATCATTCATTCATTCAAAGGCATTTACTATAATCTGCTTTGTCCAGACACTGAGTTAGGTGCTGGGGACATAATAGTTAATACAAGCACAGCTCTGCCTTTATGGAGAGCATAGAGAAAGAGACAAAGTCTATTACAAATGGTAATTGTATATGCCTCCTCTTATTGCAAGCAACAGTGACCCGGTGAGCTCTCACACAAAGGTCTTAATGAATCCTTCTAGGATTATTTATGACTAATGAAAAGCTCCTAAAGAGGTGAAATCTTAATCCAAATACATGAATCTCTAATGACAGAAGTTCTGCTAATGTGGCAGCAAGAGTAAAACAGATATTTAAATCAAATGTTCTGCCAAGAACCCCTCAAGTCCCATGACACAGTTAACTCCTATTCTGCCAGGAAGTAAGGCTTTGCTACTCTTTGTACACAATGGTTGTTAAACAGTAAAGGATGTTCTCAGCCCCATGCCCCCCAAAGTGACACTTTCCCTCGTTATACATAAGCTTAAGACAAGCAGAGTCAGTTTTCTATTTTAAAGATAAAAAGCTCTTCTTGACTGGATGAGCAAATGAGGATCCACAGTTGGAGGAACAAGAAGCTTTTTAACTCTAAGCTGAGAAATTTACACATGGAAATATGGAAAATATAATTAAACTACAAAAGGAAATGTAATTCAAGTTGAATGGAATTAAATGTAAAAATAGTCCTCAAATCTTGCTGCACATTAGAATCACCTGAAGATCTCTTTAAAAATGCTCATGCTCCATTTTAGACCAACTGAATAAACATGTTTGGGATCTGGACATTGGATTTTTTTTCTTTTAGATCTTCCAGGAGATTCTACTATGCAGCCCAGGTTGAGACCACTGGAGCAGAGGAGTCACAGGGACTGAAGATGAACCCTGAAGGCTCAGCCAGATTTTGATACATGGAAAGGAGTAAAAATGGCAGTCTGGCAAGAGACTGGTGTGAGAACAAATAATCATACTTGAGTATTTCCCCACTTTGGGCTGTGAAGAGATGGCCTGACCTAAGCTAATGCCTCCTGATGAAAAGGTAGAAGGTAGGTCTGGGTTGGATGTACAGGAATTCTTCTGCCACAAATATCCTTACTTCAAGTTCTAATGTAGTCATGAAGTTTTCCTTGGCTAGCTTTTTGGGAACAATAAAAATTTTGGTTGTAGTGAGTTTGCGGTACTTCTGTTGAATCTGGAAATAAGGGGAAAAATGATTCAGAAATCAAAAATAAAAGATAAAGAGAAATTTTTAACCAAGAGGATTTTTGTTTTTGCTTCCCCCCACCGCCCCACTCCCATGGGTCTCCTAAAGGAGAGAAAGCACTGAAATAATTGAGGCACTAAACCTGGGTGACAAGTCAGTGTCTCCAGAGGTCAAGCAGGTAGCACAAATGGTGGGAGACTACTGTGAGGCTCCCCTTACTTAGGGCCCTTACCTCAGGAGCTCTGCTGACCAAGGTGGGAATTTCCAAAGAGAACCCTGAGAGGAAGTGATCATAAGTCAAAATTAATTGTATATTTATTTTTTCATTCTTTCCTTTTCTCTCTTTCCTTCCTTCCTACCTTCCTTCCTTCCTTCTTTTTTTTCTTGCTAATTTAGGATATCTAAATCATAATTGGTATTCCCTTTTTGTTCCGTATATTTTGTCTTATTTCAGAGAATATGAAAGTATTTATAGGAAGTTCTGTAGTTTCACTTACAAAGTTAACACTCTACCCTAATTTCTCTATAGGACAGTAAATTCTCCAAACCTGAATTCTAACAAGGTAAAGATTCCAGAAACCTAAATCAGGCAGCTGGAAATAGACACCTATATAATTAGAAGTTATTCCAGTTAGTGTTTGACAAAACTTATGCTGGCTAATTGAACATAATAAAAAAATTTAAGAAAACGTAGTAATAGTTAAGGCTGTTACCCATCCTAATTCTTTGCATTGCCAAGTTTAAAAACTCTGCTAGTAAGTATAAAAGCATAGCTCAGTTAAGGATACAGTCTTAGTGGGAGTTGATCTGTTAGACTCTGCTATATCTTCAGGAATTGAAGGAGTTAGAGAAAAACTGAATTTACCAAAATTTGTCTTATGAGTATTACTTGTAGTTAAAAGGAACAATGTTATAGGATACTTTGGGTTAGGATGGTGAGGCTGTTATTCAGCATAACTGAATAATAGCAGGTGGTAACTAGATGACCTTCTAGAGGAGGGGTGACAGTTAATGCAAGGATTTATTTTACTGAGTAAGTTTCCAAATTTGACTGCTGTCCTCAGCATTCTTTTTTCTCTTTCCTCCCTTCACAGCACTTTATTTTTTCACTATATAAACATGGAACAAATTTTTTTTATATTTTTAATTTTTATTGAAATATAATTAATATAGTATTAGTTTCAGGTGTATAACATAATGATTCAACATTTCTATACGTTACTCCAGGCTGATCACAATAAGTGTACTCTTAAATCCCCTTTATCTATTTCACCCATCCCCCAACCCACCTCCCCTGGAGCAAATATTTTTTAAAAATATGAGTTTAGAAATGTGCCAAATGTTAGTCTTACTTGGCTGGTCACATTATCATCTCCATCTCTGCCTTCAACCTTATCTTCTTGAAGAGTGTTGGTGTCCTGAATCCTCCTTTATGCCCTTCCCAATATTTTGCCTTTTGTACCTATCACTGGACAGATTGTAAAATGAGCCCTACCCCCATGCCTCCAGCCTCCCTGTTTTTGTGCTCTTTTGATAAGTCCCTTTCCTTGACTGTGGGTGGGACCTGTGACTTGATTTTTACCAGTAGGATATGGCAAAAGCAAAGGCTGTCACTCCCATATTTAAAATGACCTTGGTAGCAAAATTGTTGTAGAGACTCACCCTGCTAACATGAAGTTAGCAGCCATTGGGGAAAGTCTGCATGGTGAGGAATTGTAAATTGTAGGCAGGTTCTAAGAACTGAGGGCAATCCCAACCTCCAACCAGTAAGAAGCCAGGGCCCTCAACCCTGCAGCCACGAGGAAAGTAAAGTCTGCCAACAGTGGTAGTAGGTTTGGATATGGATACTTTCAAGCCTTCAAATGAGAACTCAATCCAGCTGACAACACACTGATTGCAGCCCTGTGAGACCTTAAATAGGGGACTCATTTAAGAGATGCCCAAATTTCTGACCCACTAAAACTGTGAGATAATAAATATGTGTGTTGTTTTAAGCTCCTAAATTTAAATTTGTTTAATTTGTATAATTTGTTACATAGCAACAGAAAACTATTATACCCATTCAGAAGTACAAATCAAAATGATGCTAAAGATGGCCAGGTATAAGTGTTAAGACTCCATCTTATCTGTAGCATTTGTTCTGAGGTTGGAGGTTCTTTCAGTAATTCATTTACAAAAGGTTTGGTGTGTGGAGTTATCACTCTGACTCACTTGAGGCCTGGCATGCTGAAAAACAAGTGGGAATCAGGCAATTTGAGGACACTTTTAATGATTAAACATATTTCACACCATTAAAGAAAAATAGGTCAATGCAATTCAATAATTGTTCACCAGCATGAGAAAGATTAGTTTTACCCGGTGGATATTGGCTTGTTATTGTAGTTACTGTAATCAATATAAGAAGAAATGAAAACTCCAGTGTTTGAGCCAGACCAGTTCATGTCTTTTGAAAGCTATTTAAGGATAGATTGATCACCTGAAAAAAAGCAAATGAAAAATGCCAGCTACTCAATTCAAAACAGTATGTGTGTGTGTACATATAACTATGTACTGATTAATCCCATCTAAATTCTATTATCTACCTTCTAAATAAAAGGTCAAGAAAGTCCTTGTATATGCACACATTTTACAAAGGATGGCACTGAGTCCAGCTGCATTACTTTCCTTTGTAGGAAATAAGTGGCAGTCCTGGATGACAGATGAAATTATCTAATACAAATCAAATATAGGGTGTGGAAAGAAGACTCTTGGGAAACTCTCCAAATGCAAGTATTCCAAAGAATAACTTTAACCCAGTATTCTTTATATAGGGCACTTTAGGGACATTAACTTCATTTCAATCACTGTTTTCTAGGACAGTCCAGAGTTGAACATAATATATATCCAAGGAAAACTGTAGACAATAAGTTTCATAGTTAAGAATATAGCTTATGTTTGCCTATAGTTTTATAAGGATGTTTATGTTAATAATCTCATGAAATGTAAGCCTGAGACAGTACATTTTCCATTCTCCATTTGGAAAGAGAGAGAAAGAGAATGAGAAAGAAGAAGGGAGAGAGAGAGAGAGAAAGTGAGCACAAAGCCAAGATGAAAGTGGGAATTTTACACTTTCTTCCCTAAGGACTTACCATCATCCTGTCCCATTTTATTAACACCTATGCATATGTAGACAGAACTTTTGCCCATCTACCATCCAGACACACCAAGGAGAAGGAAGAGACTCAACAACTTTTGTCAAGAAAATCCTAATTCTTTATATCATCAGTCTTTCATAAGCGCAGCCAGTAGGTTTTGAATCTTTGAGCTCTAGACTTGATAATTAGAGGGGGAAATAACTGGAGCCCAAAGAGATGGTGTGTCTTATCCAACAAGAGTAAGAGTTGGCCTATAGTAGAAACTACCTACAATTCCCTGAGATCTTACTCTGTTCTAGCCTCTTCATGTACATCATCTTTAATGCTTCCAAAAAGCTTTGTGCATATGAGGAAATGGAAGCTCAGAGTGTTTAAGGTGCTTGCTTATAGTTGCACAGTTAATAAATGGAATCTGAGTGATTTAAAGCTAGGTCTCTTTAATTCTAAAGTCCATACTCCTTTCATTAAAGTAGGCTACTTGTTGAGAATCCAGTTCTCTTCATTCCCAGTGATGGCGACTTTCTGGTCAATGAGTCTTGAGTCCAGAGTTCTAGGTCATAGAAAAAGTCAAAATGGGTCTTTATCCTATGAGGATTTATCCAGAGATTGTTTCTCTTTCACAAATGTTTAGAGCATGGGCTTGTGAGAAGACAGAAGGACAGCTGCTCCTTTGCAGAGTGTGTATGTGTACATACAGTCACATTGCTCTCTCTGATGTTTCTGCATAGTGATATATGCTTTAAATTATTTTATTTTTGATTTTATTTGAATTGTTGCCTTTCACTGACTCTATATGCAGGCTTTCATCAGCATGTATTAAAGAAAAAAATTAAGATGCCTGTTGGAAAGTTCACAGTGACTGGGCCAGCATGAGCCATTTCAGTCCTGGCTAGACTGTTTCTTCCTTAGGGTATCAGTCTGGAGTCATGGAGCCTGAACTTCCTTGATGTTTCCCTTCAGGAAGAGAAACAAAATTTCACAACCACCAAAGGACCCTACCAAACACACCAGACTTTGGGTGGAGCCAGGTGTACAGTGTGGCACAGGGCAGCACAGTGCATATTACAGGACAAATGGAAGGCTTTTCTTGGAATTTCAAGAACAGAAGGTGCAGACAGACACAGTAGTCTCTCAGTCATGCTTTAATGAGCCAGGGCCCTTGGCTGCCTGGGTGCTCAGTAACAGGAAGTCTGTGCAGTGAGAATACAAGCAAAGGATGTTCGGACTTTGCTTGGGCAGGTGTTTCCAAAGGGAGGGAAATATGACTCATGACACTTGAGCTAAGTTGACCCTGCTGCCATCACCCTTGGAAAGCCATTTGTGGGCAGAGATCTATGCTGTTTATAAAAATAACATGAGCAGCAGCTTCAGCCGCAGGAAGCTTCATAAGGATAGATAAAAAGGAGGATTACAGAAGCTAAAGCTTTTGTTTAACGAGAGATTACAAAGCATTTAGGTCGGATCAAGTTGTCCGGAAGATTAACTGCTAAAATTTGCCCCTTTTCTCTGCTCTGTGATGAATTTTGCTCTTAAACTTAGTGCTCAAATGTGAAGATGAAGATGAGGCTGTATTTGGAATAACCACAAATGAGATTGTTGGTCTCTTCCCCTTCTGTTAATATGAATTTGGGAAACATGAAGATTAAAAGAGATTCCAACATTAGTTTTTCTAGTAACAAGGGCAAGTGCTTTCTAAGTACTTGAATGTGAAGAGGAAATCATGCAGCAGGAAAGTGGATGCAACAAGGTTAATACTATAGAGATTTTCATAAACTTATGGTTTTGGGGTTGGAAATTGCCCAAGGTATAGACTGCCTCTGTTGGGAGAATAAAAAATATAGGTTTAAAAACATTCAATCTATTTCCCACTTCTGAGGCTGAATTGGATTGACTGCATGGCTGATCCAGTGACTGCAAAAACCTACACTTTCAGGTGGTGACTTTAAAAAATGAATTGACCAAAACTCAGCCAATTTGTCAACTATTCGTAGAATTGGCCTTTATTCAGCTAGGGATCATTCCTGATCTTCTCTATGTCAGAAATATTTTCCACCTCAGTGAATCTTTCCCTTTCATTTAAAAAAATGATAAAATTCCAAAAGAACCATATGCAAAAGTACACATGTGTGACTTATTAATTCATTCACTAATATAATAGCAATGTACAGAGCATCTACTAGATGCCTAGCTTTATTCTGAGCACTGGAAATCCAGTGACAGACAAGACAAATTCCCTGCACTGAAATTGTATTAGGGAAGACAGACACTAAATAGTTGAATAAACAAGTATATACAAGAATATATATGTGTTTGTGTATATATATATATATATATTTTTTTTTGAGATTTTATTTATTTGACACAGAGAGACACAATGAGAGAGGGAACACAAGCAGGGGGAGTGGGAGAGGGAGAAGCAGACCCCCCGCAGAGCAGGGAGCCCAATGCGGGGCTCGATCCCAGGACCCTGGGATCATGACCTGAGCCGAAGGCAGACGCCTAATGACTGAGCCACCCAGGTGCCCCTACAAGAATATATTTTTATAGTGTGGTAAATATTACCAAGAAAGTGGGAGAGAATGCAGGAAGTTGAAAGGCTGTTTTAGAATAGATGTCAGAGTAGGCTTTTCTGAGGAGGGGATATTTAAGCAGAGATCTGAAGATATATGGGGACAAGTAGTGTGAAGATCTAAAAAACAGTGTTCATTAGAAAGGTCACAGCATAGGAAGGAAACAGCAGATGTCAACGTCTTGAAGCAAAAACTAGCTAAGAGTGTTTTAGAAACCTTACGGAAGACGGTATAGCTGAAGTGGAGAGGGTCAGAAGGAACAAAGCAGGAGGTAAGCGTGGAAGGTAGCAGAAGCCAAGCTGTGTAGGCCAAGGGAGTCCTTGGTAAGCAGCTGGGCTATATTCTAAATGTGATGAAAAGCAGTAGAAGAGTATTGCAGGGGAAGTGACATAATCTGATGTATGGTTTTAAAGAGCTCCCTAGTGACGCTGTAGAGAATCAATTGTAGTGTGGGGAGAGTAGAAGCAAGGAGACCAGTTGTGAGTTAATTTCTAAAGTCCATGAAGGAGATGGTATCTGAGGTGTGTGACGTTTAAAGAAGTGAGCAGAAGTAATGGGACATGGATATATTTTAAGAGTAAACCCAACAGAGCTTTCTGATGGATTATATATGGGTAAAGTTGAGATTGGAGAAAGAATAATAAAAAGAATGGAGCCATCTAGAATTTTAGCAGCACACAGCCTTCATCCAAATGCATAGGCCATGACTGAGTCTAGGAAATGAGTGAATGTTAGTGGCTGCAATGAGGAAAATAGTAAAGAAACCAACGTTTAGAGGGATTGCAGTGGGAATAAAAAGTTTTGACTTGAACATGCTATGTTTTAGACACCTCTAAACTATTACTATTAACTACTCAATGATGAGTCCAGCATCAGGGAGAGGTCTGGATGGGGTATATAAATGGGGTGTCATCAGCATATAGATGCATGAAATGATAAAATCACTGAAGGAGATAGAGAGGAGGGCCAAGGACCAAGGTTGGGGGCAGGACAATATTTAGGAAAAAGTAGAGAAAAAGAAAATGACAACTAAAACTAGAGGAAAGTCATCTGTGAAATAAACAAAACTGAGAATAAAGCTTGATAATAGTTGAAAAACATAAGGACATTGAACTGACTGATGGATTTAGTGACATTTTTTAAGAGTAAGGAAAAAAGCCTGATTACAGATATTTTTTAAAGGCAAGGAAGTGGAGACTGAATGTAGATAATACATTCTATGATTTTTCTCTAAAGAAAGCAGAATAAGTTGACACTAGCTGGAAGGGAATGTAGGGTCAAGAGATGTTTTTTAATAAGATATTTGTATGCTCTATTAGTCAGGGTAGACTAAGTTATGCTGAAGTAACAGATTAGGCCCCAAATTCCAGTGGTTTACCACAACAAAGGTTTATTTCTCACCCATGCTACATGTTTAGGGAGAGTAGGCAGGAAGCTCTGCTATCCATAGTTTCTTGAGGCCCCTGTCTGACTGAGGCTCCATGGTCCTATATCTGCATGATCTCAAATATGCAAACTCTTGAAATGCTATAGCAGAAGAGTAAGACTAGAAAAGTGTACATGGGATTTTTCACTCTTTTAGTTTGAGATGGTTATATATTTACCTGGTCAGAAGTAATCACATGGCCTGCCTAATGACTGGAAAATTTAGGAAAACAATTGAAATCTTTAAAGGGCATCACTGCCTCTAGCACATAATTCATTAGGAATGACACAAAAAGTAGAGTAAATGAGATGTAAGAGCTAAATTTCTGAGCAGGCAGGAGGAGTGCAAGTCAGTTCCCTTTTAGACAGATTAGTTTTAGGAGTCCTATTTGAGTAAGGATGTTTCACCTGCTATATCAGAAACTTGGGTATATGGACACTGATTATAGAGACTGGGAGATTTGATGATGGAAAGATGAGGTAATTGTCTTCTGAATACTTTGTTTTCTTGGGGAAAAAAAACCAAGGTCATCAATTAAGAATGAAGAAAGGGAGTGATTTTTATAGATTTTAAGAGAATGTCTGTAAATATTGGTCTCTAACAGTGGAAAAATATGTTTACTAGGAAAATGTGATAAGATGGCAGAGGAGGTATAGTGTAATAGTCTGCATAGATCCTGGACCCAGACTGTCTGGGATTCAACCTTGGCTGTATCACTTATGACTGTGACCTTACTTACTTAACAATTAAGTTCCTCAGTTTCCTGATCTGTAAAGTTGGGCTATAATAGGACTTACATCATAGGATTGTTCGAGGTTACCATACCCAGGGCACTGCACAGACAACAGACTAAAACACACCCCCAGTATGTCTGTGAAAAAGACTAATTTACTTATCATGGAGCTTTAACCAAAGGGACAGGCTTCAGATTTGCCACATGTGCAGAGGCATTCTGTAGGAACATGGGAAAGGAGACACTGTCTTTGCATCCTCCCTTGCTCTTGTCACAGCTCACTCCCAGAAAGGAGCAGATACACTCCTCTGAAGTCTTGATTCTTGCACCTGTCACCCAAGGAACACCTCCAGTTCTAGTCTAGAGGCCATCAGGGCCTATGATTGTGGCCCTACAGGATTGTATATATTTGTGTACTTTTTTAATATGTTGCTTTCAAAGTATTGACTTCCAATTAGCCTGAAACTAGATGCTGAATAAGATCTCTCCATTTTGAACACTCACATGTCTTGGCACATTCTCAACAACAAGGAGCTGTCAAGAGCAAATCAGGCTACTAGGACAATCACAAAGGTTTGAGAGACAACTAAGAGCTGGGCAAGCTGGTTAAATGGTAAAGTTCATCTCCTACACAAGGCCATTCTCTCAAGACTGGGAGAGGTAGCTGTCTCACACAGAAATAGGTATCAAGCAAAATGAAGAAAGAGAGGAATACATTACAAATAAAAGAATAAGACAAAAACTTCAGAAAAAGACCTTAATGAAATGGAGATAAATAATCTACTTGATAGTTCATAGTAATGGTCAAAAAAATGCTCACTGAACTTAGAAGAATAGATGAAGAGTGAGAATGTTAACAAAGAGACAAAGTATAGGAAAGTACCAAACAAGACATAAAGCTGAAGAATATAACTGAACTGAAAAATACATTAGAAGAGTTCAACAGCAGACTGGATAAAGCAAAATAATTCATCATTATTTTGAAGAAATAATGACTGAAAACTTCCCACATCTGGGTAAGGAAACCAACATTCAGATCCAGGAATCACAGAGTTCCAAATAAGATAAACCCAAAGAGATCCATATCAAGACATATTATAATCAAAATGTCAAAAGTTAAAGAGAGAATTTTTAAAGTGATGAGAAGAAAACAACAACTTACATAAAGGGAACTTTGTGTAAGATTATTAGTTGATTTTTTTCAGCAGAAACTTTGCAAGGCAAAAGAGAATGACATGATATAATCAAAGTGCTAAAAGGAGTAAACTTACAATCAAGAATACTCTTCCCAGTAAGGCTATCATTCAGAATTGAAGGAGAGAAGGAGAGATGAAGAATTTTCCAGACAAGTAAAAACTAAAGGAATTCATCACCACTAAATTGACCTTATAAGAAGTGTTAAAGGAACTTCTTTAAGCTGAAAAGAAAGGGTGCTAATTGGTAACAAAAATACAGAAGAAAGAATAAATCTCACTGGAAAAGTAAATGTGTAGTAAAGGTAGTAAATTAATCACTTATAAAACTAGTATAAAGTTTAAAAACAAAAATAGTATAAATAAGATTACAATAATAGTTAAGAGAGACACAAAATTAAAAGGTATCAAATGTGATATCAAAACATTAAATGTGAGAGGAAGAATGAAAATGTTGAGCTTTAGAAAAAGATCAGACTTAAGTTGTTACTGACTTAAAGTAGACTGCTGTAGATATAAGTTGTTATATGTAAGCGTCACGATAACCACAAACCAAAAACTTTTAGTAAATATACAAAAGATAAAGAGAAAGGTATATAAGCATTATCACTAAAGAAAGCATCAAAGCAAAAAGAAAGAGGGCAAGAAAGACAGGAACAGAGAAGAACTACAAAAACAACCAGAAAACAATTAACAAAATGGCAATAGGTACATATTTAAATATAAAGGAACTAAATTTAAATATAAATGAACTAAATTTAAATATAAATTAACTAAATTCTCTAATCAAAAGACAGTGGCTGAATAGAATTGTTAAAAAGCAAAATATTCATTTGTACGCATATAAGAGATTCACTTGAGATCTAAAGATACACACAGACAGTGAAGGTATGGGAAAAAATAGTCCATGCAAATGAAAATAAAAAGTTTGGTGTAGCTGTACTTATATCAAAGTACACATTAAAACAAGGACTGTAATAGAAGAGAAAGAAAGAAAGGCATTCCATGATGATAGTGAGGTCAATTCAACAAGAGGATATAACATTTGTAAATATGCACTCAACATAGGAGCACCTGAATATATAAGGCAAATATTAACAAACATAAAGGGAAAAACTGATAGCAGTACAATAACAGTAGGGGACTTTAATACCCCCACTTATATCAATAGATCATCCAGACAGAAAATCAATAAGGAAGCATCACACTTAAATGATACATTAGACTAAATGGACTTAATAGGAATATATATAGCATTCCATTGAAAAGCAACAGAATACACATAGAACATTCTCCAGTACAAATCATGTTATGTTTAAAAACAAATCTCAATTTAAATTTAAGAAGATTGAAATTATATCAAGCTTCTTTTCTGACCACAATGGTGTGAAACTAGAAATCAATTATAAGAAGAAAATACACATGTGAAGATTAAACAACATGCTCTAAACAACCAATGGGGTCAATGAAGAAATCAAAGAGGAAATAAAAAAATATCTGGAGGCAAATGAAAATGGAAATACAACAATCCATAATCAATGGAGTGTAGCAAAAGCAGTCCTAAGAGGGAAGTTCATAAGTGATACATGCCTACCTCAAGAAACAAAAAAATTTCAAATAATCTAACCTTACACCAAAAGAAACTAGAAAAAGAACAAATGGAGCCCAAAGTTAATAGAAAGAAGGAAATAATAAAGATCAGAGTGGAAATAAATGGAATAGAGACTAAAAAAGCAATAGAAAAGGTCAATGAAACTAATAGCAGATTTTTGAAAGTATAAACAAAATTGACGAACCATTAGCTAGACTCATGAAGAAATAAAGAGAGAAGGATCAAATAAATAAAAGCAGAAATGAAAGAGAAGTTACAACTAATACCACAGAAATATAAAGGATCATAAGGAGATTACTATGAACAATTATATGCCAACAAAATGAATAACATGGAAGAAATGGATCAATTTCTAGAAATATACAATCTTCTAAGACTAAATCATAAAGAAATAGAAAATCTGAAGTGACCAATTACTAGTTAGGAGATTGAATCAGGAAACAAAACAAAACAAAACCACCTCCATACAAACAAGAGTTTAAGACCAGATGTCTTCACTGGTGACTTCTACTAAACATTCAAAGAATATTTAATACCTATCCTTCTCAAACACTTCCAAAAAATTGAAAAGGAGGGAATGCTATCAAATTCATTTTGCAAGGACAACATTACCCTGATATCAAAACCAGATAATATGTCACACACACACACACACACACACACACACACACACACACACACACAAATAATACCCTTGATGAACATAGATGCAAAACTCTTCAAAAAATATTAGCATACCAAATTCAACAATACATTAAAGGATTATATGCCATGATCAAGTGAGATTAATTCCAGGGATGCAAGGATTCAACATCAGCAAATTTATCAAAGAGTTACACCATATGAACCAAATGAGAGATAAAAATTGTCTAGTCAATAGATGAAGAAAAAGAACAACAAAATTCAACATAGATTTATGATTAAAAAAAAACCCAACCCTCAACAAAATAGGTGTGGAGGGAACATACTTCAACATAATAAAGGTCATATATGACAAACCCACAGTTAACATACCCCATAGTGAAAAACTGATAGCTTTTCCTCTTGGTTAGGAACAAAACAAAGATGCCCACTCCTGCCACTGTTATTCAACATGGAGTTGGAAATGCTAGTCACAGCAAGTGGACAAGAAAAACAAAAGCCATCCAAAATGGTAAGGAAGAAGTAAAACCAGCACTATTTGCAGATGACATAGAGAGTGCAAAAAACTCCACCAAAAAACTGGTACAGTAAATGAATTCAGTGAAGTTGTGGGGTCCAAAATCAATATATAGAAATTTGTTGCATTTCTATAAAATAATAATAAAATATCAGAGTGCTTGAGAAAATAATGTTATTTACAATTGCACAAAAAGAAAAAAAAATACATAGGAATAAATTTAACCAAGGAGGTGAGAGACCTGTACACTGAAAACTATGACATTGATGAAAGAATTTGAAAAAGACACAAATAAAAGGAAATGTATTTCATGTTCATGGATTAGAAGAATTAATATTTTTAAAAATGTCATATTACCCAACATAATCTTCAGATTTAGTGTAATCCCTATCAAAATTACAGTGCCATTTCACCAAACATCATAAGGGTGGTTTACAAATAATACTAAAACTTGTATGGAACCACAAAAACCCCAAATAGCCAAAGCAATCTTAAGAAGAACACAGTCCCTGATTTTCATGTTCACTTATTTTAAACTATACTACAAAGCTATAGTAATCAAAGCAGTATGGTATTGGCATAAAAAGAGACACAAAAATCAATGGAATAGAAGAGAGAGCCCATAAATAAACCAACTCATATACAGTCAATTTACAGCATAGGAGTGAAGAATATATAGTAGGGAAAGGACAGTAGTCTCTTCAATAAATGGTAAAACTGGACAGCCACACATAAAAGAATGAAACTAGACCATTACCTTACACCATACACAAAAATTAACTCAAAATGGATTAAAGACTTGACTGTAAGACTTGAAACTGTGAAACTCCTGGAAGAAAACATAGCAAGCAGGGGCGCCTGGGTGGCTCAGTCGTTAAGCGTCTGCCTTCGGCTCAGGTCATGATCCCAGGGTCCTGGGATCAAGCCCCGCATTGGGCTCCCTGCTCAGCGGGAAGCCTGTTCTCCCTCTCCCACTCCCCCTGCTTGTGTTCCCTCTCTCAAGGGGTCTTTGTCAAATAAATAAATAAAATCTTAAAAAAAAAAAAAGAAAACATAGCAAGCAACTTGACATCAGTCTTAGCATTGAATTTTTGGATCTGACATCAAAGAAAAGGCAACAAAAGTAAAATAAACAAGTAGGACTGTGTCATATTAAAAAGCTTCAGCACAGCAAAGGAAACCATCAAAAAAATGAAAAGAAACCTACTGAATGGGAGAAAATATTTGTAAAGCTTATATCTAATAAGGGGTCAATATCCAAAAAATATAAACAACTCAATAGCAAAAGCAAAACAAAACAAAAAAATCAAAAACAATACAAATGACAAACAACAAACAAACAAAAACATAAAAAAACAATTAAACAGGCAGAGGATCTAAATAGACATTTTTCTAAATATGATATACAGATGGCCAAGAGACAAATGAAAAGATGTTCAACATCATTTATCCAGGAAATACAAATTAAAACCACAATGAGATATCACCTCACACATGTTAGAATGGCTATTATCAAAAAGACAAGAAATAACATGTGTTGAAGAGACTGTGGAGAAAAGGAAACCCTTGTACACCGTTGTGGGAATGTAAATTGGTACAGCCACTGTAGAAAGCAGTATGGAGTTTCCTCAAAAAATTAAAAATAGACCTACCATATAATACAGTTATTCCACTTCTGGGTATTTATCCAAAGAAAATGAAAACACTAAGTCAAAAAGATATGAGTACCCCTACATTTATTGAAGCATTATTTACAATAGCCAAGTTATGGGAACAACCTAAGTGTTCAGCAGTGGATGATGTGATGAAGAAGATATAGTATATATACAATGGAATACTACTCAGCCATAAAAAAAGAAATCTGTCCATCTGAACAATGTAGATGGACCTCGAGGATATTGTGCTAAGTGAAAAAGTCAGAGAAAGAGATACCATGATGTCATGTATATATGGAATCTAAAAAAAAAAAATAAACGAACAAACAAAATAAAACTCATAGATACAGAGAACAGATTGGTGGTTATAAGAGGAGAAAGGGGTTGGAGAGTGGGCAAAAAAGGTGAAGGGGGTCAACTGTATGGTGATAGATGGTAGACATATTGTGATTATCACTTTTAGTGTATATGAATATTAGATTATTATGTTGTATGCCTGAAATTAATGTTATATGCCAATTTTACTTCAATTAAGAAACAAACAATCTCCTGTCTTGGAAGTGAAAAAATTTTTTTCTGTATCAAATAAAATTATATTTTTTAAATAAAGCTCACATTATTTTTCCCATAGGTTACTTCTTTTTCTTCTATTTTAGAATCCCTGAGTATTTGGACCTTGATTTTTACTGAGAAACAGTAAGCCAAGGATCTCTACTTCAATTACCCTGCCAGCTTACACACTGCCTTCTTAGTTGCTAATGATCTGAAACAAATGTCGCTAAGTAGAAAGGAAGATTAATTCCAATGAGACTGTGCGAGTATGCCAAATCTATTTTCTTTCCTCATGCAGGAATCTGTGAGGGGGCCAACAGCAGAATTTGTTATTGTATAATAACAATAGGACAATTTTCTCCATATTTTTATTTCCCTTTAGAAATCTTTTTACATTGGCTTTTCTTTCTAGAAATCCTCTCTAGTTTCCTTAATAACCTAGGCTACAGAAATGCATATGATGTTTGATACTAGATATTACTCTAATTCATTGGGATTCCTCATCCTGTAACTATTAGATTTCTGACTTAAAAAGCAATCTCCCTGACAGCCTCTCCCAGTTCTCATTAAAATATGCTTGCAAATACATACAACAAAAAATATAGAAACAGCAAAAGATGAAAACTCAGAAAAAAACTAAAATTGGAAAATCAAAGCAAAATTCTAATTGTTTTTGTTGCAGATGGAGCAAGATGCAAAGATCCTCCACATTCCATTATTCTATCCCTAGACACATTCTTCTGTCCCTAAGACCTGGACAACAAAGGAAATAAGCAATTCTTCTGTGGCATCAAGTCTATGATGCTTACATCGTTTGGGTGATGGAACTGTGAGTAATTTTGATATTTTTTGTTGATGTTTATCCTTTATCTTCTAATCTTTTTATCTAAATAACTTTAAAAAGAGAATATCTATCTATCTATCTATCTATATAATGGCAGAAGATCATCTCAGATTAAAAATGGTTGTCTTTGGGATTAGGAGTTTAGGTGATAATTTTATCTTTCTATGTTATTACTTTGAAACATTTTTACTGTATTCATATTTTACCATATAATTAGGGAATAGATTATAGTTTTCAAAAGATAGTATGTTAGAGGACTTTGAGGAAATTTTTTTTAATCATCTCTTATTTTAAGTCTGATTTGCAACAAAATATTTTCTACTTGTGTGTGTGTGTGTGTTTCCCACTAAAGTGAGAAAGATTACCCTTTTATGAAGATTAATATATATGTAATTCAAACTGGTGGTCTGGGTTCTTACCCAAAATTGATGGTATGTTTGGGTGGTCTCCATTAAAATATATTCTAGGTAGTATGCAGAACTCACAATGTTGGTTTCTGAGGGCCATTAAAGAGCTAGTTTGTCTAGAAGCTAAAACTAAAGATGACTTTTTAATAAAAATAACTATGTGGAAACAATTATTGAGATAATGTTATTAATAAAATTTCTTTAGATGCATGTGGGGCTGTGGCATATCTTAAGATATGAGTCATCCTCAAAACAACTAAAAACCTGAGGTATAAGAGACTCTTGTAACTGCTGATTTGGAAGCACCTGCTTTACACTCATTATTTTATCATTATTGTAGTTGTTATTATTTAGGCATAATTTACGTATATTGAAATGTACAGATCTTAAGTGTGCAGTTCTAACAGTTTTGACAAATACATATACTGTGTAATCTGCATCTACATCAAGGTATAGACATTTCCATTCACTGGGCTTCTTCCCAGAAAATTTTATTTCTTTCCAGTTTAGGGCTTATCTGGATACTCCTGTCCATCATGGTAGACATAAACGCTGGGAGTGAAATTGCTAGGTCATGGGATATGTGTTTGTTCTTAGTAGGTACTGTATAACTTTTTTTCTATGTGATGGGATCAATTTACACTCTCCCTGCTAGGTAAGAAATTCACCATTGTTCTATCTACATGCCAACACTTAGTATTGGTCATCTTTTTAATTTTACTCATTCTAGTGAGTATGTAGTGGGAACTCATTGTGGTTTTAAGTTGCATTTTTCTGATGACTAATGATGTGAGTACTTTTTCACTTGTTTACTGGATATTTTGATACCCTGTATTATGAAAAGCCTACGTATCACAATATATTTTAAATGGTCTATTTTCTTGTCTATAATTATGGCCTAACAACTGATTTGTAAATTCTCTAAAGGTAAGGAACACTTTCAATAGGTTTTATTCTTGATACCTAGCACATTGCAGATTCTGAAAAAAAAAAATTGGTTTGAATGAAATAAGGGTAATTATTAAGTAACTTTTTCTATGTGCCACATGCTTTTCATGTATTACACCAATTAATCTCTATATCAACTTCATTTACAGATGAGGAACTTGAAGCTTAGAGAGCTTTAAGTATTTGTCATGACGACAGAGCTAGTAAGTGGCTTGCATTGCTATAGTCTGAAACCAGGACTTGTTCAAAAACTATTCTCTTTGTTCCTTTGAATCCACCACAATAGTTTCAGATTAGAAGGACATCTTTCATTATACTCTTCACCTGTTTACTGCACAGGATGACAGAGAATGCTGTGCTCTCCAACATTCATGTTTTTTTTCTTTTTTTCTGGACACACAGCTAAACTATATTTCCCAGGCCCCTTAAAATTAGTTTGGGTCAGTGACCAAGGTATGGCAGTAGAATGTGATTTAATGTTATGCATGGTATGTCCAGGTGTCATCCATAAAAATCTCCCACATGCAGTCTTCCACTAAATGTTTCTGTGGCACACTTGGAGTCCACATGTTGAAGATGGTGGTATCATAAGATATAAGGAGACTTGATCCCTGAGTAACTGTGTGAAACAAAAATTCCTCTCCTTTCCCTATCACATTGGTCTTTCATGAATGAACATTAAACTCTCATCATGATAGACCACAGAGATTTCAGCGTTTGTTATAGCAGCCCAGCCTACTACAATCTCTTTCTAGGTATTGGTGATGCAGAGATGAAGAGCTGCTAACTTTAGAGAATGTTAAGTTTTGTAAAAAAGAATTCTAACACAATAGGACAAATGCTATATAAAGGTACAGACCGACATCTGTAGCAAATGATGGAGAGAGATCAATTCTGCTTTGTAAACTTAGGGAATATGTCACTGAGGGGATTACACATATATATGTATACCTGGGTCCTGGGAGGATCGGATGAAAGTGATGGGCATTTTTGTTTGTAGAAACAGCATGAGGAAATGTGTGGAAAGTTAAAAAGCATTCTGTACTCCTTCCTGGAGATTTGTGAAGTTTTATGTGGCTAGAATACAACTTGCATAGGAGAATGGTAAGAGAGAAGTCTAATAAAATAGATTGATAGCCAAAATTGAAGCATCTCATATGCCATGAAAAAGAATTAGAACTTGGTCTTAGGATCAATGGGGAACCATCTCTTAAGAACTGAAGGGAGAAGAAAATGGAAGCAGGAGAATCACTTGAAGGTATCGCAATTATCTTGATAAAAAAATAATGAGGATCAGAACTAAGACATTGTCAATGAGAATTAAGAGGAGGTAGATTCTTAAAATTAATACTGCTATGGAGGCAAAGAGAATGACATTTAGACTATGTCTTTGGCTGAATGTCACCCACTATTAGAAAAGTATATAAATCAAATCGAAATGAATCTTTTGTATTTTCAAGTCTCATTCTATAGTTCATGTTTTTTGTTAAAACATGTCAATTTTTGATTTCTTTCTCTAACTTCTCAGAACTTCCAAAAACCTTATTCTACTTAAAATGTGCTCATTGATAACATTGTATCAATGAAAAAAAGTTATGATGCTATAATTTTTAATTCCTTATACATTCTTCCCCAATTTATCAGTTTCTTTGTTTTCTGTTTTAGATGGAAGAAAAACAATTTAATTCCACAAATACTTATTGAGTTCCTTTTATGTTCTCAGCATAGTAGGAGGCACTAATGATAAAGAGAGTATAAACCTCAATCTCAGGCTTTAAGGAATTCCTGGTCTAGTGTGGGTAGGGAGACAGTGGATTGAAAAGGATGAGACAACTCCAGATGGCTACAATGCATTTAAAGTTACTACTGAAATAAGGTATTATGAGGGTTCAAAGTGCTAAGAGGGTTCAAAGGAGTAATGTTACTGATTAAGAATGGTATGTATGGTTCTGTGTAGACCGCACAATGTAGTACAGGTTTCAGTGACAGGATGCTGCCACTGCTGATAATGATAATGGAGGACAAGTTCCTTTTAGCATCTACAATTATATTAGTTGCTGTTGACATGTCTATGGGCACATGGCCAGGCAAGCTATTCATCCACATGCATGCCTGGTCTCCTGCATTAATGATTCCAATCACTAATTATGTAATAAGAATAATGAGAACTGTTAGCCAAAAAGTCAATTTCCACTGTTTGTTTTGCTTCTTCAGGGGAATAAAGGCAGTTTTAGAAAACCTCCTTTGAATTTACAGAATAAAGCAAACACACAGGAAGAAAAGTATCACCAAGGATTAAGGAAGCTTATGCATCAGGATCAGAGTAGGAAACACCCAGAAGCTTAGCAAAACGAATAAAAGAGCAGTTTCTTCACTTCTTCTCCAGGAAATATACTCACAAACGGAATCACAGTGGAAGATAGGTCATTGTATGACAAGGGGGAGGTAGGAAAAAAAAAAGCAGCAAGCAGGATTTTAGTTTGGTTTTTAGAGGATTAAATAAGGTTTATGCCAGGAACATGATGAAGTAAATTTCTCAAAGGGGTAAAATTTTGGCAGAAAATCAGAATCATGTATTTAGAAATGAGCACTATTCTTTAACTGTAACAATAAAACCTCTAAATTATTCAGGCTGGAAATGAATTTTGGAAAGAATATAACAGATGTATTCATTCATTCATTTATTCTCCAAACATATATTGAATGTCTATTATAGACGCAACACTGTAGAAAAAAATGGTAGGAAAAATGTTGAGACAGTGTAGTTACCCTCAAGAAGTTCATGTGGGGTGATTCACAGGAAAACAAAAACAGCCAATAAACATGGTCATGTGTATTTTGAACCTATACAGGAAGTGAGGAGAAGGGAATTCTTCATCCGCCGGGGCAGTCGGGAAAGATTTCACAGAGGAGAAACAATGAAACAATTTGGAACTGGGAGCTGCAGGATGAGTAGAAATTGGCCATCAGGAAAAAGTGGGGATAGATATTTAAGGCAAAGGGAAAAATAAAATAAGAAAGAGATCATATATCAGTAATAATTGTTGTAGACAAGATTCCTTATTGGATGCTAAAATTAGTGAGTAAAAGCTTTAGAACAAACAAGACTTACCTAGTCTCAAAATCCAATATATGTATTAACTACAAAGGCAATGATAGAAGTTTTACAGTAAAAATACCCTGCGGAACCACCTAATAGATAGAGGTCAATATCACCAGTAATGAGACATATCAACATTATGGACCCTATGATATGATGCACTGAGAAGAACACAACATTTCTGTGCTGTTCTTGCCAAAAACACATAACTTCAGTCGAATTATGAGAAAACATCAGACAAACCAAAACCTAAGGATATTCAGCAAAACAACTGGTCAAAATTCTTCAAAATTGTCAAGGATATGAAAGATAAGGGAAGACTGAGGAACTGTTACAGACTGCAGGAGACTAAGAAGGAGTTACTCAATGCAAAGTTGGGATCCTAGATAGGATTTGGAACAGGAAATAAGTTAGTGGAAAACTAGTGAAATTTGAATAAGATAATTTCATTTAGTGAATATTATCTCAATGTGAATTCATTTTACTTGATAAATGGATTGTTTTTATGTAAGATGTTAGAGGGAGTAAGGAATATATGGAAAATCTCTACTATTTTTTCAACTTTTCTATAAGTGTTTGGTTCAAAATTTAAAAGTTAAAGAAAAAACCTACAGGTTTAAGATAACAGAAGGTACATATGAAAGGATGAGTACATTGACAGAATCTTGGTGTTGGATACTTGTGGGAGATGAAGTGGGCCAAGTCCTTACTAAAGCGTTTGGGTTTAATCCTGTAGGTGATAACCAGCCATTTGGGTAAACAGCAGAGCATCACAACCAGATTTGTGTTTTATAAAAATCCTGGCAACAGCTCGGACAGGAAGCTAGGGTCACTGGAGTTGAGAACATTGTTCAAGTAGCTATAGGCCCATGGAAAGATGGTGGAGGCTTGTACCAGGACAGCTGCCCAGGTGATGGAATGGAATGACAGAGTTCCACAATAGTCTTTAAAGACATTCTTTGTCATTCCTTTGTTAAAATTACACATGAATGTTTCCTAGGACTATTTTCAATACTCATCAACATATAGCTATGTTTGTAGCCCACACTATTGTCCATTTTATCCTGATAGGAATTCACTCACTCTCTGTCTCATTTGTTCTTCTCTTTCCTGACTCTGGCTTGAAGTTTGGTGTCATTACTTGGAGATCAGTTGCTGCTCTTATAGAGCAGATCAGATTTCTTTCAGTGAATCATCCAACCTGACAGTGGTCTTTTCCATCTCTAGAACATGGTCCAGGTAGGCAACAAGAAACAGAGACAAGGAAATTCCACTCTTCCCATGCTAAAGTTGCCAGTATATCTAGTTGATCAAGACCACTTAGGACTCAGGATCAAACAAGTTCTTAGCCCAGAGTTGCATTACTCTTTTGCTAAGAGAAAGAAAGGGGGAGGGAGATGGAAAATAGAAGGGAAGGATAGGAGAGAGGGAGGGAGAAGGAGGTAAAAAAGGAAGGAAGGGAGGGAGGGAGAGAAAAGGAAAGGAAGGAAAAAAGGAGTGAGATTGTCAAGGAGAATTTCTTGAATCTCTAAATGAAACAAAACAATACAATACACCTCCCAAACCATTTCACATCTTTGGATCTTGTCACTACTTTATAGTGTTTTACTACTGTCTCCAAAATTCAGGTGCCTGTGCTTCTGCTTGAGGCTGTTTAATTTTGTTTTGTAATTTACTCCGGAGCTTCTATTTTAAAAGGCCCAGAAATGGGAAAGTCTTCAAGTCAGATAAGAAGGCTGGCAAATGTACTCTTCAAAACTTCTACTTTATCCTGTACCCTCTATTAGTTTTTGAATGCTTACTTGTAAATGGAGCCCAAATGACCATCAGGTAGCTTAATAATAAAGTGGATTTGATGTGGTAAGTAGAGGAAATAAGAAGTTGCCTTCCCCAGTGATCTCCTTTTTACATTGTTCTAGAGATTAGGGATGTATGCCTTTAAATTAAGTATAACTCTTAATTAAGTATAATTAAGAGTTATACTTAATTTAAAGGATTTAAATTAGGATTCTTCCTAAATCTTTTTCTACTGAAGCAAAGATTCCTGATAGAAGGGCTACCTTATTCCACCACTGTGTCAGTGTGTTAAATGTTATTAGATCTCTATGATTGAGTAAGGGAAATGGAAAGCCTGAATATGTTGGACACCTCAGAAGGAACAGTGTCATAGGATCCAGGGTAAAAAAAGACATAAAGTAGATCCTTCCCTTCCAAAGATACCAGGCCTCCAGGTATTAGTAGAATACCCAATATACTCACACTTCTGCCTCATTGCTTTGCATGAGATTGCCTGAGACATTAGTTTAAATACAGAGCTGCCCATTGCCTTGAACACTGGAGTAAGTAAGGAGTAATCTTGGTCTAAAGTGAAAGGGAGTAGAAAAGGATTCCTGAAGATTTTGAAGGAGAGACTCTACACCTACAAGAACTGGAATTACTTAAGAAAAAAAAATGTTAAGACGCACTAAAAATCAGCCCAGTGCCCAAATTGAGATGGGGAAAAAGGTAGTGAAACCAGAATCTGTAACCAGAAGGGCAGTGTAGACCACCTAGTGCCTGGGAAAGATGAATTAGAAAGACAGTATAGACACAAAACCATCTATTTGCCTGAATCCTTGGGTCTAGCTACTGAGATTTAGCTTTGCTCCCTTAACCTAATGTAAAAGAACATGATAAATGTAATCAAGTCTAACAAGTTTGGTATTAAGGCCACTGAAATTCTTGGCCTGTTTTAAGGTCTTGTTATATGGAGAGAGAAGCCACTGTAGATGGGAAGTCCAATAACAAAACCATCCCAGGGAGAAATAGTGGGGGTGTATCTGTTTTTAGAGAATTGTTGTCCAGATATTAGGGGAGACTCCCAACTCCTTCTCAAACTCCAAATTAATTGGCTCTTTTTATAAGGAAAATTCAGAAAATTCAAGAGAAACTTTAGACAGAAAGGCTTTTAGCAAAGTCCTTTTATTTTCTATTCAAAATGACATTCATAGTCAAATATTACCCACATTGATTTTTCAGCTTGGTATGAATGAAATCTTTTGCCTTTAATTTCTCAAATGTCAGAATATAGAGTTAGGATCTATTCTGTTTTAGGAGGAGGAAACAAAAAAGAGATTCTTCTGCAGTTAAGCTTGTGGACTATGCTTCTCCCTCTTGAGGGAACCCATTAGTCCTCTGTCATACCCAAGAGATTAACAGACATAATAACCTGTTACATCATTCCCTTTTTCATTTGAATGTAAGAGGTAGGTTGTCTGTTTTCTGCTACCCAGATTTTACAGAGTAACAAGCAGGCAAAACTTTCTAGACATACAAAATATAAAGACCAAAGAGCATTATCTGTGTACCTTCCCATTCCCTTGCTGTAAATCATATACTGGGAAGCTCTTCTAGGGACAGTACTATATTATGCTTATAGATCTTGAAGGAAACACTGTCACATGGAAAGTGGCCAAGCAGAATTGTTCATGGGACATGGGATAAAGTTCCAAAGAAAAAACTTTGCCTATTTCACAATTTTGCCCTGAGTCAGCCTTGACTTCATGGGAAGAATCTTAATAGCACTATGGGAGCAGTCCTCTCTCCATCACATTTCCACTACTCATGACTGTAGAATAGTAGAACCATTGCACCACTTGATGCACTGGCTCTCCTCTAGTAGTATGAAGGGCTGCTGTTGGGATGCAGAGGTTGTCTATGGGGATTGGTGGGATTTTGTAAGAATTACCAATAACTAATTTGTATGCAACCTTTATTAAGTATAATGTGGTATTTATTAAAAATATTACCAGTGATGATTTATCCATGACCTTTTGGAATATGAGGAATTATCTTGTCATGTATTATTATAGTAAATCCTCTCTCTCCTTTACCTAATAGAAAACATTTTTAGTAGGATTTTAAATAGATCTCTTAAGATCTATTTTAAATATTCAACCTAATACAGAATGCTGTAAACATGTATCTTTTATCCACAGTGAGCAGTTTCTTTTTCCTTGGAGATCCTGGGCTATAGATACAGAAACTGCTGGGGACTATGAATACAGAAAGCTATGCTTGTGAATCAACTCCCTTACTTTGAAGTAGAAAATTAAACTTAAGAGGTTAGCTGGTTGTCATGAGTTTATGCGCAGATCAGAGTCAAGACCTAGACTCATACTAAGTCTTCATCTTCTCTGTCCAGCAAATCCACACAAGGATGAGAGAAAGGAATTCGTAACATATGCCGTGAATCATATTGCCATCTAATACTATGCTGCTGCTAGGAGATGAAATATTTGGTTTGGTGGAGAATAAATAGGTGTCCCTGGGTTTCTATCATAGGCCAAGTTACATGTGTGTGAGTCTTGGACATCCCTTCTTTAAACAATTATTTATTGCATACCTACAGCATGCCAGACATTGTAGTAGCTGTCTAGGGATATCAGGAGCGAGGGTGAGAATCTCCCTTCCCTGGTTTCAGGTTTCTATGAGAAGAGACATCATTTGGTATCTGCCTGCCCCACCCCACCCCCACACATACCTTTTCAGGGGGGCAGTGACCTACCTCACTGAAGAGTTTCAAAGAACTCAGTCCCTTTCTCTTTTCCTTCTCTTTGGAATCTGTCTGGTCAGCTCTTGGTGGTGTGTTAAGCTTAACAGTAAAGGTTCTTTTTTAATGGGGGCCAATCTGTGGTTTCCCCTTAACTTAGGGGTGGGCTGTATGGCTTAAACTACTCAAGTTCAACTTGGGTTGGTATTGGAAGATCATTTTAGATAGACAGAATATTTTTCACTTCTAAACCTTAACATGGCTGAGATCTGTGTACAGAGTGCTGGTAAGATTCTAATAGTAAAATCTTAGGTTGCACTGGATTTGCTCTCCCAAATTCCATTCCATATTCAGGAATATGGTGAGTATTTTGTATTCCTGAGGCCAATGGAAAATTTCTCTTCAGAAGATTCTCTTTTTGTTTCTCCTCCTCAAAAAGATCTTGAATATATGCTTTGACTTTTTTTGGAGGAAATATTAACTTTTCTTTTAATTTAATTTTGTTATGTTAGTCACCATACAATACATCATTAGTTTTTGATGTAGTGATCCATGATTCATTGTTTTCATATAACACCCAGTGCTCCATGCAGTACATGCCCTCCTTAATACCCATCACCAGGCTAACCCATCTCCCCTCCCCTCCCCTCTAAAACCTTCAGTTTACTTCTCAGAGTCCATAGTCTCTCATTGTTTGTCTCTCCCTCTGATTTCCCCCCCTTCCTTTTTCCCTTCCTCCCAGTCAGGCATTGTGATGCCCCCACCTTTGGTTTTCCTTTTCAACATTCCCTTGGTGATTCACAGTCTTTTCTGGTTCCATACAAATTTTAGGATTGTTTGCTCCAGCTCTGTGAAAAATATTGATGGTACTTCGGTAGGGATTGCATTGAGTGTGTAGATAGCTCTGGGTATCATAGACATTTTAATAATATTTATTCTTCTAATCCATAAGCATGGAATATTTTTCCATCTATTTGTATCATCCTCAATTTCTTTCATAAGTGTTCTGTAGTTTTTAGAGTACAGATCCTTTACCTCTTTGGTTAAGTTTATTTGTAGGTATCTTATGGTTTTTGGTGCAACTATAAATGGAATAGATTCCTTAATTTCTCTTTCTTCAGTCACATTATTAGTGTATGTAAATGTAACTGATTTCTGTGCATAGATTTTGTATCCTACCATGTTGCTGAACCAACTGAGCCACCCAAGCGCCCTTTTTTTTTTTTAAAGATTTTATTTATTTATTTAATTATTTATTTGAGAGAGTGCCTACCATGTTGCTGAATTGCTGTATGAGTTCTAGCAATTCTGGGGTGGAGTCTTGGATTTTCCACATAAAGTATCATGTCATTTGTGAAAAGTGTGAGTTTGACCTCTTCTTTGCCAATTTGAGTGTCTTTTATTTTGTTGTTGTTGTTGTTGTCTGATTGCTGAAGCTAGGACTTCTAGTAATAAGTTGAACAACAGTGGTGAGAGTGGGCATCCCTGTCATGTTCCTGACCTTAGGGGAAAAGCTCTCAGTTTTTCCCCATTGAGAATTATATTCTCTGTGGGCTTTTCATAGATAGCTTTTATGATATTGAGGTATATTCCCTCTAACCCTACACTTTGAAGAGTTTTAATCAAGAAAGGATGCTGTACTATGTCAAATGCTTTTTCTAAATCAAGTGAGAGGATCATATGGGTCTTGCATTTTCTTTTATTAATGTGATCTATCATATGATTAATTTGTGAATATTGAACCACCCTTGCATCCCAGGAATAAATCCCACTTGGTCATGGTGAATAATCCTTTTAATGTACTTTTGGATCCTATTGGCTAGTATCTTGGTGAGAATTTTGGCATCCATGTTCATGAGGGATATTGGTCTGTAATTCCCCTTTATGGTGGGGTCTTTGTTTCGTTTTGGGATCAAGGTAATGCTGGCCTCATAGAACTAGTTTGGAAGTTTTCCTTCCATTTCTATTTTTTGAAACAGCTTCAGTAGAATACATATTATTTCTTCCTTAAATGTTTGGTAGAATTCCCCTGGGAAGCCATCTGGCCCTGGACTCTTGTTTGTTGGGAGATTTTTTATTATTGCTTAATTTCCTTGCTGGTTATTGGTCTGTTCAGATTTTCTATTTCTTCCTGTTTCTATTTTGGTAGTTTGTAAATTTCCAGGAATGCATCCATTTCTTCCACATTGCCTAATTTGTTCATATATAGTTTTTTGTAATATGTTCTTAAAATTGTATTTCCTTGGTGTTAGTCGTGATCTCTCCTCTTTCATTCATGATTTTATTAATTTGGGTCCTTTCTCTTTTCTTTTGGATAAGTCTGTCCAGTGGTTTATCGATCTTATTAATTCTTTCAAAGAAACAGCTTCTAGTTTCATTGATCTGTTCTGCTGTTCTTTTGGTTTCTTTTTCATTGATTTCTGTTCTAATCTTTATTATTTATCTTCTGCTTAGTTTAGGCTTTATTTGTTGTTCTTTCTCCAGCTCCTTTAGGTGTAAATTTAGCTTGTGTATTTTTCTAATTTTTTGAGAGAGGCTTGTATTGCAATATACTTCCCTCTTAGGACCACCTTTGCTGTATCCCAAAGGTTTTGAACAGATGTGTTTTAATTCCCATTAGTTTCCATGATTTTTTTTTAAGTTCTTCTTTAATTTCCTGTTTGACCCATTCATTCTTTAGTAGGATGCTCTTTAACCTCCAAGTGTTTGAGTTCCTTCCAAATTTCCTTTTGCAATTGAGTACAAGTTTCAAAGCACTGTTGTGAAAATATGCTGGGAATAATCCCAATCTTTTGGTTGATTGCAGCCTGATTTGTGATCCAGTATGTGACCTATTCTGGAGTATGTTCCATGCGCACTCAGAAGAATGAGTATTCTGTTGTTTTAGGATGGAATGTTCTGTATATAACTGTGAAGTCCATCTGGTCCAGTGTGTCATTCAAAGCCTGTGTTTCCTTGTTGATCTTCTTAGATGATCTGTCCATTGTTGTGAATGGGGTGTTGAAGTCCCCAACTATTAATGTATTATTACCAATGTCTTTAATTTGGTTATTAATTGTTTTATATAATTGGCTGCTCCCACATTGGGGGCATAAATATTTACAATTGTTAGATCTTCTTGTTGGATTGGCATTTTAAGTATGATACAGTGTCCCTCTTTTTCTCTTACTACAGTCTTTGGTTTAAAATCTAATTTGTCTGATATGAGGATTGCTACCCCAGCTTTCTTTTGAGGAACATTAGCTTAGTAAATTTTTCTCTACCCCCTCACTTTCAGTCTGGAGGTGTCTTTTGGTCTAAAATGGGTCTCTTGTAGACAGCATATGGATGGTCTTGATTTTATCCAATCTGATACCTTGTTTCTTTTGATTGGAGCATGTAGCCCATTTACATTCAGAGTAACTATTGAAAGATATGAATTTAGTGCCATTGCATTGCCTGTAAAGACCCTGTTTCTGTAGAGTGTCTCCATTTCTTTTTGGTCTATGTTACTCTTGGGCTCTCTCTTTGCTTACAGGATCCCCCTTAATATTTCTTGCAGGGCTGGCTTGGTGGTCACACATTCTTTCAGTTTCTGTCTGTCCTGGAAGTTGTTTATCTCCCCTTCCATTCTGAATGGCAGCCTTGTTGGATAAAGTATTCTTGGCTGCATGATCTTATTTATTACCCTGAGTATATCATGCCAGTTCTTTCTGGCATGCCAGGTTTCTGTGGCTAGGTCTGATGTTAGTTTTATGTTCCTCCCTCTGTAGGTAAGGAGCCTTTTGTCTTGAGCTGTTCTCATGATTCTCTTTTTCTCTAAAATTTGCATCCTTTCCATCAGCCTCTCTTCTAGATCACTTACTCTTTCTCCTGCCTCATTCACCTTAGCTGTTAGAGCCAATTTAGACTGCATCTCAGTTATAGCATTTTTTAGTTTTGCCTGATTAGATCTCATTTCTGCACTAAGAGATTCTCTACTGTCTTTTATGCTTTTTTCAAGCCCAGTTATTAACTTTAACACAAACAAAGAAAAGAAAAAAGAAAAAGGAAAAGAAAAGTGGAGGGGAAAGACTATAATCTCACAGGGTGGACAAAGCAGGGTGATCCACTTGTTCCTGATTGAATGTTGGTCTGTATGTTAGAAGACACTAAATCCTGAAGTTGCAAAGAAAGCAAAATTTATAAATATACAAAAATAAAATCAAATAGAACGAAAAAAGGCCAAAGAATGAAGCATATATCTCTAAAATGTAGATATAAAAAAATCAAAGTTAAAAAGTGACTTAAGAACGAAGAGTGTATAAAATAAGAAACTAGCTGAAATGGAAAAAAGAAAAAAAATGGAAAATTTTAGACTGAAAGATAAATAAATCATGAGAAAAAACCTCGAGTTTTATATACTATTTTCCCCTAGTGCTGGAGTTTTACAGTCTTGTGGGATCTGTAAACTAGTTGTGCACCTGTTCTTCCTGTTTGTCTTTTGGGGGAGGGGCCCACTGTGCTGCTTCTCAGGTTTCTTTGCCTGGGCAGAGTTGAACTGCCACTTGCCAGGGGGCTGGGCTCAGTGTAAGCTGATCCTCTGTCTAGCTTTTGTTCCCTGAAGGCTTTCTGCACCTCTTTAGAGGATCACAATAAAAATGGCCATGCCCCGATCTCCAGCCCCAGAACTGAAAAATCATGGTCCCCCCTCTTCAGTAAACCCTCTGGGACAAACAGTTTTCACTTTTGTGTGCACCAAACTCTGCAGCCTCCTGCAGTGCATGCCCACAGCAATCCTTGGGGTGTGGGGGGTGTCCTCAGGACCTGCGTTATTGCCCTTTGTGTGCCCTAGCACTGAGAGCAGTTGTGGGCTCCTGCATTTACTTTCTCCACTCCCAGGGGATGGCTGAGTATTTCCCTACTGTCCTTTCCAGGGCTGCCACCCTGAGAGCTATTGCCCAGTTGTGGGCACACCTGTTTCACCCCTCCTGGGGATAGCTGATGGTCCACCCATTCTAGTCCTTTTCAGGGTGCTCAGGTGGAGAGCAGTCACATTACTGGCTGGCTCACGGTTTATGGCGACCTGAGCTGAGAGTCGCTGGGCTCACTGACCATAACCAGTTTTTCCACTCCACTGCTTGGGCACTCTACCGGCTCAGGCTCACCCCTTAGTTCTGTGACTCCTGGGATCCTGAGACCACACTGACCCACCTCAAATTCTGCCCTTTTCAGCCCTTGAGGCCTTTTCAGACAAGGATGTCTCTCACTGGAGCAGATTTCTAAGGGTTCTGATTTTGCCCTCTAGGACTATATCACTCCCCCCTCCATTTATCTTCCAATATCTCCCCTCAGATTCATGTCTCTGCATCTCCTACCTTGCAAAAAGCAGTCACTTTTCTACTTATAGAGTTCCAGATATATTTTCTTACATCTCAGACTGAATTAGTGGGTGTTCAGAATGTTTTGATTGTTATCCAGCTAAATTGAAGGGACCAGATGAAACGAGGTTCCCTACTCTTCTGTCATCTTGCCTCCTCTGATCAGAAATATGGACTTTAACGAAGATTATTTCCCTTTGGTATAAGTGAGACCCATGAAAACATCCAAAAAAAAAAAAAAAAAAAAGGAAGAGGCAAGAATTAAGACAATCAAATCTCCCTTATCCACAAGGCCTAAAGAAAGAACAGTGCCTGCTACTCTATCTTTGTGGTTGTTCAGGCCTAGTGCAGGCCTGACCTATAGAAGGTACTCCATAACGACAGGTCTTTACTTTCCTCCTTCTGAAACTGTGATTGAGTCAGACTTCTGCCTCCCAGCCTCATGATAAGAGGCCCAATTATTTCTAGTCCTAGCTCATAACTAACTTTCCCCTGAGCCAGGTATCTCTAGTAGAAAAGATCATGCTGCCAGTACCAATTGCCTCACAAGCTCTATATTACCACTTCCACCCCCAGAAAAACACATAAATTGGCTTCAGATTGACTCCAGGTTAGTTAGTTACCAAGATTTTTCTGTATTTTACTGTATTTGAACAGCACATGTCAGAGATTTTGGTCATCACAGGGCCCCCATGTACAAGTTTCAGAAGCGGTAAAAGCAGCTTCTATTCTAGGGTGTTGGTCCTACTGACACCCAGGGAGGGAAAGGGAAAAAATTTCTCTAGGAGGCAGCTTTCATAGGCCTAATCACTTCTATAGCAAAGGGCTTTGTTAACAGACATTGAGGCTTGGGGTAAGAATGCCTGACACCATGAGAATGTGGAAAGATGATTCTAGAAAGAGCCCTACCCAGTAGAGGTCCAGGATGTCACAGACACAGAGATCAAGGAGAAATTGAAATTAGGAAAGTTTAAATACACTGAATGGAAAAGAGTGATACCTTGAAAAAGACCCAATGTTTGGACTGCTACACTGCAAATTTCTAAACTTCAAAAGACAGTATATCAAACGGCACTTTCTGGTATAAGAGACAGAACCTGCAGGTGGCGTTCCCTAAATTAGGTACAGTGCCTAAATTAACCCTTGTTTAAAAAGATCTCTCAACTGAATAGGGGATGGTCTTAACAGGCTAAGCCTAATTGACATTTGGAGCTGAAACTAAATGTTCCCCATATAATCACTTCTTTCAAATATCATTGTATCTTTTCTGTATTCTTTGGCAGTCCTAAATTCTGGATTTTTTTCCTTTGGATGAGGGTTTGGGGACTGGGAATTGCCTTCATTTCTACATTTCTAGGTTTGCAGCAGTACTAGAATAAACTCTTATGTACTAATCTTTGAACTCTTTAAAAAGTGAGGTACATGACAGTCTTGATGTGGAAGTAATTAAATTCCTGTGGTCCAAAGGAACTGTATTCTAGTGGTCAAAACAGACTATAGCTTCTACAGGAGCCAAACTCTATTCGGGCTTTGAAAAAACATCTTCAACTAAGAGCCGAATACAAAAAAGACTTCACTTTCTTTGGGATTTTCATACCCAAGTGCAAGAATATTTGATTTTGGACTTTTTTTTCTATTTAAAGAATATTCATTTTACTTTTTTAAAGGTTTTATTCAAATTCCAGTTAGTTAACTTGTTAACTAGTTAACAATTTGGTGTACAATATAGTGATTCAACACTTCCATACATCACCTGGTACTGATCACAAATGGACTCCTTAATCTCCATCACCTATTTAATTACTTTGAATTTTGATGTATTTGAACTTGAATTTTCAAGTAAATTTAATCTATAGACTCTATTTTCTACCAAGGAATTTGATACTGGAAGGGGATTCATGTTCAGGTATTGGAAATTTTATTATTGGATTAATTTTAAGTTTCCTGGTGAGTTATATGAGGCAATGTGTTTGAACAGAATGCAGGATTGAGGAAAATAGGCAGACAGATTTCAGTTGTCTACAGTAGTCTTGGAATTAGTTTAGTTGATCCTCTACTTCAGTGAAGAAACATCTATACTGTCATCAGCAACCTAAGGAGTATCCTCCATGAAGGAGTGATTGGTATGGGGGAGAGCTTTATGAAGGTAGAATCAGATGACCTTAATGGGCTGCCAATCTCCTTCCCCAAGGAGACATCCATACTATTTTAACCATATATTTAAGGGTAAGCCAAATGGGTTAAGAGAAACAAGGTCTTGGGAATGTTGATTGGAAAGCATCCTTTATACTGATTAATGTTTCCAAAGGAAGCAACATCAGTGTAATGTTTTGGCTTCTCCCCTCCCATCCTACTTCCTCCTCTCTAAGACAGATGGAGTGAGTGATTAGATTGATGAGATAGGGAGAGGAACTGGGGCGCTCAGTCCCTTCTTTGCTCTCTTTTTGGGTTCTATCTGCTTTCCGAGAACATGTATTCTTCTCTGCTCATGGCCGTGAGCTAAGCTTAGTGCTTAAGACTTTGCTTGGGGAGGTCTGCAGTTTTCTCATGCTGTTCAAGATTGGGGTACAGTATTATGAAACCTACTGTTGCTTTTCACTTAAACCACTACCTCTATCACCTCTATCACTGAAAAAGTTGATATTTTGAGCTCTCTCTGCCTTGTTGTAGACCCTAGAAAGACTTCTATTTATAAGCTAGATGACCTTATGAAACTAAACTTCCTTATTTCCCAGTTTCCCTATGTGTAAAATGGGAGAATACCTGTTTTTACTTTTATAGAATTGCTATAGATTGAAAGCGTTAATGGAAAGTGCTTAGGCAAATGCTATGTTAGTGTTTGTTGTTACTCCTTTATCTTATCTATCAATTTGTACATAATTTGGGAGTGGAAATGAAACACTTTTTATTAGGTCTCCCATGAAGTCCAACAATCAGTACTAGATGTACACACAGTGATGTCATGGTTCTAGCTTCATTCTAGTGGTAGAGACAGACAAGTGAATTGATAATTGTAGTACAGCATGTGATGTGTTATAATAAAAACAAGTACCACGTGCTATGGGAATTCAGAGATGGGAGCAACTGACAATTTAAATATTCCTACAGCTGTACTTAAGACTAATCCAAGACAAATTATGAATTGGAGCCTAATATTTTCAGCCTCAGAGTTAAACTTTCATGTTAGTGATCTTTCCCATTTTTCTGCCACACAATGATCTATATATGCTCTCTCACCACTCCCTGGATGTCCTCCTGGAGTTTCTCCTTCTATTATGCAATTCCAGATTCAATAGCAGGTTGGCACAACAATTGCCTGAGGCACCCATCCATATGAGCTGTCAAACCATCAACTGAGGATTGAAAACATCACTGAATATGTAACAAGGTGAAGAAAATTGAGTTTATCTGAAAAGAAAGGACATAGTGTATCAGATGAGAATTGTAGTTCCAAGCAGCAGAAGCTGGCTCACAATGATTAAGCAGAAAAGGAATTTATTAAAAAGATATTTAGCGGATCACAGAATCATTGAAAGCAAGCTGGAGATGGAATGCTCAGAGCAATGCTCCAAAACCACACTGTAATACTGGTCTGTGAGAAAACTGCAGCTGAGGCCAATGCACAGCAGGTAAAATGATTTGCATCACCGCCACTTGTGCATCACAACCTCATTGCTTCTGCAATTACTCTTGCTGCCTGTACTGATGCCTCTTCTAAATCATCAAAGCAGCTTTGCATCTTCTACAGACACCACAGACCCCAAATGCTGGATATTTCTCCTTTAATCTTGTAACACAACAGCAACAACAACAGAAAAAAAATGGATTCTGTGTAGTTTTTGCTTTTACCACTATTTACTTTCTATCACAGTTTGCAAAGGTTCATCCAGTTGGTGGAGCGCAGGTAACATACCTGAATTCCAGATGCAAGAAGCTGACAAAGCCAGTTCTCTGGCCTGTCCTTTAGGGTAGTATTGGAAAAGTCTTAGGGAACCAGGAAACATGACAAATGTCTAGGATGCTATTAGAGCCTTGGAGGAAGAATGAGACCCTTTAAAGACTTGATTGAATAATGATTGATGCCAATAAATATAAGGCTTTTTCTTTCTTTTTCAAATTGATGGAAAAGTTTTCTTTTTCATTTTTTATTTTACAAGCAAACTTGGAGCCAGAACTCAGGAAAATACTTGCAAGACCAAGCAATTCCACTATGGGTTCCCTTTATTCAACATTCTTCACAAAGTCATCTGCCTTTCCTTTAAGTATTGAATATATATTAAAAGCAAATATTTTTGAAGGTGCATCAAGTTATCAGCTTACCTGGGGCACCCATGTGTCTTGATATTTAAAAATGGTGTTTCATGTTAAAGTTCTCTCCTTGCCCCCACTGAAGTACAGTGTTAAGGGTTCTCGTGTTCAAATAAGATAATAGTCTGATCATCAAATCCTTCTAAAATTAAACTGAATTATCTTTTTATCATCTATTACATTCTTTCCCTCACCAGATGCCATGACTATACTAGACACTGTGGGCCTTGCTCAAATATATCATTCTATTTGTGCCTCCAGGTATTATAAATTCAGGCTCTGATGACAAAATTGCCTTCAAATCTCAGTTCTTAAATGTCGTAGATAAGATACTTTGATTAAGTTTTCTTCCCTAAAATGAGAAACATCAACACTATCAAGTAAATGCTCAGATTACCTATTATTATTATTAATTAGGCATAAGGGATAAAGGATTTTAATAGAATAATTTGTCTTCTCGTGTAACTTATTTTTATAAGGAGTTTCTGAAACCATATTGCATACCTCTTAGGTATAGGGAGGGGTTCCCTAAGATGATACACATAACAACCCTTGAGAAAGGCAGTCAAATAAGGACTCGTGGTCTAGAAGAGAGGTGGGAATAATCCTCTGTTTCATGGGAAAAAAAGAAGACAAGAAAACTTTCTTGATCCTTCAGAGAAGGGTGACAGTGAGCTAAGAGAGCTGATCTCAGGAACCAAGTAGGGTATATTTGGGTTGAATTTAGCACCCAAAAGTGGAGTTACTTTGAAAGATCATTGATGGAAGCTGGCCTACTGAAAACCTGCAGTGCTAGACCTCATCAGCCAAATTCCTCAGTGACATCTTTTGGTGGTGAAAAACCATAGGTACAGAAGCTGCAACAGACTGATTAGAAAGCCAGCCTCTTCTTTGGATGTGGAAATCCAACTGACAAGGATGGCCAACTCTCTTCTCAACTTGCTCTGGGGGGTTGATCTGTTTTTATTTTAATTTGAGGAAACAAAGTGTGTCATCAAACTTATATGATGATTACAATATTTAAAACTGTAATTATGTTTTTACTGTTGTGGCAATTGACCACATGTACCAATATACTTGGAAAGGCCATGGAGAAGACTGTGAAGCTATGATAGGGAAATATATGGCTGTATAAAGCATAAGCATAGGTGATTTCATGTGTCCACATATAATAGCCTCACTCCAGAGTAAGTTCTAGTTGTTATTTATTCTTCCACTGTCTCACAGGGTCCTTTTAAGGGAAGGATTACTGAATGTTTGACCTGGAAGAAACTTGGAAATTGTCCAGTCATTCCATTTGACAGAGAAGTATCCTGAAGGCCAGTGAAGAAGTAAGACCCAACAAAGGTCACACATAGTAAACAGTAGAAATGAGACTGAAATCATGTCTCTTCTGGTACCACCTGGCTCTGATCAAAAACTATCTAAGGATCTACTCAAAGACAGATCCTTTGCTTTCCCTCTAGGCATCAGGCCAATTTTTTTATAAGCTCTACTTTTCAAAATGATTACTTTGCAATTTTTAACAGCCATATTAGAAAATAACACAATCCCAATGTTAATTATTATATGAAAAGGGAAAGGGGAATTTGCAAATATTTTACTACATCTATAAACAAACCCAGATATGGGGCTAATATTTTCTTTATTACCATCACCCCCAATCCCAGTTTAAAAATACATGCTGATAAAAAACCTGTCCCAACAAGTCCATTTTTCAGAATCCAACACATGTCTTTGCCTCTCTTTAACACTGGCAATCTGTGGATCCTGCTTTGGCTTTGTTCCTAATTACTATACCATTAGCTTGCTCTTCATCTGTTCTTGGCCATTTAGTCTATATAGACTTGTTTTCTTTGCCCTGCTGATTATGAGCTGGGCAGTGGGATAGGAATCCCACTCAGACCCAATAGATAACCCTGTGCTGTATTAATTGTCTCATTTGACCAAACTATTACTAGCCACTCCCTGAAGCATTCCTTTTGAATCCTAATCCATTATTTAATAAAGTTCTTAAATTAGCAATCAGGGTTCCATATGGTTTAGGCAAGCAAATCCTATGAGTGAATTCTATTAATCCAATTTTGAGGGCACAGCTTAGACCTGGGGTGCTTCTTGAGAATCCATATCTAGTTTTAAGATTGTATTTGACAACTTATTTGGAGCAAAATATACTAAATAACTTAGTGTATAGTTTTCTCTGGATACCTCTGTGTGTAAGTGGGCTTTGCATACCACAATAAGTGAGACTGGTTGATAATCCAGCTATATTCAACTAACTAGAAAACACACCCCAGATGGTCTGTCCAGAGGAAAAATGCCTGAGATTCTGACCTATTCCCATTATATTTGAAAAGTTCTAATTAATTCTTAATGGTCTCCATTTCCAACCATTGACTGATTACTATGGAGCAGGACCTCAGAAGAACCCAACACTTGGTTTAATGCTCTACTGTTGCTGTCTTGTAACTTAATAATTTAATCTTTGTGTGTTTTGTAAGTGAAGTCCTATGGGACAATTGAGCATATACTTGAGGAAAGGACATATGTGGAAGAAAGGTAAAAAACTTCATATTTAGTACTTTTAATGAAACTGTTTTTCTGCTTTTTGAGCAAGAAATCTTTGTTTCATTGCTGTTCTGAGTGAGAATGGTATATACTGCCAAGTCCCTACTTCACCTTGGCCATTTATATTTATAGATGGCCCTATAACCATCTGTCCTGATTTATATCCTACTCACACATCACCTCAATGACTAAGGTTCACTTTCTCTCACTTATACCAACAGTTATTGAAACTATTTGTTAAAAACTGACACCGTGCCAGACATTGTACCAACCACTTAATCCATATTATACAGTAATCACCATGGCAGCTCTCTGGGATCACTGTTTTCATTATTCCCATTTTACAGATGATGAAATAGAAATGTAGGTTAAGTGACATGTCCAATATCACATAGTAAGTGTTGGAGTCAGGATTTAGACACTGAAAGACTCCAGAATCATAAGTATAAGTGAGAAATATCTAAGAAAATGCTCAGTCCAAGGATGTGATCTGTATATTACATTCTTATTAATCTACTCCATTATTTCATTAGTGGTCTTTGACATTTTATTGATTTATTTTGACTTAAAAATACCTGTCATATAGTACTATTTTGCAGTAAATTCATGGTCTACTAAAATACATCTTAATGGGGCATTGATGAGGTGATAATAGGCCAATAATCACCTGCCTTCTCCTGTTTCATTTCTTTGAGAGTAAGGAATATTTGAGTAACCTATTGTTCTGCTTAAGGTCCTTGGGTCAAAATTGCACTTTAATTCAATTAATTGTCTGTATTTCCTGATCATTCCTTCTTTCTCTGAGACTCAGTTCAAAAAAAGTACAGTACAGAGAGTAAATTCAAAATCTGTAGAACTCAATTTCTAGAACCTGATTCCAAGAAAGTATGCATGGTCTCCATTCCAATTCTGCAGATATGTCCAAAAACTATTCTCCTCTTTCCAATTTACCCTTTAACTCCAAGAACAATCCAAAGATCCTCCTGCAAGGTTCTCATTCTCCCCTAATTGCCATATTAGTCATTCCAAATCAGAACTTAGATGATATTTCAGTCTGTGAATAGAAGGAGAAAAGTTCACTTTCACTTTCTTCTTCATCTTTCCCCACTGCTAAGTCTAAATCAAAATGTTACCCACTCAATAGAGTTCCAGTATAATCCTATAAGGAGTTGGCAACTGAAGTAGAGAATGTGTAGCTCTTATGATGAATGTTTCCTGTTCTGCTTAGGGCTGTTGTGTTGCTGGCACTTCACTGTCCAGGGTGGAAAGAGTGAGGGGAGGTGCTTTCCCCCTTGCAGTTACTGGAATGGGCGACTCATTAGTCCGCCTCTCCCAGTGATTTGATTAAAAAATTTCATCTTTCTTCCCTTATGATCTTTGATCTGAGAAGTACAAAATGCAACTATTTTTCAGGAGAACAGATTTTCCTATGGACCTATGTTCTGTTCCACATGAGTTTTCCATAAGAAGATTCTTGACTAACAAGGAGAAGGAATTTGGCTGTGTCAGAAGACTGCAGACAAAGATAAATGACATTGTTCACACACAGGTCACCAGAACATTCATAACTATTGAGTGTGCCCAGGCTGTGCCCTCTCTGGCTGAAAGTATTTCCAAAGAGAGATCATTTTTGCCACCTTATAACTTGTACTGGCCTCTGACAGTTTCTTGAAGTTAGAACAATTTAGTGATACTTTTCATATGAGGGGCTCATCTTCCATTTACACCACCCAAGCTGGACTAGGAAGAGGAAGCTCCAGCCCTGTGCCCAAGAGTCAACTGCCTCTCCTCCCCAGAGAAGAGCCATTTATTTTGAGCTCTCCCATTGTTGCAAGCCATGATTATACTCACTGAAGCTTCTAATACCAGCAGGTTGGGAAGTAAAGGAGATGACCCCTTATAACACACTGGGCTTTACCTCCAGGCCACAGACAGATACTGTTAGTTCTAATGGTCACTATCCTCCATCAGTAGGAGGCTCCTACCATCACAATACACCACCATACTTCGATGTTGAAATATAGGCATAACAACCCACCAATCACATTCTGATCTTTCACACCCACCCCACTCCCCAACACTGAGGCTAAACTTCCACACTCCCTTTTCCCAAACCCTTCCACCATTCCTCAGGAACACATGACCCTAATTGGCAAAATCCACTCACGCTCAGCATGCCTTGCAAAGGTCCCTCCATCTATTCGTTTTTGTATGAACTTCATTTCCTGTAGCCTACTGAAGATGAGGGTGGCTTTATCTCCTAATAGGAATAGGAGGTAGAATTATTATCTCCCTTTCTCTGTAGGGGTAATTCCGGACCATTCCATTTTTCTTTGAGGAGGACAGAATCCTTCTGTACCATCCTATTGGTCCTTTACCAATGTTGAGACATAATCCCTCATTCAGTAAATATTTTATTTTTATTTTTTAAAGATTTTTATTTATTTGAGAGAGAGCATGAGAGAGAGCACAAGTGAGAGGAGGGGCAGAGGGAGAGAGAGAAGTGGGCTCCCTGTTCAAGACCTGCTGAATAGGGAGCCTGATTTGGGGCTTGTTCCCAGGACCCTGGGATCATGACCTGAGCTAAAGGCAGATGCTGAACTTGACTGAGCCACCCAGGCACCCCTCAGTAAATATGCTTGTTCATTTTCCACCTCAACTTTGACCCTACTCCAGAGAACTTCCAAAACAATACCTGATTTCTACAATTCATTGATCTCTTATTCCTTGAGTTATTTCTTCATCAAATGACCTTCACTCCCATTGCACTTCAACCACCCATTTCCACAATCCCTTTCATATCTGTATCATCTCTAATAGATAATCTACTCAGAAGTCACAAAAGCATTGTTTGCTTTCTTCTACCAGAACTCTTTACTTCTTTCCAGTTGACACACTCGGGCATGTGTCCACCACAGTACATCACCGACTTCACTGATACAGCAATCCATTGTCACATCCAAGTTTGATATATCACACCTCCCTGTCTTCAGGTATCTCCTTATCCAGTATATGTTCCATGACACATTATAATAATCATGCTCCTGCAAAAACTCACTTGCACCTCCCTCTTCTCACCCAACCTGTCTGGCAAAACTACACTGCTGGGTAGATCTTAATATTTGTCTTTTCCATGCTTGCATCTGAACAGATGATTATTGCTGCAGAAAAATCACAAAGCCAGGCAGATTAGTGTGGTTATAAATTTATGATCCCAGATTTCAGCTGAGCTTTCAAAAATGCTTAACATTCTAACTGGGCTGTGCTACTAGGAAAATTCTTGTATTTGCTTTAAAATATCATTCATATATTCTCCACTCTCTTCATAACTTCCCCTGTACTCAATTTCACTAACCTTTGGAAACCTTGTCTTGTATCACAAAGATAAAACAGAAACCGTGAAATGGGATCTCCACCTTCCTGCTACCAAATTTATCAAGTTTTCTACATAAAAACCTATTCTCTTTGTCATCTCTCCTGCTTTAAAAGAAGAAGTATCCTTTACCAATATTCAGCTTCCTAGGTCTCTAGTTCCCATCTCACTTTCCCATGGTCCCCTCTATATCAGTTATATTTCTTCCTCTTATGTTTGAATTATTATCCCTTAGTGGATTCTTTTAATTAGCATCTAAACATGTTCTTGAACCCACCACCCTGATCCCCATCTCCATCCAGCCATTGCTCCCTATTTTCAACTCCTTTTCACAGTTAGCTTCCAGAATCATCTATCTAGGCATCCTTGATTTCTCTGTCTCACTTATACATAGCATCCAATTTAACAGCAAATTACATCAACTGAAGCTTCAAAGTATTTCCAGAATGTGACCTCTTCTCACCATGTAAACCAAAACCACCTGGTGCAAGCTGCTGTCATCCATTACCTGATGGCAACAATTGCTCTTCCTGCTTCCTCTACCCTGCCTCCCTGCAGCAGCCTTTGCTGAGAACCCTCCAATGGCTTCCCATCTCAGAGAAAACACCTAAGTCTTGAAAAAAGATTTTCAAAACCTTACTTGATCTCCCCATCCTACTCCCCTTACCGCTCTGACCTCACCTCCATCCCTTTTCACTTTATATGCTTTACTTCACCTGTCCTCCTAGAATGTGCTCCCATAGGTATTCTCTCTTTTATTACCTATAGGTCTGTGCACCACTCTCTTTTATTACCTATAGGTCTGTGCACCAACATTACCTTAAAAGAGAGGACTTCGCTAAACAAAACAGCAACCACCCCTACTCAGTAGTTCCTATTTCCTTTAATGCTTTATTTTTTCCACCAGACATATTGCATATTTAATTATTTATATGCTTATTGTCTGTTTCTCCTCTAAAACAGAAGTGCCTTAAGGCATGTTTGTTTTTGTTTTTGATTTTCAATTTACTACTTTAGCCCCAGCATCTAGAACAGTGCCTGGCATGTAGTAGGTCTCAATAACTATCTCCTTAAGAATGTCTTCATCTTGTTATAGCCTCTTAATTTTCATATTCATTCCAAACAGGTTTGCCTCCCTGCCTTCTAAATTTGCTCTTATTAAGGTCTTCAAAGACATTTTTTGCCAAGTCCTCATCTGATTTTTTTCCCTAGAGCAGGTTTTAACAGAATAGGTAACCACATTCCTTTCAAATCAGTCTTCATGGTTTCTGTGATATCCTTCTGCATTCCTGGTCTGCAGTCTCATTAATTCTTCCTTTTGCATAGCCCTTAAGTTGTGGAACTCTTCAGGGAACTCTGTTCTCACACTTCACCTTCTCTCCAGGTGACCTCACTTTCTCTCATGGCTTTATAAATGTCACCTACTGCTCATGGTCCCAAACTTATTCTCTTGCCCAGTATTTTCTTCTGATCTTTAGGCCTTTAGTGTTTCCACTAAAAGTTTCAACATGATATGTGAAAAACTAAATGCCAAGCTTACTTATCCTTGACTATTACTCAGAAAATTATGTCATTACTTAACTCACAAAACTGGAAGTCCCTTCCCTTTCCCTCATTTCCTACATTTAATCCATGACCAAGTCCTGTCCATTCAGCCATCACACCATACCTTGTGTCTGTTGCCTTCTCTTCATCTCCTTTGTCATTCCTACACCACCATTGTTTCCACCTAGAACATTGCAACAATCATCTACATGGTCTTTCTACCTCTACTTGTCTCCTTTTTTTAATTGTAAATCTGGCAATTTTATTTTGTTTTATTGATTTAATGCAATTTTAATAAAAAACAATAGAATACCAATGGAATTTTACTTTAGAACTTGAAAAGTTCCTCCTAAGATTTATCTGCAAAAATGAATGCTTATGTATAACAAAGAAATTTTGGAAACAGACTAATAAGGTAGATTTACAAACATAATATGAAACTACAGTAATTAATACAGGTTGTTAATGGCAAAATATAATAAATTAAGGAGTCAAAAAACAAAATATAGTATATCACAAAGATGGCATTTCATTTTTTTTAAATTGGAAGTAAAACCATATATATTTTATTATGTCCAATTAGCCAACATATAATACATCATTAGTTTTCAATGTAGTGTTCAACAATTCATTAGTTGCATATAACTCAGTGCTCATCACCACACATGCCCTCCTTAATACCCATCACCCCGATACCCCATCCCCCCAACCCCCTCCCTGCTCTGTTCTCTACAGTCTCTAAAGGTCTGGTATGATCATGTTACTTTCTTGCTTAAAACACTTGAAGCAAGGGTGCCTGGGTGGCTCAGTCATTAAGTGTCTGCCTTCCACTCAGGTCAGGATCCCAGGTTCCTGGGATCGAGCCCCACATCGGGCTCCCTGCTCTGCGGGAAGCCTGATTCTCCCTCTCCCACTCCCTCTGCTGTGTTCCCTCTCTCGCTGTGTCTCTCTCTGTCAAATAAAGAAAATATTAAAAAAAATAAAAAACACTTGAAGCAACCCTCATCACTAGTATACTATGTGAAAATGCCCAGCACTGGACTTAGCTCACAAGGGTGTGTCAAATCTGATCCTACAAAAGTGTCTAATAAGATAGGTCTTCTCTGACACTATGTCCACACTACCCTGCAACCCCCCACCCCTTTAATCTCACTACTCTTTAATATGATTTATTTTCTTTCTTCTTACCACCCAACACCATGTATTTATTTGTTTTTTCCTTGTTTTTGTTTATTTTCTGTCTCCCTCAACTAGAATGTAAGTTTAAAGAGAATAAGGAATTTGCTTTGTTTGTTGTTGTGTCCCTGGTCAGTAAGGGGCTAGCAATTGGCACATAACACATAAATAATGTGTTAAATGCATGAATAATGAAGCACTAGGTTGAATAGAAATCCATCCTTTAACTAAGGGGCTCTGGTTAGGATGATTATTTAACAATTTTTTAATACTATCCTTTCCTGACTGGAAAATACCACCTAACTATCCTCTCTCAATTTTTAGGACCAACTACCCTGCCCTTTTCCAAATTTTATAATGGGAGAAACTGCAGCCTCTCCCACCCAGTGTCCCTGGCGAATATGACCAAAGGCATGGGCCATGCCTACTTCAGAGGCTCTCTGAGAGCCACCATAGGCAGCTGTCTAGTATCTCAGTAGGGCCTCACTTTGGGCATGGCCGACTCCAACCCAAAGGATCACTAGCTCATTTCCAAATGTGCTGTTTATGAGGAGTGATCCAAATAACCACTCCACAACACAAGAGGCCGCACGCTGGCTCCATTCAGCTGTGACACTGCCCAAAAGCTACTGCAGGTTTCACTAAAGTACAGAGGAAATATCAGACTTCCTTTTCATTATCAGACACACATTTTACATGGCTTCTTTATTGGGTTTTATATCTTGAGGGGGGTCTTAATAGGATGAAAGGGAGGCTTGCTAGGTGCAAATGAGTGCCATTCAACTATTTAAAGGCACATTTAATTAAACTGGATTCATTGCCTGCATGGGGCAAGTTAAATGAAAACTAAATAGATGGAGTATGATTACATATTATTAAGAAGAGAGACAGCTCTAGAGACCAAATTCTTTTAACACAACATTAAGCTGAACTCATTTCATATGCACAGTTTAGCACCAGTCTATAAGGAGAACGTGTTTTGAGAAAATCAGCAGAATGGTTATGAGCTCTAAACAGCTTTTAATAAAATGCAATGTTTCAGGGAAGGAGCAGCTTCTAAACTTCACTTAAATATGCTAATTAAAGAAAATGAAGTTTCCCACTGATTCCAGGTTCTCTTTGTTTTCCATTTTTTATGCTCATCTCATCCACGCTACTTTCTACTTTATTTTATAAACTCCCAGACACGCCCCAGAATCCTTATTAAAAAGATTTCAGGACTTGCTGAGAGTTGGGGGAAAAAAAAAACCTGAGTCTGGCAAATTGATGACTTTAATTGGCTATCTGGATCTGATTGACCATAGACTAAAGCTTCAAGCTGGTATCTAGACTATTTTGACCAAAAAGGCCCCATCAAGTTTGGCAATAATAATAAAAAATAGTTGTAATCTGTTGAGTCTTTTGAGTAAGGCAGGTACTTTCCAGACATCACCTAACTGGATGCCTACCATCACCCTAGAAGGTAGGTACTGATATCCACAAAGATGGGAAGGTCAAGGGAAATAGTCTGTGGTGTTGCTGGTATTCAAACTCAGGTCTGGCTAACTCCAAAACCTCTACTTACTCACTGACAACACCTGCCCTGATCCCATCCAGGGTGTTACAAACCTGGAGGAGGGAGTGATATTTAAAAAGTACATAAAATGGTCAACATAACTTTATATTACAAAGTAGGAAAAATAACCTGCAATGACTTTCAAAGTAAACCACTTTAAGGAAAGTTTTACAAAGTGTTCTTGGTTGCTGGTCCATAGGTTAAAAAAAGATTCTGAGAAACATTGATCTGATTTATTCACCCTTGAGTTGTCTTTTGACTTTGTCTCACCATTCCTGGCTCTTCTGAGTGCAACACCTTGGTGTAACTTCATGGAATCAGATCTCCCCCACTTTCCATCCCTGTGGCCTAAGCTGTGTCTACCCTACCCTTTAGTTCCATGAATTTGTACACATCCTTGTTCTGGTCAACAGAGCCCCAAATTGGCTCATTCCAAGAAATGAGCATCAGCCTTCATACTTTTGGCTCAAACTATTGAAAAGAGATACTGTCTAAGGTTGCCAAGTCAGTAAAATATATGTCTGGCATTGCTGGTGGTTCTCTTGCCATCATGAGAGAGAGCCTGCCTGAAGATGAAGACAGACCCAGAAATGGAAAGTCACAGCATCCTGATGACATTGTTAGAAAACCTATGTCCAGCAATGTATAAATTTGAACACTTACACATGGACTTTCCAAGTTCACAAACCAACCAATTCCATTTTGTTAGTGAGCAAATCTGAGTTGTTTTCTCTATCACTAGCATCTGAAAAAGTACACCCTCCTCATCCCTTCCAGTTTTATAGTTGTAGAACCTAAAGCTCAGAGAGGGAGAATGATTTCCTCAAAATTTTTACTGCTAGTTAGTAATATATCTAAGCCTGGAATCTAGGGCCCCTTCCTCCCAAGTCAGTTTTGTCTCCCTAGATCATTCATTCTTAAAGTGTGATTACCAGATCAGTAGTATCAGCATCATCTGGAACTTGTTAAAAATGCAGATTCTCCAGCCCCATTCCATAACTACGGAATCAGAAACTAAGGGTAGGACAGAGCAATCTGTGTTTTAAATAGTCCTTCAGGTGACTCAGATACCTGCTCAAGTTTGAGGACCACTTCTCTAGATCAATGTTTTTCAAATTTTTGAAGTGGCAGAAACATTTTCCTTAAACAGAATATTGCCTAAAAGTTCAATATAAATACAGGTAAGTGAAGTCATTTTGCTTGAAATGGAGATGAGGAGACTAGAGATCTATTTGTTCCTGAAGACATATGGCAGCACCTGAGAACATTTCCAGGGACACTCTAGGACCCCATGAGATACAATTTGGATAAGGATTGGTGACATGCTGTGTTAATGAGCAACCACCCCAATTCACATCACATTAAGATACTTTCCCACTAATATTTATGCTCAAATTTTCTATAATCCCTGAAGCTCTGTTTTAGGGTTAGCTACTCACAACTAGCTACATAAAAAAGGGGACTTTTGAATATTTACAAAATCAGAAGGGGAAGCTGGGATTAGGGAGGGCAAAGTAACAGAGATCTGCCTTGGGAGGTCCCAGTTCCTGGCAGAGCTCTCCTCCAAATATGCATGTGGATGTAGGAAGAGAAAAGGCAGCAGCTCTTTTAAAAAAAGAGCTCCAGACCTGAAACTTTTGTGCCTGGAAATGGCATAGGAAGCTATGAATATTTCCCTTAAATATGTATTGCTCTAAATGTTAAAAATTCAGTCGGGCTACTTTAGACAAATTTATGAAAAATTGGAATGTGTCATGAAACCTAGTTTGCTTTGCCTTATGTTCACCTAGGCTTGCCTGGGGGGAATTGTCTTCTACACAGAAAACTGTGTCTAAACTACCCATGCACACTGCAGCCTCATACACTTTGTGTTCTACCTTCCCAGGTAGAGGACAGGGCAGTGTTCAAAAGAAGGAACCCATTGTTGGGGAAAGATTTGGGGTCAAGGAGATTTTTACAACCCTTCTAGGAACACTGGTAATTGCTTCAGTGTCTTGGCAATGGCTAGTTATTATCCCTGAAATACTCTGTGACCTTCAACTCAGCCCATTTCCAAAAATTCTTAATATTATTATGTAATTTCAGAGATCACTAATAAGTTTAACTACCTCCCTATATAACTATCCCTGTCTCCCTGTCTTGTCTTCTCTGACATTCTTTATAATATGTTCCCACTGACTCTTGTGCATGGCTGTTAAAATGTCCATCATATTTTAATACTAACAATAACATTTTTATAATAATAGATAATACATTTTACACTTATTATTATTAAGTATATATCTTTCCACTTTGTGGTGAAAGTAGAAGCCATAGTGTTTTATCTGTGTATCTCAAGAGCCAGGCACAGCATCTGTCATACCATGGGGGCTCAAAAATACCTTTTCTAAAGAAAATAAATCCCTTACTAGGCCTACTCTCCCAGGGTCAGCTATGGAGCTTACTATCTTGAGAACTTAATAACAGCTGCCATGAATTGAATGCTTAATACAAGCCAGGCCCAGTGTCTAGTAGTTTCAGATGAGAAAACTGAGGCTCAGAGACATTACGAACTTTTTTGAGATCAAGTAGCTGGTAGAGCAAGGACTTAATCCTAGTCTTGTTTGATTGCAAAACCTTTGCTCTTATCATTCTCTCTATCTTTCCCTCTCTTTTATTCACTCATTCATTTAACCCATGCTTAAGGAGAGCCTCCTGGGCCACCTGGGTGGCTCAGTTGTTAAGCGTCTGCCTTCGGCTCAGGTCGTGATCCCAGGGTCCTGGAATCGAGCCCCACATCGGGCTCCCTGCTCAGCAGGGAGCTTGCTTCTCCCTCTCCCACTCTCCCTGCTTATGCTCTCTCTCTCTGTCAAAAAAAATTAAAAAAATCTTTTAAAAAAATTAAAAAAAAAAAAAGGAAAGCCTCCTTTACTTCAGCAGCATGGCAGGCTATGTGGACATTCCAAGGGGCTGTTGTCAAGGGTCCCTGACTTCCCTAATCTCACAGAATGGTGGAGAGAAAGCCTCCCCCCGCCCCCAGCAACAAGCAAACAAACAGTATGATAAGGGGCTCTTGTCTTAGATTAAGTATTACTTTTCTTTGAAATAATACAAACCTCTGAGTACATAAGCAGGGATATCATAAAGAGATTGCCTGTGTTTCACTATATTCCCCTACAGAAACAAAGCCCATTCCTTTACAACATCCTCAGACTTGGAGGAAGATCAAATTAAGCAGGTTATCTCGGTACTGTTCATTATCCCAGGCTGCTCGCCTATCCCTTGCTCTAATTGCTAGCTTTCCTGGGCAGAAATATTTCCAAGCTGCATGCTCTGCACTTTCTCCTCCTTTTTAATATCATCAGATTTGAAATAGACATACGCTGCAGCACAGTTGCTGGAAATATTATAGAAGCCCAGTAGGAGAGATTTGCATATTTATGAAAATAGTTTACCTTCTGCTATGACAATAACAAATGTTCACAATCTCAGCAGTTTGTTCACTTTGTCCAAGGAAAGAGCTAGGAGTATATTAGCAATTTAAGAATAACTTCTAGGGGATGGTTACAATATGATTTTCTTTTCTTAAAGTTATCATTCTAAGAGGTTTGGGGGGGTATAATTGCTCATGCAGACATAACCTTCTGGCCATGGGAAGCATGGGAACTTTTGGAATCCTCCCCAAAATTTGCTAAGAATTTAGGTCAGACCTTGCCAAACTTCATCTAACCCACCTATACTCTTAGCTCATATTCAACAAATATAATTTTTGTTGATTTTTTGGGTAATTACTTAGGAGTGAACTGTCAGTCCCATGAGTAATTTTTAGCTTCTAAAAATCTTCCTGAAGACATTGAGCAAAGGAGGATGTAAATCTGATTCACCAATAGCTCACGCATAGCCTTTTTCTAGGAAGAGAATCAAGATCCCCAAAGAAGTATTTTAAAACTGGAAGATGATAATTACAGTGTTTTTAATGACATTAAGTCTCTGTCAGCCAACATTTGTATTATACTATCTTCAGCTATACCACCAGTTTACCGTAATTTTGAGATGGCCTAAAAGCAATGATCACCACGTGGAACAGGATGAATGATATATTAGAAAGAGCAAAGGTTTTGAAGTTAGACACAAATCCCCACTCTCTTACTTTCTTGCAGTGGTCTTCAGGAAAAAATCTTAACCTTTTTGAGCCTCAGTTTCATCAGCTGTAAAATCGGGATGGTCTCACCCATTTTGTATGGTTCTATAGGTTTGAAATTACAGAGAAATTGGGGATAGTTCTCAGCACAAAATGCTCCCAAAATGTTAGTAGGTGTTGAATAACCTTACCTCTTATGCGGTAACCATACTCTTAGAGTATGTATCCCACTTTTTACAATATTTGTGTTATAGTTATTGTATAGTTTCAATGCTGCTACTAATTGCATTTGTTTCCTGTGGCCACTGTGACAAATTACCATGAACTTAGTGGCTTTCAACAGTAGGAATTTATTGTCTTAGAGCTCTGGAGGCCAGAATCTAAAATCAAGATGTTGGCAGCACTTGGCTTTCTCTGAAGGCTCTAGAAGATAATCTTTCCTTGCCTTTTCCAGTTTCTGTTGGCTCCATGGGTTCCTTGGCTAGTGACTGCATAACCCCAACCTCTGTATTCATATGGCCTTCTTCTCTGTGTTTCTTCCTGCTGTAAGGTGTTATAAGGACATTTGCCATTGGACTTAAGGTACACCTAAATAATCCAATGACATCACTCGATTGAGATATTTAACCTACTTACATCTGCCAAGACCCTTTCTCCAAATAAGGCATATTCACAGGTTCTGGTGATTAAGGCATGGGTATATATCTTTGTGGGGACCACCATTCAGTCCACTACTAAGATATATTTTGAAACACAGTGAACCGGCTTGAGAAGATATATTCCTTTAGTAGCACAGAATGATAAGTTAAAAATTTTAAGTAAACTAAGACCTGAATGGATGCATAAAAGTTAATGGTATAATGGAATTTAGGTAAGAATTGTCCTAGCTCGTAATAAGCTTGGGTGAAAGGACTTTTACCAGACCTTGATTGTAACAGCTATGTAAAATATTCCATTTTCTGAGTACAGATATGATTATTTTAATATTGACATCCAAGTCTGACTAGTTCTGAACTTTTGCCCTGCTTATCTGCAGTGAGCACAGTCTTCCTAGAACTACCCTGGCTCAAATATTTCTGTAAATCCCCAAGTAAGAGTAGGACATGGCAGTGAGTTGATTAACAAGTGATCTTACACATTTTAAAGACTTGTTAGTTAAGCAGGAAATTAGAACCCCCTTGAGACTAATTTTAAGAGGGATATTCCAAGGCAACTAGCAGCTGGACTTCATAAATATTGGCTTCCACTTTAGTTCTTGGGAAACTCACTACTGCATCTAACATTTGTGAATGTTACAGTATTGGAGAATGCCACCTGTTTTGTCCTCATCATTGCCCTTTTGTAGTAAAAAGAGAAAAGCATCATTGTATTTGAATAAGGCAGAAGAATGATGCATCACCTATGTAATCCATAGCTGGGTCCTCAGTTAGATGACCCAAGCTCCCAGGGGTTGCAGCAATTCAGTGTTTACCAGACCAGACATTGGTAATAAGGTTCTGGTATCAACTAACAAACTTTTTTCAGACTCACTAATGGCCTCCAACTTCTCCCTTGAATCTTATCTTCTGGAGTTCATTTCTGTTGCAACACTGAAGACACTTGGAACATCTAAGGATAATAAGCTGGGCCTTCATGGTCAATCTTGGTATGGGAGAAAAAGTATGAACCTTGGAATCAGAGGACCTAGATTAGAATCCTAATCTACCATTTACTAGTTTTGCTTTCTTAAACAAGTTGCTTGGATTTTATTTTTTTTATTTGGACCACCATTAAGTTGAAAAAAATACTACTTACTGAAAGCATTGCAGGAAAGATTAAATGAGAATTGAAAATTTGGAGCTTTATCATAATAAGAATTCATTACCTTATAATTTAGTTTAAACTTTAATAATTTATATAGATTAACTTTCCATGGCATCTTTAACTCAGAGCATCTTTGTTACTAGGCTACCTCTTTGGCTTGTTGTCTTTTCATCTTGTGATTCTCTGGCCTGCCGTAAACTTTGTTCCCTGATAAGTTACATGATGGGTACTGAAGATTTAGATGAAAATACAGTCATTTTCAGAAATCTCTCTTTAAATAAATACACAAAATCCATATTCTTACCATTCATTTGCCTTTAAAAATAAACCAATATAGATAGAACTTACTGACACAGTTAAATGCTAGTTTGAGATCACTCAACTCATTTGCATGGATGACCTCTACTTGAACTCATTTCTCTGGAAATAAAAGTTTAGTGCACTACTAATTCAACTTAGAAAGTAATTGGAAGACTTCAGCAAATGAGGAAAATTCTAATTTTATAGGGACTGGGAACTTAATTCAAATGAAAAAAGTTTCATTGATGACATGAGTTAATTGTGCAGTTAACATGAAATAACCTTACCTAGCATTATGAAGACTCAAAGCGTCAGTTTGCAGGTATCAAAGATTAAATGATCTGTAACAGAAAATCACATTTCTTGAATTTTCTCCATGTTGTATAGTAAAAGAGACAGTCAATGGTCACTAGGGAGTCTAATACTTCCCATGATATCATATAGTAGAACCCCATTATAACCCCCAAATCTAGGCATAAAGGTACAGTTTCTTCAGATTCCAAGATACCATATTTCCTCTTTTGTGGGATCTTCATCTTCTACCTCTAAATGTTGTCAATCTCAGGGCTCAGTCCTAGACTTTCTTATAATACACCTGTTTGGAGACTTCATCCATTTCTCTGACTATTAATACCATTCACATGCTACTGATGTCCAAACACTCCACCTCTCCAAGGTTGAGACACGTATCAACCTACCTACTTAACATTACCACTTGGATGCCTCAAATTCATATCAAAAGTAACATGTTCAAGATTAAATCCTCTCTCAGTTTGGGTTCCCTAGAAGCAGAGCCTCAGACAGGGATTCTCAAGCGATTTATTGTATTGATATTGTTTTAGTGATAGTCAAATGACTTATTTAGTGAGTGCCCTCAGGGAAAGTGGGTAGGAAAACAGGAGAGGACTGAGGAAAACAGCTCAGTGAGACCAGCTCCAGCATGGTCCCACGCTCCAACATGGTCCCACTGGGTAACTCTGGAGTACAAATTGTACACTAAGTTGTTTTCACCTTGAGGCAAGGATGCTGGCTTTTTATAACCACATGTCAGGTTTCTGGATCATCACAAGTGGGATATTGGAGGACATAAATTTCTGAGTACTGCAGTTACTGTTTAACTTGTGAAAATTCTCCAGAGAAGGTAGTAGCTGTGAGAAACTAGCAGCTAACACTCATGGCAGCTGAGAAATGGATATATCTACCAGTGAAGCAGGTAATAGCAGGGCACCAATAGCATCCAGTAAAGATTCTTAATTGACCCTCTCCTCAATGTGTGGCCTAAGTTCTACCTACAGCTTATATCTGAAATCCACCCACATCTCAGCCAATTCTGCTTATACCTAGGCCAAGGTGACATCATATCTTACCTACACTGGTAAAATGCTTCCAGCAGGTGCTCCTATGTCAACCTTAACTCACCAGCATACATTTTCCTCACAGAAGCCAGGGTCATTTTCTTTCTTTGTTGTTGGTGGTGTTGTTATTGTTTTTAATACAAATCTGATCACCTTCAAATCCTTTAATAGCTTCTTATTGCCTTTACAATTAATTTCAAACTCAAGACCAAGATCTAAAAGGTACTTCAGAATTAGGCTTCTGTTTAAAATGCCAACTTTACCCCAGAGGCCTCTTTTCTCTGTTTTTGATGCTGCCCTTTGGTCCATGCCTAGATTATTAAAAGCTTCTGTCTCGTGGCCTTCATTCTCACTGTTTTCTCAGGTGAGAATGCTCTTTCAGATTTCTTTGGTTGGCTCCTCCTCACCACTCAGGCCTCAGATTCAAGGACACTTGTCTGAGAGAGGCCTCTCCTGACCTGCTTAGCTCATTGACAGCACAGATCACAATCTGCAAGGTTATTTTTTCTCTAAAATCCTAACTATTGAATGAGCCGGATTTGGGTATATGAAAGCAGAAAACAACTTTCTATTAACCTTGATTCTTTGACTCATTATCTTCCACAATGGATAATCCCATAGCTTCTATTCCACTCAGATATTAAAATTCCAATCCAGTGAAGCATCTACACTTTAGTTTCTTTGACTTATGCTATTTGAAGCTTTTTAGCTCTCCCAGCTTGGGCCTGCTTCAGGCTAGAAAGACTGCATTGGACAAAGAGGGCAAGATCAGCTTCTTTACTATTCCCCTTAGCTTTCATTTCCTTCCTCTTCCCTCAGGTGTAGGCTCCCTGAAACTTCAGAATTGGAACAAAGACGGAGCTAGGTGAGATATAAAAGGACTTCATTCACTTGAGTCATTGTAACCTGGCATCAGGCCTTCTATGTGTTGTGGGCCTGACTGCTAATTCTTTCTCAAGTTCAGGACTTCCAATCTTCAGTTATCTGACACAGTTAATACCTTAGGTACTGGTTGATTGCACCTCCTTCAACTCCTGGCTTCTTACAGCCTACTCCCCCAAACAACCATCTTGGGGTCATCTCACTCCTTTGAGTAACCCCCTTTTGAGATAACATGATATACAGATCCCTTTTGCAGAGAATATATATGGAGTAGGGACAATAATTCAGCTTTGTACTGCCAAAGCAAAGGTACACAGGATGGTCTCAGTCCATTCAGGATACTATAACAAAAATATCATCAACTGGATGGCTTAAAAACACCAAACATTTATTTTTCACAGATTTGGAAGCTGGGAAGTCCAAGATCATGGTGCTGGCCAATTTGGTGTCTGGTGAGAGACTTCTTCCTCATTGATGGCTGCCTACTCAGTGTATCCTCACATGACAGAAGGGGCAAGGGAGCTCTCTGGGAACTCTTTTACAAGGGCATTAATCCCACTCATGAGGGCTCTTCCCTCATGACCCAATTATCTCCCGAGGGCTTTACCTCCAAACACCATCACATTGTGGATTAGGTTTCAACATATGAATTTGAGGATGTAGGCACATTTAGACCATAGCAAATACTTTCCAATGAAACCTCCTACCAAAGGTTACTCAAAGGTTGCCTGAAGACTTCCAGCCATGAGTGGTAAGATGTTAGACCCTAGGTCTCCCAGACTTCTCTTTCTGAGGATTAAACTTTCTGAGGATGAAATAATCTTTTCCCTTATAGCCTGAGCTACTTGCTGACAACACCCTGTCCATCACTCTTTACTTCCAGGCCTCTCTTGCTTTCTGCTCTTTATAATCAAGAGGTGAGTGTTGGCAATAGATGGCAGAATTAATTTTATCCAATCCTCTTGTACAGGCAACCTCAAGGATCTAACATTTTGATTTAGAATTTGGAGTATATTACACTATTCTCAGCTTTAGGACCTCACTTAAAACTCCAAGATGGTGAGAGCCCCATTTAATACCCTTTAAAATTTTTCCCCTTTTTCTGTAACTCTCACTACAATATACACCATGAGAGCTGGGATCTTGTTCATCTGGTTCTTTGATGAATTTCCAGCTCTTAGCCGAGTTCCTGGCCCATAATCAGTGCTTAGTATTTGTTGAGTAAATTAACTTTGCTATGTATACATACTTTTTTTTTTTTTTTTTGCTTAGTTCCTTTCTCTATAAAATTTGTTTAAAACTTAACTTTCAGAGTGAGGGAGACAAGAGAAAAAAATATGTGGCGTATAGAGAAAAGAGAAGGGGACTGATATTTAGATTATAATCTTTATTTAGGATTTGAAGGGTCTCAGAAACCAGTCAGTATCAGGGATTTACAGCCTCCCACAGTTACCCCCTGGGACTTTTGTTTAAAATGTAGTATTTAAACTGTTAAGTACTTTTTTTTCTACCCCAATTCTTGGTAAATTCTTTCCAAGTCATTCATCTCCTCACCTGCTCTCCCCAGAGGAGCTGTTCAACATAAAATTGTCTATATAGTTCTACAAGGTAAGAGGCCCTTGCACTCATCAGGCAGGTATAGGCCTTACCAACGTTGTCCTACTTCAGCTACTCTTGCCTCCCCCTGGGGGTTCAGAGAGCCACAATAATAGCTCTGTCCTTTTTTTTTTTTTAAAGATTTTATTTATTCATTTGCGAGAGAGACAGAGAGAGAACAAGCAGGGGGAGAGGCAGAGGGAGAGGGAGAAGCAGACTCCCTGCTCAGCAAGGAGCCTGATGCGGGACTTGATCCCAGGACCCTGGGATCATGACCTGAGCCAAAGGCAGACGCCTAACCATCTGAGCCACCCAGGCGCCCAAAAGCTCTGTCTTTACATGAGGCAGAAAAAAAGAGAACTAACTGGAAAAATGTCTCTGTTATTGGGGGACTAGTACATCCTACTTATTATAAGGATTATTATCATAATAATATGTTAGCAGGCCATCCTGCCAGAATCTTCTATGTAGTGAAAGTAGTGAACTTCCTCTCATCACTACTTTCCTTTGTCAACACATATTGTTTCTCCAACTAATTAATATGTATTTTCATGGTCAGAGTGAAAAGTAAGTTTTGCAACAAAACAAAACCAGAGGAAGGGTGCCTGTCCAGAAGAACTGAGGATTCTACTCTGGAAGCTCAGCCACCTGATGAGAAGACATCTAGCTTCCTTGAGGGGCTCCTTATGTGTCAGTAATGATTTTGTCAGGGTCAGTACAAGTGAAAATGCTGTGATTGGATGCTTGGAAAAAGGTCAAGAGGAAAATGTATATGGACAATTTAATAAATTTAACACACACACACACACACACACACACACACACACACACACACACGACACACATTGTCCTTATCTTACGGAAGATAAGGACAAAGCCCAGCTCTGAATTTTTTTCCCCAAGTTTCTCCAGAACTAGTGAAAAGAAAAAGAGGAATGAGGAGAAAATTATTCCAAAAAGGAATGAGGGGAAAGTTATTTCAAAAGACGTCTGTGGAGACTGTCACATTTATTATCAACGTAAGTGAATATTGGGCCTTTTTGGGGGACTGGCAAGATCTGAAATAAGGGTAGGAAATCACTGATTTTCCATAACAAATGAAGTGCCCAGGCCATAAAAATGAAGGTCTGTGAGTTCTGGTAAAATATCTAGAAACAAAGGAGCACTATAATTCTGCATTAGTACATAGATAGTTTCTTCTTCCCTGAAAACTGTGTGGCAACAACAAATGTTTATGCTTTATGTATGGTACCTTATTTTGTTTTTGCAATTTTGAAGTCACACATCCTTCTAACATACTTCTAGCATCTCCCTGGAGCCTTACTGCCCAGATCTGTATCCTGGTTCTACTCAACGCATTTTCTGGCTGCCCATATGGCAAATTTGTGCATACTTGAAAAAGGTGCACTTCTTAAAAAATGTTTTACCTCCATCTGTCAAAAGTGTTGAAATATACTGATTTTGTTAGAATAAAACACCATACTGCCATCTTCCAGAAAATCATCCTATTCAATATACAAATCTACCATGACTATAATGGGAATGGCAGACTCTTAGATGGGACACCTTTTGTGGTATACAACATATAAAAGCCACCTTAGTTCTGTTCTTTTTTTATGTGTGAGCTTACAGAATTATTTAACCTTTCTCTGTTTCTGTAAATGAAGCCAATAATAGGTTTCTGGGGATTAAATTAGTTAATGCATATAAAGTACTTAGGTACTTGGCAAATAGGAAACATTCAGTAAATATAAATTTTAATCGTTATTACTGATGAAGAAATATACTTTGACTAGACAGCTTCTCCAATGATTTCCAAACAGTAAGAGGAAAAGCTAGGATATGAATTGGGTCTGGTTTCTCTCACCCAGTGTTCATCTTTTTGCCTCTGATTCATGACAATTCCTGGTCGGGGATGTGCTCTGTTGTCAAACATCAAATGCTTTGCTTGATCAACACTGACTTTAACTGAATGGAAAGTGGCTGTATGATAATATGTTATTGCAAGGAATAGTATAGATACACATTCTATTGTTTGCATTTAAATTTAAAAAGTATAAATAGTTCCCTCCAGAAAATCATGTGGTTCTGTTCAGTGTACAGTTCCTTTCTGTTATCTAACTTCTTGTAAAGAATGTCCTGTGTTTACTACCTAATTTGGGACTTATGTAATTATAGCCTTTAAAATATAAACTTTTAGAACTATGCCCTTTTGAGAGTTTATGGATTCATAAAAATCAAAGCCCTGGTCATGGAAAGAAAGTTTGCAAACAACTATGAACCCTGGAATGGCATGGGAAACGGGTGCCCATGTTCCAGACCAGACCAGTCTCCCAGCTCATGTTCCCCTTAAAAGCATAGGAGATGGCCCCTGTGGGACCTGAAACAGCCTCAGAGCATGGGAGGCAGTTCCTCTCTCACTCCTTCTCACAATGTTCCTGCCAGTTCCCCTCTGATAAAAGCCCCCCATCTCATCCCAGACTGTTAAAAGTAAGCAAGCTTGGCCCTACTTCATATCCTGGAGACCCCCATATGCATCTTCAGATATTTTGGGGAAATTAACTTCTGACAGCTAGAAATGAAGAAAATCACATCTTGTGTGCCTATTCATGGAGCTGCTTGCCCTCAAATTTATATCTCTGCTTTTTCCTTGCTCTGCTCTGGCACAAAGGGTAAGGAGGCAGTGACAGGGGAAGGTTGACTAACCCCCATAGGCTGTGTTTTCCAGAGTCCATGCTGTGTCCACAGGCACACACTTATGGATGGGTTTGGACAAGGAGGGCACTGATGGAAGAAGGTTGGAGGTTGGCGGGAAGAAGGGAGAAGCTGCCACTTCTCTTCCTATGGTAGGGTTTCCAATATCAGCTGCTTATCCTCTGTGTCTTCAGCAAATCTTGCAATGACCAACGTGGCTCCAGCTTACACGGAATGCCTCCCTCCCCAGGGCTCCAGCGACAACACTCCTCTCTTGGCCCTTCAAACTTGGGATTGTAGGGGCCTCCTGTTGTTGCTCATCTCTGTTGCTTCCCTCTGTACTGAGTGGCTTTATAGAATGCTCCCTGCCCCTATATAACTTTGGAACCAATTCCCTGTGTTTGTTTTACATACTTGGATTGGTTTCTCTTTTCCTGGTTGGGCCCTGACTGATGGAGGCTGATTTTACAAAAGGTGGTTGTGGTGAGATAGAGTCAAGCATAAACTCACAAACATAGTATGTAGAAGAGAATACACTGTGAGGAATGTATGTGTTGTGGGAAATGATTCAGATTAAGAATAAGATGTTGCTGGCTCCTAAATGCTATGCTGCAGGAAGGAAGGAGGTGAGTACTCACCAAACTACTGGGCAATACTCACACTTAGACTGTAACACATCAAAACCACAAGTTTTCTTTCATACAAGAATACAGTACTGGGCTTTCCCTCTGAGGATTGCTTTGTACTCAGCAGGGAAGGAATGGGCTCCTGCCACTAAGGCAGCAGACTGGAAACCTTGTGATACTCAGGATGGCCGGTGGGGGTGTAAAATTCAAAACAATTATTTGAAAGTTGTAGTCCTAACACATAATTCATAGGGTGACAGTGTTTGTCCTGTAAAGCATTAAGGATAGCTGTTTTGTTTAGTCATTCTATAACTCTTAGTAAATACCTACTATGTTCCATGCTATTTTAGGTACTAGGATAGAGCAGTGAGCAATTAAAAAAAATACTCTGGGGGTGCCTGGGTGGCTCAGTTGGTTAAGCATCTGACTCTTGATTTCAGCTCAGGTTATGATCTCAGGGTTGTGAGATAGAGTCCCACATCAGTGTAGGACCCACTCAATATTCTCTCTCTCTCCCTCTGCTCCTTGCCACCCCCAGCTCATGCAGGTTGGCTCTCTCTCTCTCTCTCTCTAAAAAAAAAAAAAAAAGAGTTTGTCTTTATGGAGTTTATAATGTAGCGGTGAGGGACAGAGGAGATAGACCATAAGCAAAAATATAAGTAATATATACGTTAAAATGGTAATATATTTTATAGAATAAAATAATACAGGGAAATAAATAGTAAATGTTGGAAGTAGAGAGTTGAAATTTTAAATAGGAAGGTCAGGGAGGGCCTCACTTAGAATGGTATTTAAGTAAAGACCTGAGGAGGTAAAAGAAAGAGTCACGGGTCTTGTGAGTAGAGTATCCAGGCAGAGAGAGGGAAAAGGATTACAGCACCGTATTTGGATAAGGTGGATGTAATAGAGGAGACTCGAGGAGGAATACACAGTTTCTGATCAGAGTCTCTGGAAGGACAGCATTCTTTTTAACTGAAACAGAGCAAAGATGAGATGGAGGAGGTTGATTTGGGCTTGGGAGATTAGGAGCTTAGTATTTAGACATATTAAATATGATAAGCCTATTGCACATTTAAGAAAAGATGCCACATAGGCAGTTGCTTCTGTGAATCTAGAATTCAGAGAGAGATTTCAGAGTTGTCAGCATATCAGGAGTGCTTAAATTAAATTTAAAGCCTGAAGGAAATGAAAGTGAACATAGATAGAAAAATAAAAGGCCAAAGATCGAGTCCTTGTCACTCCAAAATTAAGAGGTCAGGGAAATGAGGAGGAACTCAAAAAGAAGCTGTATTAGTGTTCTCAAGGGAAACAGAATCAATAGGACTTACACAGAGATATAAAGATACATTGAAAGAGATTTATTATAAGGGGCCAGCTCATGCAATTATGGAAGCTAAGAAGACTCATGATCTGCTGTCTGCAAGCTGAAGGCCCAGGAAAGCCAATGATATTGGTTCTGGTCCAAACCCAAAGGCCTGAAAATCAGAGGAGCCAATGGCATAAGTCCTAGTTCTAGTCTGAAGGCCTGAGAACCAGGAGCACTGATGTCTGAGGGCAGGAGAAGATGGGTGTCCCAACTCCAGCAGAGAACAAACTAGCCCTTCCTCTGACTTTTTATTCCATTCAGGCCCTCAGCAGATTGGATGACGCTCACCCACACTGGTGGGAGCTATCTTTTTTACTCAGTCTATCAACTGAAATGCCAATCTGTTCTAAAAGCACCCAAGTGAATCCAAGATGGGTCAGAAAAAGTGAAACAAAAGTTAAACATATCATGGATGAATTTTGTATCCTGATGGGCTCAAAGAGAGAGTGAAGAGAAGATCATGGAAGGAGTGATCTAGAAAGATGGCAGGTGGTAGTCAAAGAGTATGATGCTGGAAATAGAGAATATGGAGGGGATGTAGATCAGATAATGACAAAGTCTATGCTTTAATCATGGGAAGAGATCATAGGAAGTTAGGAGGAAATTAGGAAGCCAGGGTATCAGAAGGATCATATTAGCTTGGAAGGACATTGAAATCACCAAGAAGCAATAGTAATAAAAAAGAGAATGACAATGAAGCAGGATCAAAAATCTGCAAATTTAAGAAGTGGCCTTAGTATGAGTTGATAACTATAGCCAGGAGGACTGGTGTGTAGAAGCATCTGATCATTTGAGATTCAAAACTGAGTGTTTCCATGGAGAAGGAAGAGAAAATAGACAGGAAGGAGCAGTAAGGGGGTAAGAGGGCACCTTTCCCTCCTGCAAGCCCAGTGTCTGAGAACACAGAGGGGCTAACATCTATTAGAAAGGGCTGTGGGAGAAGTGGTATTCTCAAGAAAGAGTCAGGGTCTAGAACGTAAGTTGTCTTTCATTATAATGGACCAGGAGTTCTATAAGTCATATTTGTAGAGTTTTAGAAACTGGGTACAGATGGAATATGTGATCAGAAAAGGATTCCATGGGCTCTTGGATGGCTCAGTCAGTTTGGTGTCCAACTCTTGATTTTGGCTCAGGTCATGATCTCAGGGTCATGAGATAGAGTCCTGAGTGGGCTCTGTCCTGAGCATGGAGCCTGCTTAGGACTCTCTCTCTCTCTCTCTGCCCCTCCCCCTTCATTCATGTGGGCTCTCTCTCTCTCTCTCAAAAAAAAAAAAAAAAAAAAAAGACATGGGAACTTGGTCACGGCAGGGAGAGGAAACCCTTACTTATTGAAGTCATAGGCTGGTGTAAGACACTTGATGTCCTTGTACTGTGTGGTTCCCCATGAGGAGAAAACTTGGAAGATACCATTGGATAAAATACATAGTAAGTTTTTACTTTCTTCTGAATGATCTATTTTTATTTTAGTGAAAAGTTGGGTTGATAAGTGAAATGATACACATGACAATTGCCAAACTCTGGGGGAAAAAAGGTGCTATAGGAACAGAAATAATTGTTTTAAATTTTTGAGAATGAGAAAGAAGGAATGAGCAGATGGCTCGTCATGCTTTCATCGGTTTTCAGGTTGGTTCCAAATGGTAAACTATTGCCTGGGCAAATATTTGGAATCAAAATGACCCTACTCCATTTGTTCAGAATATTTCAGTACTCCATGTACTATGCAAGTCATGTTCACCATTATAAAAGGACATAAAACTTGCTAGGAAAAAATCTGTTTTATTAGAGCACTGGGATGAAGTTTGAAAAGAAAGCAAGTGAAGGAACAGATATCCATTACTGAATGGCAAAGATGCTAAGAGAGGAAGAAAAGACTCTGAGTACATTGTGGAATTTGAAGTTTGTGTGGCAGAGCTTTTATCTAGACATGGGTAAACTCTTTATGCTTCATTGTTGTAGAGACCAGGAGTATTTTTTTTTTAAGATTTTATTTATTTATTTGACAGAGAGAGAGAGACAGCGAAAGAGGGAACACAAGCAGGGAGGAGTGGGAGAGAGAGAAGCAGGCTCCCCGCTTAGCAGGGAGCCCGATGCGGGGGGCTCAAACCCAGGACCCCAGGATCATGACCTGAGCCAAAGGCAAACACTTAACGACTGAGCCACCCAGGTGCCCGAAGACCAGGAGTATTTTTAAATGAAAAGTGGATCTTGAATTATGGATTTTGTTCTAAATAAGTCAAAGAGAATATTGTGTAACTTTGATGGAACCAACAATTCTTATGAGGAAATAACATTTTTTAAAATTTTAGTTAAATTTAAAATGACTGTATTTTGGAATAGTTCTTGAATATAGAAGTAAAGCTAAATGAGACATGACTGAAGAGCATCGATCAAATTATTTGGACCTAAAAAGAAAGAAAGAAATATTGAAGCATGCATAGTTAATTAGTAATATGAACAAAGTTTTGGAGGGTGGGAAGTGGCTCTCTCAGTGCTCTAGGTATTACTTGAAATTAGTTCAAAGACAATAGCTGTGTATCAAGGCTAGATGTGGCGCAGCCTGTGCAATCAGACCTGAGTGTGAACTCCCACTGTACCACTTGCCTTAAGTATCAGTTTCTCCTGTAAAGTGGAAATATTAAAATCTCCTTCATGATTTGCAGAGATGAAGTGAAATACATGTATTGCTTAGCATAGTGTCTGAAACACAGAAATAGGATTTTGCATATAGTCCCTCCCAGTAAATTTGCTATGCAACGGATTGCACTGATATCACCTGGACTATTCAATTTTTCTTTCAAAGATGTTTGGGAATAAATTTAATAAAAGAACCCATTTTCTCTCCCTTTTCCCACTTAATGACTAGGCAAAACTTAAGGCCTAGTGTCCCATGGGAAGAAGGCTAGATGGACCTAGATATTAGAGTTTCCCTTAAATAAAAAGCAGATTTATTACTTCTGGCTATGCTTTGGTTGCTGCCTCTCTCTCTAAGCAGTTGCTATGTTTTGGCTATGATTTTGTATTTGTCACTATTAGAAGTTGGGCAAGTATAAATTAGTCCTCCCCACTGCAAGGCAGTGGTCATTCCTGAAACAGAAATTTATTATTTCCCTCACATTGTGTCATATCCCAGAAAAGGATATTGCACTGGGTAGTGGGATGGGAGAGGAGTCTCTAAGGAAAATGAAAAACAGAGATGAGATTCTTGAAGTTCCTACTCAAATGTGTCCTGTTCTAGAAATCTTCAATTGTCTAGTAAGAATTAATTGTTTTATATTCCCTCAAGTAATTTCTACTGCTTAATTTTACAGTTATGTCTCACTTTATCCTATATTATATTTGTTTTCTTGTTAGTCTCTCTTAGCTGTCAATAACCACTGTGAGAGAGCTAGGCTGTCTTCTCATTCACTGCCACTTTCCTACTATACCTAGCATCCAGTCCTGTGCACAGGTATCCAAACAAAGTCAGCCCCTGTCAATCACTCCCTCTCTGCAGTAACCCCAAGACTTGAGAGCCTTATTTACTGTGATTATATCCACGGAAATGCTTAATTTGGGAATTGGGGAGATTTTTCAGGTAACTGTAATTACATAAAACCCCATTTTGAGGTAAGAAAGATCGAAGATTGTGGAATCAGTTACCCTGTAATGCAAAAGGGCCTTTCTGGTCCTGCTGCCTTCCATCTCCTTGGCTGAGAAATGGCATAGACTGGTAAAACTGGCTTCCAAGCCAAAGGCACACCTATTTACATGGTTGTGGTTATTTATTTCAATAATACTTTTGCTTCTCCAATGCTTCTCTCCCTGTTCCATGCAAATTCTTTTATTTTTCAAATTACTGATCCAAAAAGGGTAGGAGTGGGGGATCTTGCATGAAAGGAAAAGTCAGCTGGCATATATGGTTATCTTGAATACCTGACATTTGAGTTTAGTTGTTACCCTCCTAAGAATTAAATAATATATTTTTAAGGCACAAAACTGGGACTGCTAAAATTTTGATTTTAAATAGCCATAGGTATCTGGGCCAGATTTAAACATATTATTCTTAGTGGGAAATGATTGTGTCTTACAGTTCCCTTCAATACTCTTGTGCACAAGCCAGCAGAACTCTGTTCTTTTTGATTGGAAAATGTAAATCATACTTAAGAATTGTTCCAAAAAGAGTCTTGAGCTGAGTCCTTGGATGCAAAGTTGTAGCTCACTGCAGATTCTGATTGTTGAGTTACAACTCACTGAGAATCAGGGGTTTAAAAGGGAAGCACTGACAAACCTTTAAGCCAGGGCAGCACAAATGGCGCCTTGATAATTTATAGTCTACAGGCAGCTCTTGGGTTTATTATCACAATGACAAATGCACTGTCATTGTTAATAGGATATTTCCCAGCAAGGACTTCTTGGTATGCAAGCCAGGTTCGGTATGTCATGCAGCATGATAGCAATAAAGTCTACAAGAATTTGTAATGAACTTCAATTACTAATAGATTATGGTTAATGGGAAATATGTGCAGTAAAGATATGGGTTTTTATATGCGCCTTCTGGTATTCTACAAGGCAATGATTTATGCTACAATTTATGTTAACATTTTCTGCTATGAAAAGGCCCAATTTGGTAGAAAGCCACTTCATCCATAACAAATATTCGAGATAATTTTGCACATAATATAAATGAAAGTATAAAATTAGATATTAATCTATTTCATTTTAGCATTTTTATTTTTATTGAAAATGGAGACTTTTTTCTCTCCTGAGTAGTACTGTTGGTTAAAAATTCTTGATATAAAATGAAAGCATGAGATATATTGATGTCTTTCAGTAAAGTGTAACATTTTGTATGTTAATTTCTTTAACTTCCTGCTGTAATTAAGGACCCAGTTAAGATTTGATATATGCTGGTGTCTAGCTTATGTATTTTTAAATTAAGAAAACCCACAAGTATTCATGTTAACATGAATTTATAATCCACATCATGATTCCTATCACTATGGAGATTGACATCTGTGATAATAAATATGGAAGTACATATATAAATGATTTGTGTGTGTGTGTGTGTGTGTGTGTGTATGTGGCATAAACACAAACAGATACACATATATATAGTCTATACACATATATATTGACAAAAACAGACAAAACTGGAAAATGCAAACCATAGCTTAACCAAGTATAGAACCAAAAACTGCAATAAAATTAAACTAGAAAAAATGAAATAATTCACCAAAAGACTTTGAGTTAAGTGATAATGAATTTAAAATTATGAACACAGAGTAGGCACAGTCTTGGGAACCCACTGAAAACATTTTATATCTATAAAATGTGTGTGTGTGTGTGTGTGTGTGTGCATAAAAGCTAAGATGACTTTTAAAAAGATGAATTTTAAAAAAGCTTGATCCCTAAAATCAGAATACATATTTTTAATGTTCTTCCTTTTTTTTAATCCCTGAAATCATTATTTCTAAAGGTCCTATATGATATCCTGCAAATGGCAGGTATACAAATAATGAATACATTTGTACTCATTATTGTCCTTACTTAAATTTTGAACTGTGATTTTTCCCTCTGACTCATCGCGGTGCTAAGAATGATGAGCGGCCTCAGTGTCCAAGAATTAAGCTCTTGGACTCTGGAGAAGAGACCCAGTTCTGCCACTTCTTAGTTTAGACTGTGTGCAAGTCCATCTAAACCTACGAAACCTCAGAGTTTTCATCTGAAAAATTAGATTAGTAAAAAATGCCTTTTTATTTTGAAAATTTAATGAAATAATGTCAAAAAATTTGCATAGTGCCTGACAAATAGTGAGTGCATAATTCATTTTAAATATTATTTTTATTTGTATTGTTTAGAGAAATACTGGTCTAGACATGTCAGTGAATGATTAATATATGTATAATTATTGCTATCATTATTAATATTCCTTACAAGCTTCCATATCTTGTAGCTTTTGAGGCTCTAGTGAGCCAGAGAATCACCTGGTTGATTGATAAAAAGGCAGATTTCTGGGCCTCACACACAAATCTAGAGTAGGACCAAGAAATTTGCATATCTAACAATCCCCCCAGGTGATTCTTCTGCCCACTGAAATTTTAAAAGCAGTGCATTGGTACAATTACAGAATTCGTTGATACTCATTTCTCTGTAAATTGTTGAAACAGAACTAAAATACCATGACTGACAATCTCATCTGCTAGGTGAGATTTGACATCCTGCTGATTAAACATCTAGAATCCAAGTGATTGATAAAATATGTACACTTCTCATCTTGATATTTTGGGCCTATTTAGGGAAAAGTGTTTTTTCCTCAAAAATATCTATTGACTCTCCTATACACAATATAAACTATGTTGTATTTTTCAAAAGTTTTTCTCTTATTTTCTCAATGTTCTTTTTGGTCTACCTTACAGATTAGAAAAAAGATTCTGAAAAAGATGGGAAAGACTTGGATTAGATTAACCTGCTTAGATTAGGGCATTATCTTACTCCAAGTAAATTAGCATTGTACACAGAGGATAGAATGTTGTTTCTCTCTCGTATAACAGTCTAAGGATAGGCAATAAACACATCCCTGTTGTGGTTAACTCTGCTCCATGAAGACTCAGCTCCTTCCACCTTTTGCTCTGAATTTCCTATGACATTGCTGCTTTTTCTGCACATTCTGAGATAGCACACTACCACATCCACATTCTAGTCATCCAGAAGGAGAAAAAGTGTGTGGGTTATGTCAGCATAACCCACACACTGTGTTGCTTCTTCTCACATCCCATTGGCTGGAACTTAGTCATATGACTATATGTAGTTCAAAGGGAGTATGGGAAATGTAGTCTTCATCTGGGGAGCCATGTACCTCATTAAAAATTAGACATTATGTTACCAGAGAAGGCAAGCACTGCTTTTGGGAAATAGTCTCTGCACATTCCCTACGTTTCTCCAGACAGCTGGAGTTACATAGACCTTATCATTTGCCATTACCAAGTTTCTTTTGTTATGGATACTCAGTAACTGATAATATGTTTACACAAGACCAAAAGACTAAATCAATTCACTGTAATTGTCCTCCCCTGCCCAACAGGGCAGGCCAAAGTTATATAGGAGTTGCCTTTTGAGGGTAGTACATTGTAGGATCAAAGTTGACTAAGTCGAACAGGTGCTGTCTTTGTATCAGAGTCACCAAGGGAGATCATTCCCTGGGAAATAGAGTGAAAATTCATCAGCTAGGAGGTAATACCTATAAAGAAGCTTGGAGGGTTAGAAGAGAAAGGAACAGAGAATCAACAAGGATCAACATTAAGGGCAGCCAGGATGTGGTGGTTAAGAACATGGTCCCTAGGGTTCATCTGTGTGGGTTGGAATTCTGGTTCCAAGAGCTGTGAGAATGTGGGAGAAATGATACAAGCAACTTATACCTTGGCTTTCTTCTTTGTGAAATTGGGATAAAAATAGTTACTAATTCATAAGCTTGTTAGGAGGATTAGATTAAATAATGTAGCACAGTGTCTAATACATTGTAACTCCTCAATAAATATTAACTATTATTAACATGGAGTCCTTAAAATTCTTTAAGTTCTGTTTTATTTATTTCTCCATGATCAACCCTTTTTCAAGCTGGAAATCTATAAATTAGACAGACCAAAGTAAACACAGGGAGCCAATGTTTACTCCACCATTCCTAGGACACACAGATGGGAAACCCATGGGCTGCCAACCTTGCCCAAACAAATCTGTCCCATGAGGTTTCTTCTGAAGCAGTAATCCCTGGCTCATTTCCTTGTCTCACTTTCTTGGTATTTTTTAAAAAATGAGAAAAGTCCAAACTATTCTCCCAATCAGACCTGGAGAAATAAAAAAACTAATAAAAATAGTAATAAACAAACCACAAAAACTGTAAAGCACCTCCCATTAAAAGCCATTGTGAAGTACATTAAACCTCTTGGAAAGCATGCAGAATGGTAGCAATATCTTGATAAATAAGCCAAGGCTGCAATGTGCTTGTGCTGATAATAAGTAGCATGGAAGAACTGTCTCTTTTACAAAACCCTGGGATTTATGTCCAGTCTGCCTGCATTGGAAACTAGAGAATTAATTCACGAAATCCATCTATCAACACAGGCAGAGAGGGGAATCACAGTGTAGAAATGAAATTAGGATGAAATTAGTTAGCTGTAGGACATAAATAGGGGTACTGACATTTTCCTACATCTTCTGTATCAAATGTCTTTGGAGAACTCACCAAGCTTGGACTGTAGTTGATGGCCTCTATGATTTATTTCAACATTTTCTACCCTAGGCAGTTTGTTTGCAAAGTCCTTCAAGTATCATTAAGACAAATCAGGAAACAGATAATTCTTCAAGAGAAGAATATTTTCATGGGAAGACACTGCTTATACAGAATATCCACAATGTGTCATTGCAGCCTCCAGAACAACGCATCACCCTATTTATTAATCCATTGCTACAGAGATTATGGCAATCTGACATGGAGCCCTAATGAATTTTTGGCACATTTGGAAATTGTGACTGTTGTTGCCCAGGGAGCCTCTTAAATCAACTCCCACCCCTTTACTGCAGTTGCCTATTCACAGCGTATATCACATTGAGAAATGGATTACACAACCCATAGCTTTAACTACCCTGCATTAGTTGATTGCATTTTATGGATGTGTATTGCACAGTGTATGAATCATAGGGGAGCTAGGATATGAATGACAGATAATTTAAACATGAAATTAGTAATGCCTGGGACCTGGTAAGAATAGAGGTAGAAAAATAAAGGCAAAAGTCAAGGCAGTGGTTGGGAGAACCCATGTATTTGGGACTTGGCTAAAGCAAACTTACTAGTGAAGCATAGTGTTTAGAAAGAGTATTATTTTACCATTTTTTTTTTTTAAATATTACCCTTTGGCCATCTGATGCTTCTTCTTCCCTTCTGTAATAAGATCGTTCCCCTTCTGTTTGCAGACGGACCTTTGAGAGCAAAAGGAATTTAGTTCTATGAAGTCTTATCTTTTAAGACAAGCTACATCTAAGATGAAAGAGCATATTAACTTAATTTGCCCACTGTACAGACGCATAGTGTGAAGTCAGAAGGTATAGGGTCTAGCTTACACCCTGTTACAAACTTGTTTTGAGAACTGGGCTAAATCATTTAACTTATTAGTACCTCAGCCTCTTCACCTTCAAAATGGGATAATAATTATCAGTCTTTCAAATTAAGTAATAATCAAATGAGATGTTATATGCTCTTCTATCTAGGACATCTGGGTGGCAAGTAGATACCCATGAGGATACTGTGAGGAAAAGGGTATTTGTTTCCAAGACAGACATAGACAGGGATTGGAAATGGCAAGGAGCATTACCTGAGACAGCCAAAGCTCATGTCTCATTCAAATGCCATGTAGTTTTACATTCCTGGCATCTCTCATTCCGGTGTGTGCTCCATTCCTGTCTTTCTAACTAACATCCTAATGAGGGCCTCCCCCATATGGCCCACAATGGCTACTCTGGATTGACTCTATCTTAAGACCTTTCATCTCAGCTACTACAGAAAGCCATCTAGCTTCCTGAAGGTCCTTCAAATATGTTGAGCTCATTCCCACAACAGGGCCTCTGTACTTGCCTGTCCTTCTTTCTGAAAAGCTCTTCCACCAGCTCTTTGCATGCCTTCCCTTGCACTTCATTTAAACCTCTGTTCAGACCCCACCCCTTTAAAGATGACTTCCCTGACCATTCTAACTAATATTTTACCCTCTGGTACTCTTTTCTCCTTATCTACTTTTATTTTCTTAATAGTACCTATAGTTATCTGACATATATCTATTTTTCTGTCTGCCCTTCCACTAGAAATCAGGCCAGTGGCATTGGGAACTTAAGTTTTCTTACTGCAGTACTGCTCTTGTTTAGAACAATGCCTCACACAATAAATATTGGTTGAATGTATATTTCATGAATGAGTGACAGTACAAATGCCAAATCTCCCCTGATTCATAATTTAAAAAATTTTGTAAAGATTTTATTTATTTATTTGAGATAGAGCAAAAGAGAGAGCATGAGCAGGGGGGAGGGGCAGAGGGGCAGAGGGAGAGTGAAAAGCAGGCTTCCCACTGAGCAGGGAGCCCAACCCAGGTTCCATATCAGGGCCCTGAGCTCATGATCTGCCTGAGCTGGAAGCAGGTGCTTAACCCACTGAGCCATGCAGGTACCCCTATAATTTCAAAATTTTTAAGAAAAGAATTAAAAGGACCCATTTCATATTTTTCAAGAGAAACCACTCCAATTTCTGGCCAACCAGTGAGTTGCCTCCTTGTGTTAGCTGCCCACCCATTGGTCTATTCAGACAGGGTTGAGATGGGGCCATTTCAGACAGTACAGAGCACAGGCACTTATAGCATCTGATGGGCAGATATCCCAAAGTGGGTCTAGAGTGGCCCAACCCTGATGGCACCTTGGGCTTCATGAAGCACCAGCTAGGCTCCAGTAGACACAGAGATCCCATCAACCTTTGGCTAGAAATGTCAAGGTTATGAATTATTAAATTGACTTCTCTAGGTACTAGCTCTCTGGACTCAGTCATAATTTTCTTTAATTTTAATTTTTTGTCTGCTCTGCATTTTATATTAAATTTTATGAGCAATTAATAATAATCATTGCTAATATTTTTGAAATACCCTGAGTCTGCCATTTTATGAGTGTATTTATGTAGCTTAACTCCTGGAATCCTTATGACCATCCTCTGAGGTAGAAAGGATGATTATATTCATTTTGAAGGTGAAGAAATGTGAGAATTGAGAGAAAAATCAGTTACCCGAGGTCTCTTAGTGAATAACTAACAGAACTGGGGTTTAAACCCAGAGGTCTGGTTTTGCTTCTTCATCTAACAAAGCTTTATGTTATACATTCATTTCCCTGTTGGGTTTAGCAAGAAGTCCTTATTTCCTTAGAAATAACATTCTGATGGGGTAAACACATCTAAATATGCCTTTAAAATGACAAAACATTCTGAGTAAGCTATTCTTATTAAGCAAAAATTTAAAATACATTAAATATACATTTAAGTATGTGCAGTTTCACAGACTTATTATCTACTATTCTTTGTGACCTTTGAATCTGTTTTTATGGAGATATACCAGAAATCATTACTTTTTTTTGCCCAGTTTGGCAGAATTTTTGATTAAGAAAATTGCCAATTTTTATAATGAGCAAATATCAGGGCCCTGTAATACTGTGTTCTATTTAATGTCTTCTCTGGATTTTGGAAATACTCTCTAACAACAAAATCAAAAAAGTGTCAGAAATACTTTAAATAAGTTAAGGTTTATACAAACACTAAGGGCAATCATCAATTTTATTGGGTTCTTGAGCTATGCTTACAGAAAAATATAAAGACACAGGTAAAAAAAAAATATAAACACATAGATATAAGGTGAATGCTTGAGAAAGAAAGAATTCACTAAACACCCATTACTTAGGATCCATATTCATGGCACCCTCTTAAACACTGGGAAATGTATAATTTTGTATAAAACAACATTCCAAATTCATGTTACAGGCTTTTTTCTGAACCAAAAGTGTGAACTTGAAAAGTCAGCAGTTTCATTCCTTGTACCTATATAACTTTCCACCACTGCCTGGTAGGTACGAATGGGGATTTTTTTAAATATATATATATATATATAAAGGCTCAAGTGTTCCCATCACATTAACAAATTGAAACAGAGACTTTATCTTTTTTTCTTTTCTTTTCTTTTTCTTTTCTTTTTTTTTTTTTTTTTTTTTTAGTAAGGGATATTTATAGGATGTTTTTAGTAAGGGATTCTTTTTAGTAAGGGATGTTTATAAGAAAGGCCATTTTTATAAATATCCCATCTATGGAGTGCTATTCTTTTCTATCTGTAAGTAGCATGTTAATTCTATTCTTTGTTTTGCACGTGTGCTTTTCAGAGAAGGCCATAATTCGCTCTATAGAGTCTTGATTTCTATCCTTTTGGGGAAGTTGTTCAAGGTCGTCATGGCCCATATCCATCAATTATGCCTGCCTCACAGATGTCCTTTGTCAGTAGTACATATCAGTATGATTAATGGTTCAGGGTTCATATTCAGGAATCTGATTGGATAACTGTCATTTCATTTGTTATCACGGATAATTCAGAAAACATTGATGAAGTTGTCTAAGAAAAGAGGGCAATGCAAGCCAGTTTTACTTATAATGAACAACAAAGCTTGGTCTTTTGTTAGCAAAAATAGGTTGTGCACTCCAGTATACTTCCTGGACTTCAGCTAGGAGATTGGGGGGGGTATTAACTCTATAGGTATTTCCTGCAACATTAAGTGGTAGTTCTATAAGATGAAAAAGTGAATACCACACTATGTTGAAGGCTTCATAACTGGGAGAATAAGGGTTCATGAGCTCTTCAGTAAAACCTAACTTTTATTCTGTATGTAACAGAAAGTAGTAATTATTCACTTACTTTAAATATAGCTTCATTTATTAATTATAAATTATTGGATTATTTACTTATTTAAAGAGAAGTACTGTTTTTATAAGAATGATAGATGTTTAGGGGTGCCTGGGTGGCTCAGTTGGTTGGGCGACTGCCTTCAGCTCAGGTCATGATCCTGGAGTCCTGGGATCAAGTCTCGCATCGGGCTCCCTGCTTGGCGGGGAGTCTGCTTCTCCCTCTGACCCTCCCCCCTCTCATGTGCTCTCTCTCTCTCATTCTCACTATCTCAAATGAATAAATAAATAAAATCTTTAAAAAAAATGATAGATGTTTGCCATTAAAGATAAAATAAAGCACATTCAATAAGTTTTTTAAAATCCTCTGAAATCCTGTCCAAGGATGACTCTTAGTCTTAAAGGAGATCTTAGACAGAGGAACATAAGAGACGTTAAGGTGTTGAAATAGATTCAGGGTTTTCTGGAAATTTGGTAAATGATACAAAGTGCATTTTAGGTCAGTGGAAATCCCCCAGTAAATTGTATTGATATAGCCACCTATCTTTGTGAGGGTAAACATTTTGTTCTCATTTTAACTCCTTCCACTTATGTAAATTTCTTTTTTTATTAAGTTTTTAAATTTTAATTCCAATATAGTTAACATACAGTGTTATATTAGGTTCAGGTGTACAGTATAGTGATTCAGTAATTCTATACATTACTCAGTTCTCATAATAATAAGTGTACTCTTAATCCCCATCACCTATTTCACCCATCCCCCCACCCTCTGGTAACCATCAATTTGTTCTCTATAGTTAAGAGTCTGTTTCCTTGGTTTTTCTTTCTCTCTTTTTTCTTTGTTCCTTTGCTTTGTTTTTTAAATTCCACATGTGAGTGAAATCATATGGTATTTGTCTTTCTCTGACTTATTTCACTTAGCGTTATACTCTAGCTCCATCCATGTTGTTGCAAGTGGTAAGATTTCATTCTTTTTTATGGCTAAATAATATTCCATTACATATATATTTACACACACATACATATACACACACACACACACACGTATATATAAAATCACCTCTTCTTTATCCATTCATCAATCGATGGACACTTGGGATGCTTCCATATCTTGACTATTGTAAATAATGCTGCAATAAACATAGGGATGCATGTATCTCTTTGAATTAGTGTTTTTGTATTTTGAGGATAAATACCCTGTAGTACAATTACTATATTGTAGGGTAGTTCTGTTTTAAACTTTTTGAGGAAACGCCATACTGTCTTCCACAGTGGGTACACCAGTTTGCACTCCCACCAAGAGTGTACTGTGGTTCCTTTTTCTCTGCATCCTTGCCAAAACTTGTTGTTTCTTTTAGCCATTCTGACAGGTGTGAGGAATATCTCTTTGTAGTTTTGATTTGCATTTCCCTCATGATGAAGTATGTTGAGCATCTTTTCATGTGTCTGTTGGCCATCTGTATGTCTTCTTTGGAGAAATATCTGTTCATATCTTCTTATTTTTTAATTGCTTTTTTTTGGCGTAGAGTTGTATAATTTCTTTATATATTTTGGATACTAACCCTTTATCAGATACATCATTTGCAAATATCTTCTCCCATTCAGTAGGATGGCTTTGAATCTTGTTGGTTGTTTCCAGTTTTGTTGTTCAGAAGCTTTTTATTTTAATGTAGTCTCAATAGTTTATTTTTACTTTGATTTTCCTTGCCCAAAGGAGACATATCTAGAAAAATGTTGCAACAGCTGATGTCAGAGAAATTACTGCTTGTGCTCTGTTTTAGGATATTTATGGTTTCAGGTCTCACATTTAGGTTCTTAATCCATTTTGAGTTTATTTTTGTGTATGGTGTAAGAAAGTGGTCCAGTTTCATTCTTTTGTATGTTGCTGTCTAGCTTTCCCAACACCATTTTTTGAACAAACTGCCTTTCCCATTGCATATTCTTGTCTCCTTTGTTGAAGATTAATTGACCATATACTTATGGGTTGATTTCTAGGTTTTCTATTCTGTTCCATTGATCTATGTGTCTGTTTTTATGACAGTACCATGCTGTTTTGATCACTGTGTTTTGTAATATAACCTGAAGTCCAGAATTGTGATGCTTCCAGTTTAGTTTTTCTTTTTCAAGATTTCTTTGGCTATTGGGGTCTTGTCTGGTTCCATACAAGTTTTAGAATTGTTTGTTCTAATTGTTTGAAAAATACTGTTGGTATTTTGATAGGGATTGCACTAAACGTATAGATTGTTTTGGGTACTATGGACATTTTAACAATATTTGTTCTTTCAGTTCATGCACATGGAATGTCTTTCCATTTCTTTGTGTCATCTTCAATTTCTTTCATCAAATGTTTTATAGTTTTCAGAGTACAGGTATTTTATTGGTTTTGGTGTAATTGTAAATTGAATTAATTTCTCTTTCTGCTCCTTAATTATTAGTGTATAGAAATGCAACAGATTTTTGTACATTGATTTTGTATCCTGCAACTTTACTGAATTAATTTATCAGTTCTAGTAATTTTTTTGGTGGGATCTTCAGGATATATATATATTATCATATTATATATTATATACATATATAATCATGTCATCTGCAGCAGTCCATTTTAACATTTCTTGTAGGGCTGGTTTGGTGGTCATGAAGTCCCTTAGTTTTTGTCTGAGAAATTCTTTATCCCTCCTTCTATTCTGAATGCTAGCATTTCTGGATAGAATATTCTTGGCTGCACATTTTTCCATTCAGCACTTTGCACATATGCCACTCTCTTCTGGCCTGCAAAATTTCTGCTAAAAAATCCACTGATAGCCTTATGGAGTTTTCCTTGTAAGTAATTTTCTTCTTTTCTCTTGCTGCTTTAATTTCTTTTTCTTTATCACTTCGTTTTGCCATTTTAATTGTTATGTGTCTTTGTGTGGACTTTCTTGGGTTAATTTTGTTGGGGGATCTCTGTGCCTCCTAGATCTGGGTTTGTTTCCTTCCCCAGATTCAGAAGTTTCAGCTATTATTCTCTCAAATAGATTTTCAGCCCTCTTTTCTCTCTCTTCTTAGAGATCCCTATAATGCAAATGTTACTGTGCTTGATGGAATCACTGAGTTCCCTAAGTCTATTCTCATTCTGTATAATTGTTTTCTTTTACCTCCTCAGTTTGATTGCTTTCCATTACTGTCTTCCATGTTGATAATTTTTTCTTCTCTTTCCTCTAGCCTACCATTGATTCCATCTAGTGTATTTTTAATTTCATTTATTGTGTTCTTCATCTATGCTTGGTTCTTTTTTATCTCTTTGTTAAGGATCTCACTGATGCATCCACTCATTTCCCAAGTCCAGTGACTATCTTTATGATCATTACTTTAAATTCTCTAACAGGCATATTACTTATATTAATTTCATGTAGGTCTCTTGCTGTGGTTTTGTCCAGTTCTTTCATTTGGAACATATTCCTCTGTCTCCTCATTTTGTCTAACTCTCTATGTCTGTTTCTGTGTGTTGGGAAAGTCAGCTATGTCTCCTACTCTTGAAAGTAGTGGGTGGGGCACACACTTTTAATAAGGTGGTGCTGGTCCTCTTCCATAGGGTATATGCAGTTGCTGTGAAGACCAGGCCTGGCCAGTGATGCTCTGCAAAGCCCACATGGGTAGGGAGTGCAGTTTTAACAAGGTGTGTGTGGAGGTGACCTGCTGTTTGGAACAAGGCCCCACAAAACACACAGGAGACTCGGTGTTGGCAAGATTTATGCCAGTCTTCTAGAGGAGGAGACTGCAGTGCAGTCAAGTGACTGGGAAGGACAGATCTGCCGATGTGAGGGGCTTAGTGTAAGCAAGTTAGGTAAGGAGTGTGGGCTCTGCTGGTTTCTGAAGGTGGTGAAGCATTTATGCTGACGGGTGGGAGATGGAAATGGCAGCTCCTTTGTTTCTGGAGGAGTCTCTCAGGGAAATATGTTTCTCTGGGACATGTTCTGAGATTAGTAAATAATTCTCCCTCCGATGTGCCCTAGGCATTTTTCAAACTGCTGCTTCTATGCTGTATCTCCATGGGCTATTTGTTGTGCTATCTCTTTAAGGACAGGGACTCAGTTTCCTGTAACACACTGGGCTCTCCCAGAGCAGAGCCTACTAATTTTTAAAATTCCAGTCTTTAAGTCATGCTCGTTGTAAGAACTCATGAAATTCAGCCCCTCTTGCTTTCAGAGCCAAATGTTATGGGAATTCTTCCCCATGCAGGCTCACTGGTGTGACCATCTATTTCTGACCCTTCTCCGTGCCCCTGGCTCCTCCCAACTGCAGACAGCCAGGACCCTTTTAGCTCACCACCTCATCTTCATCTTTCCTATCCTCTTCCATGTGGTCTCTTCTTTACCTTTAGTTGTGAGTTTCTTCTGCCTGTCTTTCGGTGGTTTTCTGTTATTTATGCTGATTTGAGCATTACCATGGGACTAGGTGAGTTGAGGGTCCTTCTACTCTGCCATCTTCCCAGACTCCTACACTTATGTAAATTTCAAACATATCAAAGATTTATTTTTTAAAGTGAAACTATATTTTTTATAATAAAATATGTAAATATTCTAAAACCTTGTTTTAAGAAGGCCTTTAAAAATGTGTCAGAAATTAAGAAAGAAAAAAAAAACCTTAAAATTTGACTGAATAGAAAATGAATAGAAAAAAACTTCACTATATTAAAAAACAAACAAAATACTATAAAATCAAAGATAAAAGATAAACAATAAAGAGAAAAGAGAAAACAAAGTAGAAGCAAATGGAATACATAACAAATAATTTTGTAGTATCCTAAGGTGCTTATTTTTAGTAATCAATAAAAACAAGATAGAAACTACCAGAAGAATGTGCACAAATAATTCTTCACAAAAGGGAAAAGATCAATAAACATACTTTTTCATATATATCAATAAGTATATACTTTTGTAGTATTTAAAGAATCCATAGCACATGTTTTATGAATATTTTGGGAAATCCCAGTACAATCAACAAATGGAAAGGATTTTACTGTCAATAAGCCAGTGAAACTTAGTTGTCTCATTTTTCTAGCTTATGTGGTATTTATTCGGAATGTGGCCTCTTGATGTGGGGAAGGAATGGGATAAGACTAACAGTATCCTATATGATTCGCATGGAAATCTAAGAATGTCTTGGAATTTTCTAAATTTTATATATGAGACAATAATCTATTTATATTGAGATGTGTTTATAATTTTAATACAGAAATAAATGATCAACATTATTCAAAATATAATTTTTAATATACTTTCATGTTGATATTTATGCCTCAACCACTATGAAACTCAGACTATTATTAAAAAGAACCTTTCCCTCTTTCTTTACACTGAATTCAGACTCTTGCAGATCTTTCATAATTTCTGCTTTGAGATCAGGTGGTGCTGTTGTATTAAAGTTGCAGGTTTCTGTCAAAAAATCACAAAGCAGTTCTCCATTTTCATTGCCATCAACAAAACAATCAGATATGTCCATGGTGGACAGAAGGTCATAACACTCATACTTAATCCCCAATTTATCCAGAATCTGAGTGAGGTCAGATGATGTGACATACTGACAGAGGTCATCCTGAGGTAAGCGGGATCCATACTTTTTCCACAGCTTGTCCCAGCCACTGATTCCTGTGTGATAAAACAAAGTTCATGCTTTTACTTATTCTTCTTCTCAATTCTCTTCTCTGCCGGGAAGTATACTACATGCTTAGAATAAAGCAGCCAATAAAGAAATATTCTTGCCTTTGAGTAACTTAATTTAAGAGGTGCACAGCAGGGGGAAAGAAAGTTAAATACACAAGTAAATAAATCACATATCAGATGGTGCTAAGTGCTAATGAAAAACAAATCAGAACAAGGAATAAGGAGGGTTAAAGAGTTAGATGGGTTGCTGTTTATATAGAGTGGTCACAGAAAGTCTCTGTAATAATGTGACATTTGAGCAGAGATATGAGAACAAGCCATGTAGGTATCAGAGGGAAGAATACCTTAGGTACAGAAAAGAGCAACTACAAAGGCTCTGATGCAGGACCATGCTTGTCATGTTAAGAACTAGCCAGGAAACCAGTGAGGTTGGAATTCAGTGAGCAAAAGGGAGAATAGAAGAAGATAAGGATGGATGAGTGGTGGGGAAGTAGATAGGGTGCCATATCACGTGGGATGAGATGGGAAGCCATTGTAGAGTTGTCTGAAATAACTTTCTGGATCGATGAACATATTCTATATCTGCATTGTCCAATATGGTAGCCACTAACCATCTGTGGCTAAGGAACATTTGAACTGTGGCTAGTATGACCAAGAAAATGAATTTTAAGCTTTACTTCATTGCAATTCATTTACATATCAATTTCAATAGCCAAATGTGGCTTTTATACTGGACAACACAACATTAGATTGACTTAACCTGATTTACATTTTAATAAGGTTACTTAGTCACACAGATGAGAATAGACCATAGGGCCATAAGGGCAGAAACAGGGAGAACAGTAAGGAGGTTATGGAAATAATCTGGGTGACAGATGATGGCAAATTGGAGCAGCTAGCTTTTGGAGGTGATGAGAAGTGGTTGGATTTCTTATATATTATGCTCCTAGATCCAGGGAGATTTGCCAATAATTTGGATATTGGGTATGAGTGAAAACAGAGTCAGTGGCCCCGATGATTTTGCCCCAAGTACCTGAAAAGAGAGAATTGCCATTATTGGAAATGGGAAGAATGAGATAGGAGCAGTTTTAAATGTATCATCAGGTGTCAAGCTTTGGAAATGTAAATATGAGATATCTATTGATACCTCTTGGACATTCCAGCAGTGATAGGAAGAAGGCAGTGGTTTATGTGAGTCTTGAGTTCAGAGGAGAGGATCTAAGAGTAAGAACTGAAACAGAGAGAAAGAGCAGAATAAATACAATGATAATTTTCTCAAACAAAAAATGGGGTAGCCGCTCATGTCTCCACTTATAAAATGCTGCCTTGCACTGCCAATAAATAGGCTGATTCTTACAAATTTTGTTCCCAGCTTTAGAAGATGTTTTAGCAATGTCTACTGTGTTTAATTGAAAACCCAGCCCAGTGTAGAAGCTAAGAGAAGCAGCCTCTGAGGGAGAGAGACACAGGTTGGAATGTACTTCTGACACTTCATGAAGAGATGAGATTTGTTATTTAGTCTCTGAGAACCTCAGTTTTCTGATCTATAAAGTGGGGATAACCATACTTACCTCAAATGCAACTGCAAGTATTAAATGAGATAATTTAAGTGAATTGTTATACAATGCTAAGCACATGGCAGATGGATAATAAATACTTATAAATGAACATTATATGGAATTAGTTTGATAATATATTTTCACTGGTTGTAATCTTGAGACTGTGAAAAAGCAAACTTGCTGTTTAGAAATTTATAATACTACTACATCAACAGAAATGAGCATCTGTTTGTGGACCCTCTAATACATGCATATAATAATGGGATGTTACATACACAGTTGATACAGTGTAGTAAGTAAGAGGGTCTCTAAAGCCAACTGCTTAAGTAGGAAGCCTGACTTTTCCTCTGACTAGCTCTATGAAACTTTTCCTCAGGTTTATCACCTGCAAAACAGGGATAACAATAGAGTTTTTGCATAGAATTAGGGCAAGAGAAAGTAAAGGAACTAAGAACCATGACTGGCACACGTAGTAAATAAACATTGTTCAAGTATTGGGAAATTAAGTTGGACTTGGCAAAGCAATGTAAGAGGGAACCTATATTCCAGGATTAATAGTGAAGATTTCAAAGGCTTGACATTTTTTTGGTTCCCAAACCTCTTTTATGGTCTAATGAAGTAACTGACTCTCCAGCAAAGTACACAAACAATAAATACCTATACAGTTATGCATATGATTATTGGATGCCCAAAGACCCTGGCCCTCATCCATGGATTGGGCTAAAGTCTCCTGATTGAACTCAACAAAACAGACTATCCAAGGCAGAAAAGGGTAAAATTTAAATAGCTTAGATAATTGACATTCTACCAATATTTCAGAGGGAGTGATAACTTCAGGGTATGCTCTAGAAGGTAAAATTGGAATGAAGCAGAAAAAACAAAACCTCAGTCCAATGAAAAATAATAGGGTCATGAGTATGTATTAAAAAATCTTTCATTACAAAGATAATGATTATCTGCCCAAATAAGACTATGCCTACAAATAAGACTTTACAAGAAAATAAATATTTCAATGAGTTGAAAGGAAGCTCTATTATCATTATTATTTTTATTTTTAAGCTGACAGAGAAAAAAAAATAACCGAATACTGATTGCAGAAAATTTACTGGTGTCAGTGTTGTGTGACTTGGTGCCATTTCTGAGCTGAGCAATTATACACTTTCTAACTGATGCATTATCATAATGGCTGTCAGTGGGCACAACATATGGTGTTATTTTTGTTTCCAACATGATATAAACCAGATTCTTTTTTCTCATTCTATTAAAAATAACACACCATGTTTGCCTCCTTCCTCAGGCAGGTAAGGAGAGGGGAGAACAAAAAACTAGTGTCTCCTTCTGGCTAAACCCCCTTAACCAGAAAAGTTGCATTTTAACTAGCAACTCTCAAAACTAATGCCTGGCTACTACATTTGCAGAAAAACATGCTACGATTGATATCATTTTAGTGTGAGACACTCATTTTAAAAATCCACCTCATTTGTCCTTATCTCTCTTCCTTTTCATCCCCAAATCAAATCTTTTATCTTTATATAATCAGGAACTTCTGCTTGTTATAATTAAATGAATATTTACTGAGCTGGGCTAGTTCTGTAACTGATACTTCCAAATACAGAGAAAAGCCTCTCTTCCCTCAAGCAACATGTATTCTAACAGTAAATGCTGTCATTTAATTCTGATTTCAATTTCTATGTCTTTTCCTAATGAGTTTTATTTGCCTACTCTTCATCGCTTTTCTCTGCCTATTCCAGCATGCACTTTAGTGTGTGTGCGTGTCTGTGTGCACGTGTATCTTCTTTATTGAGTCTTTTACTCCTGTTTATTAAACCTATCTTCAAATCTCCAGAACTTTCTATGTTCTCTGATTCCAAGTCCATCATGTAGTTTTAGCCAAAACATGCTCTTTTTTTTAGACACATTCAGAACTAGTAGTTTAGAATATTATAAGGCAGAAATAATAAATGATTATAAAATAATTTATTCAGTTCAATTCAAATGTCTATTGGGTGTGTTTTAGGTTCCAAAGAGATGAGAAGCAGGATGCCTGCTCTCAAGGAGCTCTCTTTAAATTCCTTGTATGCCTCTGATAAGAAACTTAGCACCCTGCTCCAAGTGTTCACACGCCTCAATCCTCTACTACATAGCAGCCGTTCAAAAGCAGAGGAAAAGTAGTAGTCATCTGCATCCTACAGAGCCTAGCAGTGACTGACTGTAGAAGCTCAAGAAAAGCTGAATGAATCAAATCTACCAAACAGCTATCCTCTGCAGACAACATGGACTGAGAGTACAGGCTGTGCACTGTTTTCAATATGGCTGAACACACATGGTATCTAGGTACACATGGTACACATGGAACATAGAGCCAACCCAGGTTTCTGCATAATTCTGGAAACTGACCCCATATTTTATTATCTTATGATTAATAAATTGTAAAAGTGAGTGTCCATATGGGACTCAAATAACAGTAATTCAGTCTATTCAGAGAAATAACTTGTCAATTCAGTAATAGGTCAGTGTCTGAGATGGACAGGAAAGAGCCTTAGCTATGTGGCACATTTAAGATGACCCTTTAGAGCAAGATGGTAATCCAGACATACTATTATCTGCCTAGATATTAGCTAGATGAGTGTTCCTGGAAATTTAATTTAGTAACTAGTTCTAGGTTTGTCTGAATCGTCTACAATGAGCACCCAGTTTTCTGCATTGAAGTGTAGCTATGGATGACAATGCTGCCCTGAAACAAAGCTTTCTTCCCAAACAGGTTTCTGCACTTCTAGGTAATTATGAAGCAAATTCCACCCAGAAAGTGACTGCAAGAGGCTTGATAAGAACAGAGCTTAGTGTGAACCATTTTGGTATATGTGTTCCGAGTTTTAGGGCAATATTCAAGTTTAAGGAATGTTTTCATGAGGTAAACATGGAGAAGGGGGTTTCAAGGATTATAGTTTGAGCTGAGAAGGCAGTTTAGGGCAATGGTTTTCATACGGGGTGAAGGGGGAAGTTGCTCAGGTACCTCATATGATCCAGGAAGCATTCTCAAACTTGGTTGCTATCTACAGACTGGTCTGGGCAGACAGGGATTTGAAGTGATATCAGCAAATGAAAAAATGAACAATAAAGATGTAGATCAATCCTATACATGTTAATTGACAAGGATATAAGGCAAATCTGATTGCAAATTTCTTGTGATTCAATTTGTTTTTTCTGTTGGAAACTGGCCATGATCTATTTTTCTAAAAGCTGATCCATATATTCGTAGTGACTTTGTTAATGCAACAAAGAAAATATTGCTATTCTTAAAAAAGGAAACTGCAGCCACTTCCATACACTGAGGGGCAATACAGTTTATCCTGGGGAAATATACTGTGGCTAAGACAGGTTCATAGGTGCACAGGTTTACCCAGGTGAAAGAGGTAGATCAAAAGGAAGTTAAACTGCTCCAAGGAAAAATAAGAGGGATGGAAGGGCAAAAGTGAGGAGTTGGTATCTTAGGAAAAGTAGTGAGCTAAGAGGATATGGGTGAGGTCTGGGAGAAGTTACGAGTAGGTGCAAGGGAGAAGGGCACCGCTGAGCAGGAGAAAAGCTAGGAAAAGAGTGGCTGTGGGACTTTGCACTAAGTTCTGTACCTGCTGTCCTTCTACTCCATCAGTCTTGCCATCTCCCAAAAATCAAAGAATGGTGCTTTCGAGAATGAAGGAAGTAGGGCTATGTCTATGTTTGGAGCAAAGCAGAACAGGATAAGAAAAGGCAGCTGAAAGACATGCAAGGTTTGGAGATAGGAAATCAAAAATTGAACTGGCAGCAGAAGTTTGGCGCAAACAGTGGTTGGCAACCATCAGGAGCATGTAAGCATGACCCCCAAGATCCTCAGGAGTCATGGGGAGAGGGATGGATGACCCAAGTTACTTGGGATAAGGGATCCCATCATTTTTTCTGGATTTATAAGTTATAAGTGATCCCCTAAGACTGAGGAATCTGGAGACATTCGGTTTATACTAAACTGATGACAAGATCAACATATTTGACAATTTTATTTACCTTTTCAAGTAGAATATTTTCTTTACTGAAAAGGAAACTGTATTGAACTAGGTGGCTTATTTTTTATTACATATATTTAATTAATTTATTTCCTTCATAACTCTTCTGATAGAGGCAATAAAGCTGTAACTTTTAGCCTTAGGAGATAATTGGAAAGTCCAAAATAAAATGCCTAAATGTATCTTCTCCTTTTGTTAAGTGGTTCTTTAAGAAGAAATGTATGTATGATATTTCTCTTGTAGCTGCACAAATCTCTTCTAAGAAAAGTGCATGTGATAAAGGCAGGGGGTCATTAGAGTCCCTTTAATAATTGGACATTTGTTATTTTTTGCATTCTTACGTGTAGGAACAATGTCTATGAACAATGTTGTCCTCTTTGGGATACCTCTCTCCCATGCTGAGTACAGTAATGAAGAGTTTTTTACTGTATACAGAAAAAGTTAGCAAAATATTTCCACCATCAAACTACATTGACTGAATATCTTTTGAGTCAAAATACTTTTTAAGAAAAAGCTAATTGATATTTGAGTCTTTACTCCCTTTCTTTGCTTTTTCCCTGGGAATGTATATATACATAGTATATATATACATAGTACATATGAACCACATATATGCATAGATGCAATGTAATGTAGGTGTGATTATCTAGAAATAGCCCTTGAATAAACTAAGACTCATAGGTCAAGTTCACACAGCTAGGAGATGCCTCAGCATTCTTGCTGCATGTATCACCATATATTTCACTGTGCCTGTTTTGGTTTGAACATTTCTTGATACTAATAAACCATGGATTGTATTAATATAATTCATGAGATAGCCAGTGGAATACTGTATTCATAAGGGTACTTAGTTCTCAGTTGTTTGTAGACTATTCGTGTCAAACCTTAGACTGGCTTTTTCCTCTTGGTAGAAATATACTCATAGAAAACTGCTTTCTGACACTGAAATACTTAACTGCTGAAAATATTTAAGAATAAACCAAATATAAGAAAGAGGGGATCTTCTATTGATATGAAATATATCCTAAAATCAGACATACATGATTTCTGGATAAACTGTTATTTCTATTGGTAACACTTTTTCTTTATTATTGATACAGATTATTAAGAATAGACTGCCCTCGTTGGTAACAACTAAGTTGTCTTTTGTATTCCTAAATGTAGCATAATGGCTTTACCCAAGTGTCTTAATTTAGACAGAGGTTAGTAGGAAGCATCCAGTTTACATAAGCCCTTCTAAATGGGAAAACAGAACTCTACCACATGAGTATTTTTAATTAACTAGAGATAAAAATAGTATATCAAAATGTTCCTTTAGGGAAGAGGTTGTGTACAGGAACTCTCATTTGCAAAAACTCCCACATGAGTTCAACCCTAGAATTATAGGTAACAACCCTATTTGCCATCCTTAAAGTCATTTCTCATATTTAAGAATTGATGAATTTTGTGACATACGGTTTTGAGTAAGGGGTCTGGTATATACTTAGGAAGATAGAGACTGTTGTATATCTAGAATCAATCTGCCTAGCACTGTGTAGACAATCCACGAAGATTGCTGAATGAAAGAATTAATGAATTAATGAACTCAGCAATGTCAGTGTTTCATTATTAGCATGTTGACTTCTCTATGTGGTACTTATTATATAGTGGAAGCAACGTGACATGATCAAATGCCCTCTTTGGAAAATACAAAACAAGTGAACAATTTTTGGTAGTTATTTGAGAAAATCTACCATGAACAATATTGATAATGGCTCTAGAAATGCAAATTAATCAAATATGAAGGCATCCCAAATATTTAAACCTTTATTTATATATAGTAAACATCACAGAAGGGGAAGAGACATTCAAGAAGCAAAAAGGAGGTAAACAGAAATATTTGCTGTTTTTGGCCTCATTAAAAAAAATTCCTATTAGTGGTATTTGCTCTATGTCATATAAAAAATAATTTATATATAGACAACAAAGATAAATTTTCCCCAAAGAAGTAATTAGACATTTAATTCCACTAGACCCCCTAAATTGATAGCTGTTATGAAGGACTTTCCTAATACTGTGTTTATTAATTGACTACGATCAGAAGCCAAGTCAAGAATTTCATAATGAAGACCAAATATAGCAGGCTGCCTTCGAACACATATATCCAAGCACATATGCACTATTATTGTTTTAAAATTCAGGGTGAATATAAATAATTTACCTGACACAAGAATAATGAGCATCTTAGCGTTGGTAGCTAAGAGACTATGGAAGAATTTTAGGGTAGCTGGGATATCTTTTACATAATACAGCATCTAGAAATGAAAGAAAAGAGAGATTAGACACTTTTCTATGTCAATGTCTTTGTTACTTGGGCTAGATAGTCATCAGAAAGTTTGATTTTCAAGTTGAGAGTTTTACTCAACAAAACACTTTAAGAATTTAAAAATTAAAGATGTTATATGGAGAAAGAAAGTAATAGTGTGATAAAATATTTGAGAAAAGGGAAAACTATGGTATTTGCTCAATTACAGCCAAATAGTTTTAAATTTACTCTTTCTGACTTCAATACAGAGACATTTATAGCTGGAGATACTTAGTCTCCACTCCACATTGGGGCATCGATTCTATGCTTACTCTATATTTTGTGAATTATAGTTCTTCTGGGAGAAGATGGTGCTGGCACCAAAAAAACAGACCCCATTTCATGGAACATTGCTTTAAAATTAAGCCCCTTGTACCAGCTTTACCATATGCTCACAGATGCTTTTTTTAAATCACAGAAAATATGGCAGGCTCTGATGTTTACAGATTCTCTAGGAAAATGGACTGAATAAAGCATGAGGTTACATACTTGGTCACAAGGTGCTAGGGGTCAACCCACCCCTTTTTAATAACTCTGGACCATCTGTGATGGAGTTCAGGGAAAGGCCTTTCCACTCAACACAGGCAGAGCCTAGAATTATACATTGGCAGTGGAAAATTTTCCTTAATGGCTTGCATCCCTGGAATCTACCCCCACAGATACTTACTTCTTAAATCTCATCTCCATCTCTCTTGGGCAATAATTTAATATTCTATGTAGATGCCCACGATAGAATTTTTTGCATTAAGCAAACACAACTTAAACTACGCCCCTTTCACATGAATGAATGAAATAAAATGGAGCTGCACATGGTCTATGCTGCTTCGGGACCATATTTAGTATCATGTCATTCCATGCTGTTCATGACAGAGATAGGTACCCAGATATATAATCCATAAGATGGCTAACAGTCTATGATGTGACCTGGCTAAAAAAAGAGGAGGTGTGCCAGAAGAGATGCTCTGAAATTTGATCTAATAGATACTGAGATACTCTGAAGTTGACTGTGAACATTAAGTTGAAAGAATGTCATGAGAGTGTTAAGACTATAAGGAACAATGAAGAGACAAAGATATAACATAGGGAAAATGTATCCTAGACAGGGAGGAAGATAGGGGAATAGAATAGTAATGCAGAGGAAGCAGAGTTGCTCTAAGAAAGAAGGAAGATACATGGAAATTTTGAGAGAAATAGAAGAATGATCTCTGAAGATGCGACATTTTATAACAGGTAAAGAATGGGATCCAGAGTACAAGTGGAGGGACAGGTTTTTGATAAAAGGAGGCTTTTGTAATTAGATGAAAGAAAGAGATGTTGGGTACAGATGCAGCTGTGTTTATAAATTTGGAGGGTGAAAGATGACTTTCCGTCTGATGATTTCTCTTTTTGCTATACAGTATGAAGTGAGGTCATCAGCTGGGAATGAGTGGTGGTGGAGGGGTTACAGGAAGTGTAAGGAGAGAGAAGGAGGTATGAAATAGTTAATATGAGGAGGGAAGAAATTAAGTCTAATAGAGAAACAATATAGGCTTGATGGACAATTTAAGTACTCTCTTACAGGTAAATGATTTTGTCAGCTAGGAAAGCAGAGGTGTAGGATTGCTTGGATAACTAATGTTGGAGTCATTTCTTCCTTTGATTTCTTGTAAGTTTATTCCTTTGGGATGACTGCACTTGTGGACTGTGGAAAGATGTCTCTTACTGTTAATATTGGTATTTCTAAAATATACACATTTTCTGATGGTAGACAACACCCAAAGTCCATACACTCATATGCTATCCAGAAATATCAGTGATTTTCATAAATCCGTCCCCATAACATCTAATGAATGGTCACTCCCTTTCCAAGAAACCCTCCAGTGTATTTCTAAGAAATACACTATCAGTGCTGGATCATGGAAATAAATTCCTACTGAATGACTGACTGATGTTGGTAAACTTTATCGACCTAAGAATGATCTAACCTACCCCTTCTGTCACATGCACACCAGCCAGGTCATCAACAGAAGGGAAAGAAAGGATTCAGAAAAACTCTGGGACATCAGTCCATCCAGACCATTAGAGCTGTGCTAGAATATGTTAACACTCTACTGCCCTCAAAACTATCTATGAACTTCCAATCCTACAAAAATTAATTAAGCCAACATTGAAAAAAAATCAGTAACTGAAGGTGTTTGAGTATAAAAAAATTGGCTTTTTGAATGTTACAGAGAATCTCTCAGTACTATCAACATCTTTATCCTCAATCTGGACAGATAATGTTCACTTGTAAAATCAGAAACCAGATTTTCATTTTTCTTCCTAAAGGTAGAATATTAGGCATTCTTCATACATATTTCTGAAAAAAAAAATCTTTCTGAGAATATATAACAATAAATATTTCTTACCTGAATCATATGAATAAAGTCCCACTTCTGAAATTCTTTTTTCTCTATGATTCTATTTTGATATTCAGATGATGTCTCCTTATGCCAAGCAAACTTTATGTTCTCGAGGTTCGATGTCTTGGCTACAAGCTCTAAAATGTAGAAAAGAGATGGCACACCAACAATTTTAATTGCAAATGCAGAATCCATTTCCATTTCGAATTTTAATGGAATCAATGTTATATACATAACAGATATAAAGCACATTTTTCTTTTTTATGTGGCTCTGGAAGACCAGAGAGTTCATCCTGATTTTTTTTTCTAGTAGTAAATGAAATTAGAGATGAAAGAAAGAGTCAATAAGAAATAATTATGAGAACCCTGATCAGACATTGGTTACATTATCTCAGTATTAATGGGGAATCAACTGGTGAATTTTATCAGTGGAAAACAAATGATATGATTCTGTAACCCAGGAGCCAGCAGACCATGGCCCATGGACCATATCTGGCTTGCCACCTATTTCTAAATAGACTGAAAGCTAAAAACATACTATTTTACTTCCTGACTTTATGCCTTTCATATCTTATGCTGTTAGATTTTTAAATGGTTAAAAAAATCAAAAGAATAACATTTGATGATATGTGAAAATGATATAACAGTCAAACTTTTGTGTTTATAAAGTTTTATTGGAACATATGAACACTCAGTTTATCAGCATCATCTTTGACTGCCTTGGTGCTACCATAGGAGAGTTGATTGGTTGTGAGAGAGATTGTGTGGCCTAAAAAATATTTACAGTGTGTGTTTTTTCAGAGAAGTTTGCTGACTCCTGCTATAATCCATTAAACATAAACCCTTTAAGAGCAAGGATTCTGTTTAAATATTTCTGAATGAATTAATGACTCTGTCTCTAAGAATAAACATCAAAAATAATAGTTGATGACCAGGGAAGAGAGGAGTCAGTAAAAAAAGAAATCTAATTATTCACTTCATATTTCTGAGGTGTTAGTCATGTCTGCCAAGAAAACAAATTAAATATCTTATTTTCCCAATAAGCTTACAAAGAACATACCCTAGTGACTATGTTGTTAATGACTGAGGGGACAAATTTGGGATGATAAGCCTTTCAGGATAGGATTTGACATAGAGCACCATGGGTTACAGGTACCTTTGTACTTGGCAATTTGCTCAGCACTTGGCTCAACAACTTCATTGTTGATATGAATTCCCGGATATTGAATCTGCACTTTGGAAAGAATTTGAAGATCAATTTCACCTAGAAGACAAGTATATGGAATATATAATGTAAGTCCAGAAAGAAATGATTAAGAATAATTTGAGGTAGTACATTATGTCTTACTTGTACTAGGAAAACCCAACATAAAGAATAATGCTCAACTGTTGCCCTGCCATGTTGTCTATGATGCAGAACAGGTAGGTTGTAAGTAGGAATAATAATATGACTTGAGGAGGGCTATAATTGTTATTCCTTCCTTCATTCATATAACCTTTATTTATTTTCTATTACCATATTATGTTAAATCTAAGATGCCATTGATTCTAGGACTCGGTCAACTCTTCCTTTTGTATCACTAGATCAGAAAAAAACACTGTCAGTTATAATTTTAAGATTCCATCAACTGAAAGATGTATCCCAAATTCAGAGATGTTAAAATATGAAAAAAAAAGCACCTGAGAATTGATAAACTAGGCTAGGCCAGAAGCATATAAAAATATGTCAGAAGAAAAATATGTTAGGTACAAAAAAAAAAAAAGATTAAAAAGGTGTCAGACATTCACTTTCAAATACACCAGGGTCTAGTGGAAGACACAGGCATGAAAGGAACCCTGTCAGGTTGGGCCATGGTGGGGAGAGGAAAGGAGACAGTGAGGAAAAGGAAGGAGGAGAGGTCAGAGAAAGGGAAAGCCTTATGGAGGGAGACCCTCCTTGAGCTCTGTGTTACAGGGTAAGTGGAAGTTAGCTCAGAGACTTCTGGGAAAATGAGGAATTGCAGGTAGATAGGACAGGAAGATAGAGACATGAAGTCAGGGAACAGAACGGTATATATGGACTACTGGCACTTCAGAATTTTGGAATATTCGACAAGGCAGGCATCCAAGCAAAAGGTGATTCCAGTGAGGTAAAATGGAAAGGAGGTTATGGTAGAATAGATATGCATTCATTAATTCATGCACCAACAATTAATTGCATACTATGTGTCCAGCACTTCACTAGGCTCTAGCAAATAATGTTAGGAAGAGCACAAAGATACCTGCCCTGATGAAAACTTACCATGTAAATGATTGAGTGAGAGAGATGGTGATAAGTTTGATGGGTTTGAGTTCCAAACCTGTCTTCTCCACTTACTAGGTGTGTATAACTTTTAGCAATTTGCTTTACCTCTCCAAGCTGTATTTTCCTCATCAGAAAAATAGCAATAATGATAGCACATAATTTATTAATTGTGAGGGTTCAGTGAGAAAATGCATATAAAACTCAGTGTAAAATAGACACTCAATAAATAGTAGCTTTTCATTAGTTTTATTGCTTTCATTGAAAATAAAAATATCTCCTCTGTCCCTATTGCTGATGTCTCCAACTTAAGTTCTGCAATTTTATTCTCTAAGGTTATGATGTTTACCTTTACTAAAATAGATCTATGTGCTGGCAAGACTAGCCTATGAAAATGATGTTAGTCTTTAACATTTTGGTATAAATGACATTAACAGAACCTCTACAAGGTTGGATATGGCAGGCAACAAAAGCATAAGTCATAAGACTAGAAGGTCTGGAAGAAAGGCAGTGAGGAAGATAAATCAGGAACAAAAGATGCTAGACTAGGAAAAAGGGCAGTCAAACAGCACCGTGAGAGCCCCAAGTGCTGGTAATAGGAGCTGGTGGGGATGGGGAGGGGAAGAAGTGGAAAGGAAGCTGAAATGGAGGATAAAGGAGCTTATGTGACAATTTTCTGGCCTCACCAACATGAAAACTTTTATACTTTCTGTAATAACTCTAGCTGCCACTTTTTGGCCACCTACTATTTGTCAAACACTGTGCTCGGCACTTTACTTGGATCATCTCACTTAATCCTGACAACAAAGTTATCACAAACTCTGCAATATTATTCCCAACCAGATAAGCTGATTAAAGTAATTTGACACTCAGGAGATATTAATATGCCTAAAGTTTAAGGCACATTTTTCTGACTCTAAAGTGTTTGTTCTTCTAACTACTTCATACTAAGAAATAGGAAGATACCAAATACTAAAACGGCATAAGAAGTTTTTTTTTCCTTCTTTGCAGTAATTATTTTTAAATGACAAAAAAATAATAATTACTAGGGCAAAAGGCTGATAAAGAAAAGCTGTGGACTAATGAGAAATAGATTCCAGCTTGCCCCAAAGGGCCAGAGGCCAGAAATTCTATTCTTGCCTCTATCAACCTAGATATATACATTTTAAGACAGAGAGAACATGTGAGCAGGGAGGGGAAGGACAGAATGAGAGGGAAAGAGAGAATCTTAAGCAGGCTCCATGCCCAGCTGAGAGCTTGATCCAGTTCTCAAACTCACAACCCTCGGACCATGACCAAGAGTCGGACACTTAACCAACTGAGCCACCCAGGCATCCCCAACCTAGGCATATATTTTAAACAAAAAAGTCATCATTTCTGAGGATCCCAAATCCAACATTTTGAAACTCAGAAGGTTGCAATAATTTTTCGCTTGGGGCTTGATGAGCTCTTCTTCCCCTAAGATGAACCCCAACATTTTGGATCTGCCCAGATGGCAGAATGTATCTAGCACAGCCCCAAGGTATATTCCAATATTGTTATTTTCCCAACCAGCAGAATGTTCTACCACAGTCAGAGCCAGCCAGTCCCTCTTTTTAGGGTAATGATGGAGGGCACAGTATTAGAATAGCACCTGAGACATGGAAACCATGGGTTTACTAACAACCTCTGGACTGTGAGTCCATGTATGGACATAAACCCTCTGTGCATTCTCTGCTGGATCCCTAGCAGAAAGGAATGAGCAACAGAAGGAGATAATGAAACTATTTCATCAGGAATTAGCACATAAAATCCATTTCTGTCTTAATAAGTTGAGTAACCACACTTCCTGTTTGCCGGGGACAGGTATACTTTTTGCTTGTTGTGCTGGTGTCCCATCTGGTTTTATTCTTGTCCTATTCTTGTCCTTTAACTTTTAACCAAATATTATTATTAGAATATTATTTTTGCAAATAGTTTTTAATAACTATTTTATAAATTGACCAATATAATAAAAACCTGTTCGATAAATAAATATTTTTTAAATTATAATTTTAATTATTTACCCACTTCCTACAACTCTCATTCTTTAAAAAAAAAAGATTTATTTATTTTAGGGAGAAAGAGAGTGGGGGGAGGGGCAGAGGGAGAGGGAGAGAGAATCCTCAAGCAGACTCCCCACTAAGTGTGGGACCTGATGCAGGGCTCAATCCCAGGACCCTGAGATCATGACCTGAGCCAAAATCAAGAGTCCGATGCTCAACTCACTGATCCATCCAGGTGCCCCTATAGCTCTCACTCTTAAAAGTATTCTGGGTTTGACAATAAATAATGCCACCATGCTTATGAGACACTTATTCTCACATGCTATGTTTATTATTTATATTTATATTATATATATTATTTATAATGGACTATATTATTTCTTATTGTAATAGATTAGATGATAGATAGATGATACATAGATAGATAGATGATACATAGATAGATGATAGGTAATAGATAGATGTAGAGGTCACCCAAAATATAATACATTCCTTGTTCTCATACCCTACATAGTTTGCTTTCTAGTATCCCTCAGAAATAGGAGACATGCATTTAAAAAAATGATTTATGTGAACACCTTCCTCAACAAAAAGAGAATAATAAAGAGGTAGTTCAGATGTTCTATAGTATTATGTCCTATAGTCTAGCCTAAACATCTAGCATTTAGTTATAAATATATTTTTTAGTACATTACCTATACTGTTCACTATCCATCCAGTCTCCCAAGCTTTGCTCCTTCCTTCTTTCTCCTTCTCTAGCCATGCATAAATTTTCCTCCTAAATGTTTCTTACTTTTTTCCATTCCTATTAGCAATCCTTGCTCAGGCCCAAATTATCTATGTCTTGGAATTCTGCAAAAATACCCTAAAAATTCACCCTATCTTTGCTGAACTTTGTCCCCCAAAGCCATCACTACAACAGTCATTCAAAACTCTAAGCTAAGCAAGCCCATCACTTCCCTGCTTAAAACCTTCTGACTAATCAACTAGATAAAGTCCAAGCTCTTAAACTGAGCATAGACCACTCTGCCTGCTTCCTATTATCTCTCACAGCTTCATATTTTGAAACTTTTGGCTCCAGGAACCTTGAATTTCTTGCATTTTTACCGTTCTTTCTCCCCCACTGCCCTCCACATACACCATGTTCTTCTGTGCTTTTTTTTGTCTTCTGCCAGGAATTGTCTCCCCTCACTTCCTTACATCATCTAACTCCAACACATCTTGAACTATTCTACATATGACTGATTACCTTGGTAGTCTTTCCCACAGAGCCTGGAAGTAACATTAAAATCCTTCAGACAGAAACTACCCATCAATTGACTGGAGTTGGCAACACAGATAAAACCTTCTGTTCCCTAATCTAAATTATTGCTTTACTTCACTTATTTTATTCACTAGCAAAGACTTGATTCTAATGAGTTTATTAAAAAGTATCAAGGACTCTAAAATGCTAGATTGAACAACTGAGCAGGTTTGATCATCAATCACTGAAAAGCATGTGAGGGGTTATCTGAACTGTAGTACCATGAGCCAGCAATGAGAGATTCAAACAAACAAACAAAAAACAAAAACTAAAAAAAGAAAGAAAAAAAAAGGAAGGAGACCATTTGTTCTTTCTTTCTCAACTGAATCTTCCTTAGTAGGAGCCATAACATTATGAATGTGTTCCACTATCAGACATTAAGCACCCTATAAATGCTTTTAGCACACAAGCCAAACTAATGTGCCAAAAGAATGGGAGAAAGTAAACTAGAAATGAATAGATCAAATAATTCAGAAATTCTCAGCAAGTTCAGAGGTAAACAAAAGAAATGTGGAAGCCAGCACTTTTATTGTACTTTGCAAATCCTCCTGGAAATCCTAACTTTGAGATCCAAGAAAACAGCATTTAAGGGGAAAAAGGCAATACATGTTTATCTCAAAGTCAGTCTCTTTTTACATACGATCTCTTATTAGGCATTGCTTGGTCATAATTCTCACAATTGTAGACTACTTATTTATAACATTCTAAGCCTTCAGCTACATAAATGCCAACAGTTGTTTGGGTTAACTAAAGCCTTATTATGTGTTTCCCCCTTAAAGTTTTGGAACAAAATCTGCAGTTTCCTGTGACAAATGGAAAAATTATAATGATTAAACAATTCTATTTCAATATACTATCCTTCTTTTAGAGTCTGTGCATTTTATGATGATGTAACTGATTTTCCCAGTTGGTTAATATGTGAAACAAGCAAAGTTGAGAAAATTCAAATGTGTCAAAATGTTATAGAGTACTTCGTTTCAATGTACAGTGTTTAGAAAGATATGCACCAGTTTACAATCATTGGTTATCTCAAGTGGTGGAATTATAGGTTATTTTTCATTCCCCCTCCCACTTTTTTTTAACCTTTCATTCCAGAATTGGAAACCTGTACTTCCACTCACCTTCATCCATTTTGCCCATTCCCCCAACCCCCTCCCCTTGGGCAACCACCAATTTGTTCTCTGTATATAGTAGTCTGTTTCTGCTTCACTTGTTTGTTTTGTTTTTGTTTAGATTCTATTTATGAATGAAATCATATGGTATTTGTCTTTCTCTGATTGACTTATTTCACTTGGCATAATCCATGTTGTTGCAAATGTCAATATTCTATTCTTTTTTATTGCTGGGTAATATTCCTCCATGTGTGTCTGTGTCTGTGTCTGTGTGTGTGTGTGTGTGTGTGTGTGTGTGTGTGTGCGCACGTGCACGTGCATCTTTATTCATTCATCAATTGACAGACACTTAGGTTGCTCCCAAATCTTAGCTACTGTAAATAATGCTGCAATGAACACAGGGATGCATATAGCTTTTTCAAGTTAGTGTTTTTGTTTTCTTTGGGTAAATACCCAGAAGTGTAATTATTGGACTATATGGTATTTCTATTTTTAATTTTTTGAGGAACTTCCATATTGCTTCCCACAGTGGCTGTACCAATTTACGTTCCCACCAACAGTGCATGAAAGTTACTTTTTCTCCACATCTTGCCCATTGTTATTTCTTGTCTTTTTGTTACTGGCCATTCTGACAGGTGTGAGGTGATATCTCATTGTGGTCTTGATTTTCATTTCCCTGATGATTAGTGATGTTGAGCATCTGTCTATGTGTTTGTTAGCTATCTGTATGTCTTCTTTGGAAATTATCTATTCAGATCCTCTTCCCATTTTTAATTGTATTATTTGGTTTTTCTAGTGTTGAATGAGGAGTTCTTTATATATTTTGGATATTGACCACTCATCAGATATAGGATTTGCAAATATCTTGTCCCGTTCAGTAGGTTGCCTTTTTGTTTTGTTGATTGTTTCTTTCACTGTGCAAAAGCTTTTTGTTTTGGTGTAGTCACTATAGTTTATTTTTGCTTTTGTTTCCCTTGCCTGAAGAGACGGATCTAGAAAAATGTTTCTAAGACCAGTGTCAAAGAGATTACTGACAATGTTTTATTCTACGAGTTTTAGGATTTCATGTGTCACATTTAGGCCTTTAATCCATTTTGAATTTAATTTGGTGTATGGTGTAATACGATGGGTCATCTTTTGTATGTAGCTATCCAGTTTTCCCAGAAACATTTACTTAAGAGACTGTCTTTTCCCCATTGTATATTCTTGCCTCTTTTCTTGTAGATTAATTGACCATATAAGTGTAGATTTATTTCTGGGCTCTCTATTCTGTTCCATTGATCTATGTGTCTATTTTTGTGCCAGTACCATACTGCTTAGATCACTGTGCTTTGTAATATAACTCAAGGTCCAGAATTGTGATGCCTCCAGCTTTGCTTTTCTTTTTTAAGTTTGCTTTGGCTATTTGGGATCTTTGGTGGTTCCATCCACATTTTAGAATTGTTTGTTCTAGTTATTTGAAAAATACTGTTGGTATTTTGATAGGGATTGCATTTAAATATGTAGACTGTTTTGGGTACTATGGGCATTTTAACAATATTTGTTCTTCTAATCCATGAGCATGGAATGTCATTCTATTTCTTTGTATCATCTTCAATGTTCTTTCATCAGTGTTTTATAGTTTTCAGAGTATAGATCTTTTACCTCTTTCGTTAGGTTTATTCCTAGATATCTTATTATAGTTGATGTAATTGTAAATGGGATTGTTTTCTTAATTTCTCTTTCTGTTGCTTCATTATTAGTGTACAGAAATGCAACAGATTTTTGTACACTGATTTTGTATCCTGCAACTTTATTGAATTCATTTATCAGGTCTAGTAGTTTTTTGGTGGAGTCTTTAGGGTTTTCTATAGAGAGTATCATGTCATTTACAAATTGTGAAAGTTTTTCTTCTTCCTTACTGATTTAAATGCCTTTTATTTCTCTTTGTTGTCTGATTGCTGTGGTTAGGACTTCCAGTACTATGTTAAATAAAAGTGCTGAGAGTGGACATCCTTGTCTTATTCCTGACCTTAGGGGAAAAGCTCTCAGTTTTTCCCCATTGAGGATAATGTTAGCTGTGGGTTTTTCATATATGGCCTTTATTATGTTGAGGTATGTTCCCTCTAAACCTACTTTATGGAGGGTTTTATCACTGATGGATGTTATACTTTGTCAAATGCTTTTTCTGTATCTATTGAAATAATCATATGGTTTTTATCTTTTCTCTTATTTATGTGATGTATCACATTGATTGATTTGCAATACCGAACCACCCTTGCTTCCCAGGAATAAATCACACTTGATAGTGGTGAAGGATTTTTTTTTTTTAATGTATTGTTGGATTCTGTTTGCTAGTATTTTGTTGAGGATTTTTGCATTTATGTTCATCAGGGATCTTGGCCTGTAGTTCTCCCTTTTAGTGGTGTCTTTATCTGGTTTTGGTATCAGGGTAACGCTGGCCTCACTGAATGAATTTGGAAGTTTTCCTTCTTTTTCTATTTTTTTTTAATTGTTTGAGAAGAATAGGTATTAACTCTTCTTTAAATGTTTGGTAGAGTTCACCCATGAGGCCATCTGGTCCTGGACTTTTGTTTGTTGGCAGTTTTTTGATTACTGATTCCATTCTGTTGCTGGTTATTGGTTTGTTCAAATTTTCTATTCTTTTTTTTTTTTGGTTTTGGTAGTTTATATGTTTCTAGGAATTTATCCATTCCTTGTAGGTTGTCCAATATGTTGGCATATAGTTTTTGATATTATTCTCTTATAATTGTTTGTATTTCTGGGTATTGGTTGTTATTTCACCTCTCTCATTTGTGATTTTATTTATTTGAGTCATTTCTCTTTTTTTTCTTCATTAAGTTGGTGAGGAGTTGATCAATTTTATTGAGTTTTTTCAAAGAACCAGCTCTTGGTTTCCTTGATCTGTCCTATTGTGTTTTTAGTTTCTCTATCATTTATTTCTGCTCTGTTGTTCCCTTCCTTCTGCTGGTTTTAGGTTTTGTTTGTTGTTCTTTTTCTTGCACCTTTTCATAAGGTTAGGTTGTTTGAAATTTTTCTTTCTTCTTGAGATCAGCCTGTATTGCCATAAACTTCCCTCTAAGAAATGCTTTTGCTGAATCCGAAAGGTTTTGGACTGTTATGTTTTCATTTTCATTTGTTTCCATGTACTTTTTTATTTCTTCTTTGATTTCCTGGTTGACCCATTCATTGTTTAGTAGCATGTTATTTAGCCTCCATGTATTTGTGGTCTTTCCAAACTTTTTCTTGAGGTTGACTTCTAGTTTCATAGTGTTGTGGTCAGAAAATAAAAATGCATAGAATGACTGATCTTCTTGAATTTTTTGAGACTTGTTTTGTAGCCTAATATGTGATCTATTCTGGAGAATATTCCATGTGCATTGGAAAGAATGTGTATTCTGCTGTTTTAGAATGGAATGTCCTGAATATATCTGTTAAATCCATCCGTTCCAGTGTGTCACTCAAAACCATTGTTTCCTTGTTGATCTTCTGTTTAGATGATGTGTCCATTGATCTAAGTGGGGTATTAAAGTCCCCTACTATTATTGTATTATTGATTGTTTCTTTGTATTTGTCATTAACTGTTTTATGTATATGGTGCTCCTATATTGGGTGCATAAATATTTACAATTGTTATATCTTTTTGTTGGATTGTCCCCTTTATTATTATATAGTGTCTTTGTCTCTTGTTAGAGTCTTTGTTTCCAAGTCTAATTTGTCTGATATAAGTATGGCTACTCTGGCTTTTTTTGACATCCATTTGCATGATAAATCCCTCATTTTCAATCTGCACGTGTCTTTAGGTCTAAAATGAGTCTCTTATAGGCAGCATATAGATGGGTCTTATTTTTTTGTCCATTTTGTCACCCTACATCTTTTGATTAGAGCATTTATTCAATTTACATTCAAAATAATTATTGATAGGTATGTATTTATTGTAATTTTACTTGTTTTGTGGTTGTTTCTGAATATTTCCTCTGATCCTTTCTTGTCTTTCTCTCTTTCATGGTGTGCTGGTTTTCTTTAGTGATATATTTGGATTTCTTTCTCTTTATTCCTTACATATTTATTAGCGGTTTTTAATATATGGTTACCATTAGGTTTGCATATAGCCTCTTCTGCATATAGCAATCTACATTAAGTTGATGGCATTTAAGTTTGAACCCATTCTTTACCCTTTTACTCTCCATGTTGTAAGTATATGTTGCCTTATTTTGCATCCTTTACTTTGTGAGCTACTTGACAGATTTTTTACAAAAATATCCATTTTCATTACTTTTGTGTTTTCTACCTTTATACTGTCACTTTTGGTCTCCTCTTTCTACTCAAAGTCCCTTTTAATATTTCTTGCAGGCTGGTTTAGTGGTCATAAACTCCTTTAGTTTTTGTTTGTCTAGGAAACTCTTTATCTCTCTTTGTATTCTGAATAATACCCTTGCTTGATAGAATATTTTTGGCTACAGATTTTTCCCATTCAGCCCTGTGACTATATCATGTCACTTCCTTCTGGCTTGTTGAGTTTCTATTGAAAAATTTCCTGCTAGCCTTATGGGTTTTCCTTTGCATGTTATCGTCTTCTTTGGTCTTGTTGCTTTTAATTTTTTTTCCTTATCATTATATTTTGCCAATTTAATTACAATAATATCTTGGTATGGATCTGCCTTTGTTGATTTTGATGGGATTTCTCTATGCTCTTGGATCTGAATATGTTTCCTTTCCCAAATTAGGGATGTTTTCAGTTATTATTTCTTTGCATAAATTTTCTGCCCCCTCTCTCCTTCTTCCGGTGTTATTTTCTGTCAAACAAAATATGCTGATCTTGATTTACAAAGTTAAATGAAAACTAAATTCTTAAAATCCCCCTTCTTGCAAATCTCCTTCCTTTGTACCATCCCATTCCTCAAATCAGCCACAACTATAAAATGACTTTTCATGTCTCTTTTGGGGCTATGTTGAATCTTTATTTAATTTTACAGTCAGATATTTTTGTGACTGTAATATCTTAATTTCATATGAGCCATATTTTAAATGCATCACGCCTATATTTAGAGGGATATATATATATTTGAGATCCCTGACAGTGGAACTTATGAAAAGTTCAAAAACAAGGAAAGGGGGGATCTCATCTTCTAGACACCCTTTCTCCACTCCCTGAACTTCAATGATATATCTAATGAGATAGCAGAGGAATGTTGCATTTGCTTGAAATCCAAGGTCAGCTGATAAAAAATAGAAAAAAAATACGAAAAGGAAAACTTAGAGGTTATGGATAGACAAAACTGAGCTCAAATTTAGTATCTGCCAGAATTATCTTATACAAACGTATTAATATCTTTGCCCTTTAAAGTACATATCTGTAAATTAGGGATAATGTGGTCTATGCTATTGTAAAGGTCAGAGGCACTATATGGAGATCTTGTACTTCAGTTCATGATTATATAGTAATTGCTCAATAAATTGAAGCTATTCTACATTAACTCAATGAATATTTTTGAGTACCTACTAAATGCCATGTCCTAATCACTGGAGATAAAGCAATGAATAATACAGACAAAAATATTCAACTGTTATGGATGGTGATAAGTCTCATGGAGAAAATCAAGGCAAAAGGAGCAAGGGGAAGCCATGGAGGGGAGTTTGTGATTTTCAATTGGATGGTCAAGTAGGCTTCATGTAAAAAGTGACATTTAAGAGAAAGTTTAAGGAGACCGGGAATGAGGGAATGAAGTTTTGCCCTTCTAAATGAACAGCTCCATAATAAAATGATAACTTGTAAGAGCACTCATCATGTGTTTGTATTGTCTGGCTTGTTCTTCTGACTTATCCTCCATCAAATGAAACACAAATCCCAGCTTGAGAACCCTGGGGTTTCTCAAAATGAGAAAATCTGCAGGTCAAGAAAATGGAGGATTAAAGACTGGAGATATCGCTTGCCATTTGATTTCCTTCTATTCTTGCTTCATTTCTCATATTGAAATGTATGTGAATTCTTTAGATTATCAGCAGGAAAAATTTTATTCTATTACGTGTTGCATTAAGATTATTATCTTCCTTGTTCTCTCTACTAGAATATCAGGCACAAAAAAAATTGTAGGGAGAAAAATTACCCAGATAACTCTGTACTTAGTGATGAAAAATAATTTCATCTATGGGTTTGCAACCAAAGCAAAAGCAATCTGATGTTGAGCTGCAGTGGGAAAGATAGAAGGTTCTTGACAAGATTACCTCATATCTCTCTCTCTCTCTCTCTCTCCCCCCATCTCTCTCTCTCTTTCCCTGCATGCCTCAGTATTCAGGCAATTCTGTCAGTATAGAAATATGAGATAGAATATTAAAATAGCTGTAGGGTCTCAGGAAGGGAATTATAAATATAAATTCTGAGTCAAAAGGGCATTGCCATTTGCTTTCATGTGTCTTCTGGCTGTTAGCCCAGGAACAAAACTGCCTAATACAACTGCAGGAGGCCTAAGAAAAGCCACGCTACCAAAATGTTGTGTGAAGTGCAACTTAGAGAAAATGTCCCAAAAGGTGCTGAACACTGAAATGTAGAGATATTTGATAGACAATTCTCATAAAGGACTGAATTTTGCCTTAACTTTTAATTTAGACATTTCAAACATATAGATACTTGACTGCTACTTCAACACATACATAGAAAGAAAGAAATTCTATCAATACAATATTGTAATATTCAAAAGTTATATTGATTTACCCTTAATGAAGTGCTAACTTTCTCTTAACTTTTCTTCCTCATGCCCAAAGACAGGACTTATAAGAGGAAACTACTTGAACTGGTGAAGGTAGTCCAAGATAATCATGTAGATGGTGTGATTTCATCAACATTGGCATGCATACATGCTCTCTCATGCCTCTCTGTCTCTCAAATAACCTTCACAGGCTCTTATATGAGCCTGCAACATTAATAATCATTAAAACACAAATTTTCCTTGTTGAGGAAAATTATCAGTCATTTATACCCTTGTATGAATAGAGTCTGAGGACCTGCTATCCTCATGGAATAAAAGGAAAGAAAAATATTTCCAAATGTCTCAAGGAAGAGACAGTGGATAGCCACCATCCTTTTGACCACCATCACCCTCATCATAATGGCTAACATGTACTTGGATCAGGCATGGGAGAATCTGTGTGCTCTGAAAAAAAAACTCTGCTAAGCCTTAACACAGAATACATGGTTCTTAAAATATTTGTACAGGTATAATGCCATTACCAGAGAGTCAAAAATGGCCAAAGGAGTGTCCCAAAAAACATATATGTGGGAGCAGTGCTATGGGCATCGGCCACATAGCTAAAGTTGCTGTCAGAAGTCAGTGAGTCTACTCTTTACCATCATCTCTCATCTACCATAAGATTATAGTTTTAACTGGGTTTATTCTTCCTGTCCCTGGTTATAAAATAAATACTGTATAAAACTTGAGAAATAGATAAAGATATGAAGTAGAAAATCAAATAAATAGCCTACTACCAGAGAAAACAAAAGTTAACATTTTGGCTTATTTCCTTCTAAGCTCTTCTTTTTTTACTTTCAAACAAATAATTTCCTTTAGTCTACCCAGGAGAGATCATTATGCATATGAACTATTTTGATTTTCTTACTTGAGAGTTAAACCATGAATATATCAAAATGTACTTAAATGTCTTATTTATGGCAACAACACTATATTCTCTGAAATAGAATAATTGTTTTAATTATAATCTTTGATACTATAATATAAATGTAATATAAGTGTATATAAATTTATACATTTATATGTGGAAATATATATGAATGTGTATTTATATGTAAATATATTTTTATATATAGTTAGTTGATATATAGTTAATTTTTTTCTATTATGAAGAACCTGACAACAAACCATGACTTTTTGTGCAAAAATCTTGATTTTTTTCAGATTAATTCCAAGAACCAGAATTAATGGTTAGAATAAGCCCCTTGGTCTTTGGTTGTTTTAAAAATAAAACAAAACAAAACAAAAGACAAGGCCTAAGGACAAGGGTGCCAGCTGCTGAGAAAGGACGCAGGCTGAAGAATTGTAGCACATTTTTAGAGGCCTCCTCATTGGGCAAGATCAGTCTAATTGCTGGAGCAATTGGAGATGGGGGGGCAGGAAGCCAAGGGTATGGGGTGGGAGCAGGCATGTCCAGGAGTCCATGAAGAGGGGCTGAAGCAGCAGCTGGGACTGCGGTGGGACAGCAGGGGAGTGGCTATGTATTAAGTATGTCAGTATTTTTATGGCCAGCATGAACAGGTCTTTGTGTATTTGATGAATATCAGAACTGTTTTTGATACATTACTTTCAGGAAAATTTCATTTCATTTCATGCCTTTACCTTTTGTACATGAAGGCTTCCATATTACTGTAATCTCATTAGTATTACACATTGGCCTTTTATATCTTCTCAAATTGTTCTCAGTGAAAATTTGAACTTTTCTTCCAATAGGTTGCTTATTTTCATATTAAATATAATTATTAGCTAATCAAATATTTTTTCATCATTTCTATCAGTTATTGTTAATAGAGACAAAGCTACAGAAGACCCTGGGCATTGACCCCAATCTCTATAATCCCCAAGCTCCTTTATTAGGTTCACCATCTGCAAAATGAAAATGAGAACAGACCCTCTATACCAGGGTTGCATGAGTGTCTATATTAAATCACAAAGTTTTATTCAGTAGTAAACGTCAAGTGGAAGCCTATTCACTAATTAAGAGATTGTCCCAAACTGTCATAGGAACTGACAAGATACAAATTTTTCCTTCAGCAAAATTGAAGATAACCACATGTTAAGGACTTCCAAGCACATTGTAGATATTCAAAACTGAATAAAAAACTCATATGTTAACAAAAAAAAGAACATGGATCTATCACATTGCTTTTTATCTGTTTTACCTATATCAGGCCATTACTGCATTCTTATGAAGTCTAAGGCTGCACAACTGAGCTTATTTGCTTTTCTAAGTATATAGTCATTAATCTGCAAATAATGGTACTTTTGTCTTCACTCTGCTCATTATTCTGTTTTCCTGTTTCAAGCCTTATTGAATTACCCAAAACTAGCTTGTTTACTCTAGTTTTAATGACAATGGTTCCAGTGTTGTAGCATTACGCTTGCTTCAAACTGGTAATGTATTTTTTGTTAATACTACTTCCATTTCACTTGAAAGTTTTAAATACAATACAAAGGGGTAAACTATTTTGTTAAAATTATATGTATTTTTAATAATAGGGTATGAATGTCTTTAACAAAACTTTTTATCTGAGTCTCCAAACTATGATTACCCAAAGCAGACAGTCCTAAATTCTAATAATTAGTGATTCAGTAGAGTCCATATCATGGAGTAACTGCTAGCATGCTGCACATGAGTAAAATAGTACTTACTCATTTCAAGTTACAAGCAACTAGAATACAGATTAAAAATTATCTGCATGTCTAGAAGTCCCATTTAAATTCCACTTCCTCAATATAGCCAAACATTGTGTTAGCCATACCACTCTGAAGAAATGCCTACCTCTTTCTAGAAGGTTACTCATGAAACCGTAGATTTTCTGGACCAAAAGCACCTTTAATGGCCCCAACAGCCAAGAAATTAGGGCCTAAGTCCTTTCCACAGCATGGCTGAAAAGTACTTTTCAAGCCTATGCTTACTCCTAGAGTCACAGATAACACCTTATCTCTCAAGATGTGCGCTTTCATTTCTGGACAAGTTTGATCAGTAAATTGTAATACTGACTCAAGAAATCTTTCTCTCTTACAACCATTGGTTCTTTAGGGGTAAATATTCTGTAGTTTGATCAATAGGAAATATCTGAAGATGGGAATAAGCACATTCAATTTTTATTTTTTTCTGCTCCCCCCCCCAAATCCCCTAATTCTCTGTATTTCCCCAGTCATTCCCAATTTGCTGATATAAACTGTTGGCTTACTCTAGACTACTGAAAAACATTAACCTTTGCTTCCTACCACCACCTCCTGGCTTCTAAAATTGACACACTGGCTCTTTCTGTTACTGCCCTAATTACACTTGCTTCACTTCTATCCAACTAGCTTAGAAAATAAAACTTCTGTGTTACCTTAACATGTTGTTATGAACAGAGACAGAATTAATAATCTAAAAGATTAGATTTTCAAATAGCTGGTTACTACTAAGTACCTAATATCTCCTTTTCCAAGTCAATAATTAACTTTTATATTTGTTTCATACAGTCTGTTGAACTGGACTGAAGTCAAGAGACCTGGCTTTTGTTCTGCCTTGGTGGTTCTCAGGCTTCTTATCTGTAAAATGAGATGGTTTCTAAATGCTTTTCTATTTTTTAATCTCAACAGGAATGCCGATGTCTATGTGTTGCAGAACAAGAAAACCACCTAATTGCTCTTAACATATGTCAGCAAAATTATTACCAAAAAGATGTCATGAGAGGATTCATACTACCTGTATTTCATATGTGAGTTGCTTCAGTTGACTAAATATCATCTATAGGGGCATCTGGGTGGCTCAGTTGGTTAAGCATCTGACTCGATTTTGGCTCAGTTCATGATCTCAGGGTCCTGGGATCGAGCTTTGTGTGGGGCTCTGTGCTTAGCAAGGAGTCTGCTTGAGGATTTTTCTCTCTCCCTCTACACTTCCCCCCACTCTCTCTCTCTCTAAAATAAATAAATCTTAAAAAATTTTCAGTAAACATATATACCATTATATATGTTATGGCAATTGAGTCAGTACACAAAAGGTTAATAAAAATAGAAGTAGAAAGCTGGATAAAATGAGATTATTTGAGTTGTCATCTTGTCTAATCCTTATAAAACTCTCTGGAATTTGAACATAAGAACTGAACAGTACAGCAGGTTCCCCTTTAAACAGAGCCCACAGCAAGGAGAACACATTGCTCATTACTGCCTTCTGGAATATTTTTCCAGGCATAAATGCATGCAGTGTAAATTACTAGCATTCTCCTTTACCAAAAAGAATATGGTTTTTTTCTTTATGTACTTTCTAGCATAAAGACGATATTCATTAAAAATCAAATAATAATGACACCTCATTGGGTGGCTCAAGCATCAGTATTGAGGATGAACCAAGAAGCATATTCTATGACACTTAGAATACAATGCAATTGTTCTCAATATCTAAGAACAACTGCTGAAATGAACATGGTATGGGTACTTCAAGACCTTGAATAAAAGCAATTCCAGTTGCTTTGTGTTTCATTAAAGCACAAACACATGCAATGTACACAACACAACTTTACACTTCCCAATTTGGGCTCTATAAAAGCTACATGATATTTTTCTCTTGATTTCCTCTCCTTAATTTTTGGGTTCATATATTTATTTCATACATTTTCCTAACATTAAACATATAATCTATGGAAAGCAGTGCTATTTATCAATTGTATTTTATTGATGTGGTAGATTAAAGATGACATTAAAAAGTTTGCTATGAGTTTCCTCTCTTTTGAACTGCTCAGAGCCCTAATAATTGCTCAGCTTCTGAACTGAATTTCCAAACATCCTTTTCAAAAACTTTACATTCTCTCTTAAATAGTGGAATCTCTCCACACAATCACCAACCTCTACAGAAGAGAAGCAGAAGACAGAAAGTGTGTATAGGTAACCCCCTGCTCATGTTTCTGAAAAGAAAAAAAAGTAGGCTGACAAAGAATATGAGCATTAAGTGATAAAAGCAGCAATTTCACTTAGAGAGGTTTTTAGTTTCTTTGCTTTTATTTGTTTTTTCATTGTAGTGGGGAGAAGTGGTAGCACCAATATGAATGCCAAGAAAATATTTGCACTAAAGATATGCAGAAAATGATCTGCAGGTATCTGGGCAACCAGGAAGAGAACATGTACACAGTGAAACCAGAGAGGTCTATAAGCTAAGAAGGAAGTAGAACCTTGTAAGATACATTATAGGAGTTGAGCACAAGTACTAGACAGGGCCAATGGCCTTGTTTGCCATGGATTGGAGTTCAGTGACTGACTTGAAAGGATACTGAAGTCACAGGATAATGCAAAACTCTCAGGTATGCTATAGATTGTAGAACATGTGGGGAGACCATTTCTCTAAAAGATAGGAAGTTCCTCATTGTATAGTAATATATTGTTCTTCTACCCAGTGCTTGCAATTAGGCAATGACATGTTATCAGATAAACATGTCCCAGTCGGTATGTGAGCACTTTAACTAAGTGCTATAAAGCACTGCTTTTTCATGCCAGAAACATGTGGACCTAGGAATTTTAAATAAATCAATTTTTATTTCATATAGCTTATTTACTTGAGCAGAGAATGCTAAATATCTATAGCTTGAATTTCCCTTGGAGTTCTTCTTATAGTAACCTTAAAGGGCACCCATATTCTACCCAAGGCAAAGCCTGTTATTAATACAGTGTTAGAGCTCAGTCAGAAAAATTCCAAGTGTTGCTTCCTTTGTTTTGATAAGTTCTCTATATTAGCTCCTATGTGCACCTTTATGTAAGGAATCACTGTGCAGGCCAAATGTTCCTTTCTCTAGATAGCTTATAAGCATCTGGATAAATTTACATTAGAAATTCAATTAACTTTATATTGAAAGGTCAATTAACTTGGCCATGATAGAGATTGGTTTTAATTACTTTTCCTTGCTGGGCTTCTCTTCTTGTCCAAGCACAAGTGACACTATCAAATGATAGTCTCATTACCTGTTGGGTGTCTGAAACTCATATGCAAAACTCACTGGTAAGGACTGTCTTGGTTAAATGAATTTACTTTTATAATCCTTAGGACTTAGAATATCGGTAAGCAATGACAGGGTATTTTTGCTTAAACAATCTCTATAATATTGTTCATGACAATATCTGTCATTATTTGTCCTTGCTGGTTTCTCTTTTTTTGGTGGAAGATGATAATAAATAAAAATTATTTTAAATAGTTAGCCCTTATTACATATCACAGTATATTATATGAAAAATGAACAAATGATTACATTAAAAACAAGTGATTCTATTCCATTAGAGGGCTCTTAGTTATCTTTGTGTTCACATGGGTCACAATTTAACTCACTCATGTGTCACTAGAGCACTTATACTTGAAAAACCCAGGGGATTACCACTTGACACTATATAACAAGTTGTAGTGTAGTGTCTACTTGTTACCAGGAGGTAACCAATACTAAGCTATCACTTAATCAAAAGAAAATAATGAAAGAAAGAAAGGTATGAATATATAAATAATATATATGATTATATTTTACATATTAATATACTAACTCAGATCTCCAGGTGATTAGCAACTTAAAAAGAAACCAAACACTACTCAGGAGTTTGATATAACGTAAAGTCTGCAGATGAAATTTTTTGTTTATTTTTGAAGAAGGGACCAGCCTGTACCTTACAGGAGCAGTAACAATATGCTAAGTATGACATAAATGTTATCTATATAGTTCTCACTACAACAATATGATATATAATTCATTGTTTCCATTTTACTGATGAGCAAACAGAAGCTTATATTCCAGCCAAGGTCACACATTTTCACACTCTAATGGCAGAGTCAGAAACTACACCCACATCAGTCTGCCTTTTCAGATTTCCCATTTTCTCCTAGGATACAAGCACAGCTCTAAGAGTAGTAAGACCATGAAGTGCTTATAAAAGTGGATTTGGGAGTGTGTTGGAGGGCAGTTTGGGAACTGAATCAGAGGAAGGGAACAGTTTTGGCCAGTGCAACTCAAAGAGTGGGGCCACAAGAGTATAAATTAACTATTTCATTAAACATATTTTCCACCATATTTATAGTTTCTCAATGAAGGGAACTGTGCACTGATTTCCATGCCAGTGGATGCTTCTTATCTCCTCCAACCATTAACAGTTTGCAAACCAGCAAGCAGTCCATGGACCACACTTGGGTGGCACAAGCTTAAGGGATATCTTAGGAAATTTTCCTTTACTGTGAACAATTAAATGATTTTGGATAAAAGTTATCCTTAAAGTTACTCTATGTGTTTTTCCATTTATAAAAAAGTATTAAAAAGCCACATCGGGGCACCTGGGTGGCTCAGTCAGTTAAGCATCTGCCTTCAGCTAAGGTCATTATTCCAGGGTTCTGGGGCTGAGCTCTGCATTGGGCTCCCTGCTCAGTGGGGAACCTGCTTCTTCCTCTCCAGCTCCCCCTGCTCGTGCTTGTGCTCTCTCTCTCTCTCACTCTCTCTCCCTGTCAAATAAATAAAATCTTTAAAAAAATAAATAAAAAGCCACATCTTATCCATATTTCAGATACTAATGAAGGCTTAAGTCTTAAGTGTTATAAAACTATGGGGGCCCTTAATCTTAGTTGAATTGATACTACTCTTACCAGTTTTAATAAGCCAATCTCTTCCAAGAACAAAAAAAAATAGTTATCTTAGAGAATGAACAATATTGCCATCAAACAGCATGATGTTTGGAGTGAAATACAAATTTTAAAAATGTGTTATTCATACCTGCACCTCCGCCAATGCTTAGAATCTTAATTTCTGATTTTCTATCACCAATCCTGAAAAAAAAATTATGTCGTTTAAGAAAAATATGCTATGTGCTTTGTAAAATCTGATTATAAAGTCTAGTTGAAGAGAACAAACTAAAATTATAATGAATAAAAACTAGGCCAACATGAAAGGTCACACTCATGTCAGTAGTTACACTGCTGTGTTTAGAAATCTTTAGAAAATAGGTTCCACTCATTAATGATTTTCAACTGGGAGACTTTTAGAAACAGCACTATAAACATTTCAGAGATAGGAAATGCCATTTGTTTAGAGATTGTTTGGAGAACAAGAACAGATAAAGTGAGCCTTTGAGTCTAGTGATCTAATAAGCCATCCGTTATAGATGGGAGGAGGTTAAGGTGATTCACACTGTATATCTGCCTTCTTTCTTGCTAACTTCCTTTCAATGAACAAATGTTTATTAAACATTTATTATGTGTCTATATTTAGCATTGGGGGTATAAAAATGAATAAAACACTACTTTGCTCTCAAGTTAAAATGTGAGATAATAAAGCTCAGTATTAAGAGCAGGGAAAGATGGCAGAGTAGGAGGACCCTGAACTCATCTCCTCCCACAGACATACTGAGGCCACAGTGACATATAATGCAACTCACCCTGAAAACAACCTGAAGACTAGCAGAACAGTTATTCCACAGCTAAAGACATAAAGAAGCCATATCAAGAAAAGTAGGAGGGGTAGAGATGTAGAGATGTGGTAGGAAGCAAACCCCCAGCATGGCAACTACAGGCTGGAGGGATCTCAAAAGCATGGAGAGACTTCCTAAGGAGTGAGGGGGTGAAGCCCCATCTGAGGCACCCCCTGTTATAGAAACCTGTACCAGGAAGACAAGCCTTCATAACATCTGGCTTTGAAAATCAGCAGGAATTAACTCCAGCAGAGCCAGGCTCTAGGAAACAGAGACTCTGTTCTTAAAATGCCAGCATACAATATCACTCAATCAGAACCCAGTACAGAAACAGAAGTTTGAAAAGTACCTGGACATGTAGGAAGGAAATTGATTGACTAATCTTGGGATTTGTGCTGGAGGGGCAGGGATCTATAGAAGCTTTCTCCAGGAATGAAAGTGCTGGCAGGCATCATTTTTCTTGCCCTTTTTCAGTCTGGCTAGTTGGATGCTGGTAGGAGACAATGTTGACACTCTCTGTCTACTGCTTGCTCACACAAGGGACACCCCTGGAGCACCTGGTTCTGGGAATGGGGGCATTGCTCTACTGAGCCTCACAAGATGCCTTCTACATAAGACGATGACTTTCAAGACCATGAGATATAGCAGACCAACTAATGCATAGAAATAAACAGAGAGTCATATAAAATTAGAAGACACAGGAATATGTTCCAAACAAAAGAACAAGACAAAAATCAGAAAAAGAACTAAACAAAACAGATAAGCAAGGTACCTGATGAAGAAACAAGAGTAATGTTTATAAAGATGCTCACCAGATTTGGAAGAAGAGTGGATGAACTTCATGAGAACTTCAGTGAAGAGACAGTAAATGTAAAAAAGAACTAATCAAAGCTAAAGAATACAGTAACTGAACTGAAAAACATACTAGAGGGAATCAACAGCACATTAGAGGATGCAGAAGAAGAGATCAGCAATCTGGAGTTCAGGATAGTGGAAAGCACCCAAGTTGAACAGCAAAAAGAAAAAGAAATTTTCAAAAAAATGAGAATAGGTTAAGGGACATCTGTACATCAAGTGTACTAACATTTGTATTACAGGGGCGCCAGAAGGAAAAGAAGGGGCAGAAAATTTACTTCACGAAATAATTGCTGAAAACTTCACCAACCTGTGAGAGGAAGCAGTTCCAGGAGTCACAGAGAGCCCCAAACAAGATGAACCAGAGGAGGTCTACACCAAGATACATAATAATTAAAATGCCAAAAATTAAAGATAACATGAAAATCTTAAAAGCAGCAAGAGAAAAGAAAGCAGTTATGTACAGGGGAAATCCCATAAGGCTATAACCTGATTTTTCACCAGAAATTTTCCAGGCCAGAAGACAGCGGCATGACATATTCAAAGCTGAAAGGAAAAAAAAAAAAAAAGCCTACAACCAAGAGTAATTTACCTGCAAGATAAACATTCAGAATCAGAGGAGAGATAAAGAGTTTCCCAGACAAACAGAAATTAAAGGAGTTCATCACCACTAAACCAGATTCACAAGAAATGTTAAAGGGATTTTTTTTATGTGGAAAAGAAAAAGCCATAACTAGAAATAAGAAAATTATGAAAGGAAAAAAAATTCACTGGTAAAAATCAAATAAAGCTAGGATGAAGGATAAAACACAAAAGTAGTGAAATAAATTCTAGCTACAAAAATTAGTTATGGATTACACAGAATAAAAAGATGTAAAATATGACATATATATAAAACATGGAGAGGGAGTAAAAATGTTTTTATTTTAAAATGTGTTTGAATTTAAGCAACCACAAACTTAATATAGACTGCTATATACATAGGATGTTATATGTGAACCTCATAGTAACCACAAAACAAAAACCTATTAATAGATACACAAAAAATAAAGAGAAAGGAATCCAAGCATTACACTAAAGAAAGTCATCAAATCACATGGCAATAGAGCAAGAGCAAAAGAAAAGAGAGAAAAACTACAAAAACAATTAGCAACAATCGTAAATATTTACTCACCCATCATAGAGGCACCTAAATATATAAAGCAAATATCAGACATAAAGAAGTAACAGTAACACAATAATAGTAGGGGACTTTACATCCCATTTACATCAATGGATAGATCATCCTGGCAGAAAATTAATAAGCAAACAGTGGCTTTGAACAATACATTAGAACAGATGAACTTAACAGATACGTACAGAACATTTTATTCAAAAACAGCAGAATACACATTTTTTTCAAGTGCATATGGACATTCCCTAAGATAGATCACATGTTAGGCCACAACCTTGTATCAGTAAACTTAAGAGAATTGAAATTGTATCAAACATCAGAAAAGATCACAACAATATGAAACTAGAAATCAATTACTAGGTAAAAAAAAGAAACAAATGGAGGCTAAATAGCATGCTACTAAAAAACCAATGGGTCAACTAAAAAAATCAAAGAGCAAATTAAAAAAAAAAATACCTGGAGACAAATAAAAATGGAAACATAGCAGTGCAAAATGTCTGAAATGCAGCAAATGCATTTCTAAAAGGGAAGTTTATAGTGATACAGGTCTACCTAAGAAAGAAGAAAAATATCACATAAACAATCTAATCATACACCTAAAAGACTGGAAAAAGGATAAATGAAGCTCAAAGTTAGTAGGAAGGAAATAATAAAGATCGAAAAGGAAATAAATGAAATAATGACTGAAAAAACAATAGGAAAGATCAGTGAAACCAAGAGCTGGTTCTTTGAAAAGTTAAACAACTCATAAACCTTTAGCCAGATTCATTAAGAAAAGTAGAGAGAGGACTCAAATCAGAAATGAAAGAGAAGTTACAACTGACACCACAGAAATACAAAGGATCATAAGAAACTACTATGAAAAATTATATGCCAATAAAGTATACACTGAGAAATAGAAGAAATGGATAAATTCCTAGAAAAATACAATCTTCTAAGACTGAATCAGGAATAAATAGAAAAATCTGAAGAGGCAGATTACTATTGACAAAATTGAATCAGTAATCAAAAACTTCCAACAAACAAAAGTTCAGGACTAGAGGGATTCACAGAAGAATTCTACCAAACATTTAAAGAAGAGTTAATACCTATTCTTCCCAAACTATTTCAAAAAATGGAAGAGGAAGTAATGCTTTCAAATTCATTTTGTGAGGCCAGCATAACCCTGATACCAAAATGAGATAAAGATACTAAAAAATTTTAAAAAAAAATTACAGGCCAATATCCAACATAGATGCATAAATTTTCAACAAAATATTAGGAAACCAAATTCAACAACACATTAAAAGCATCATTCACCACAATCAAGTGTGGTTTATACTGGAATACAAGGATGGTTCAATATCTGCTAATCAATCAATGTGATATATCAAATTAACAAAATGAAGGACAAAAATCATATGATCATCTCATTAGATGCAAAAAAGCATTTGACAAAATTGAACATCTATTCATGATTAAAACTCCCAACAGAGTGGGCTTAAAGGGAACATAGCTTATCATAACAAAGTCCATATAGGAAAAACCCACAGCTAGCATCATACTCTGGTGAAAAGCTAAAAGCTTTTCCTCGAAGATCAGGAGCAAGACAAGGATGTCCACTCTTACCACTTTTGTTCAACATAGTACTGAAGTCCTAGCCACAGCAATCAGACAAGAAAAAGAAATAAAAGGCATCCAAGTTGGTAAGGAAAACGTTAAACTGTCACTATTTATAGATAGGATACCATATGTACAAAACCCTAAAGATTCAGTAAAAAATTATTAGAAGTATAAAATAAATTCAGTAAAGTTGCAAGATCCAAAATGAAATACAAAAATCTGTTCCATTTCTGTACATCAGTAACAAATGAGCAGAAACAGAAATCAAGAAAGCAATCCCATTTACAATTGCATTAAAAAGAATAAAATATTTCAGAATAAATTTAAACAAGGAGGTGAAAGATTTATGTTTATTGAACCATTATTCATAATAGCCAAGATATGGAAGCAACCTAAGTGTGAATGGATGAATGGAGAAAATTGTGATATATATATACAAAATGGGATATTACTTGCCATTTGTGACAACATGGATGGACTTAGAGGGTATTCTAAGTGAAATAAGTCAGACAGAGTAAGATAAATGCCATATAATTTCACATATATGTCAGATCTAAAAAACAAAACTAACAAATAAACATTGACAACAACAACAAAAAAAACCAAACAGGCTCATAAATACAGAAAACAAACATGGTTGCCAGAGGGAGGGGAGTGAGGTGATGGGTGAAATAGGCATAGGGGTTTAAATGGTACAAATGTCCAGTTATAAAATAAATAAGCTGTGAGAATGCATGTTCAAGATAAGGAATATAGTCAATAATACTGTAATAATGTATGGTGACAAACAGCAACTATACTTATTGTGGTGAGCATTTTATAATGTATGTGATTGTGGAATCACTATGTTATACACCTGAAACAATATGGTACATCAAATATACTTGGATTAAAACTAAAGAAAAAAATAGAGCCCAGTATTATGGTTCTAGTACAAAAATGGAATGGGATTGATTTACTGAGAGGTAACAGCAGGACTTGCTTTTGATTGATATTAATAAAAGGGGGAAGGGTATTATGACTGACTAATTTCCAGCTTGGATGACTGCATATGGTGAGAAAAAGGAAGCTGGAGAATATAGTTTGATGGCAAGTTTGTGTTTTGTCAGGGTATTTTGTTTTGTTTTTTCTTTTTAACAAATCTGAATTCTACAGACATTTGGATATGCAAGATTTAAGTTGAGTGGGAGACAGATCAGGGTCAATGATGTATTCTGGAGAGTTAGCATCATAAAGCTATGGTCAAAACTAGGAGACTAGAGTCTATCACCCAAGCATATTGCGAAGAATTTGACAAGCTGTGGGATAATGATGTAATGCCAACTTTTAAAAGTCACTGGACTATGGGGAACACACAAAGGGGACAAAGAGGAAAACAGTAAAGCTCAGAGAGGATAGAATTAGAGAAAGAGAAAGCCACTGGTAGTGTTAACAGTAGCAGAGTGTACTACCAAAACATAAAGGAGGAATCATCTCCATTGGATTTGGCAATATGAGTGTCTTTGATGATAGTTTTAAAAGGTTGAGGTCAAAAGTCAGATGGCAGTGAGATTAAAAGTGAATAAAGAGAAAGAAGATCTAGAGATTGTTGAAATAGAATGAAAGAGTGAGAATGGAAAGGGGAAACCTGAACTGAAAGAGTGGTGTTTGTTTATTTGGACTCTAGCTTTGTCTTTTGTTTTTTTGTGTTTTTGTTTTTGTTTTTGTTTTTCCCCTGAAGTGAGAGAGCCTGGACAGAGTAGTAGAACAAAAACAGATTTAAACAAGTTCTTAAGGAACTGGAAAGGATAGATTCAAGGACACCTATGAATGAATTCCCTTCCTTAGTTCTAATTATTTTCCCACTCATAATCATAGTCCTAATACAACCATCCCTATCTATGCTCTTGGTTAATTCTTAAAACTGCTTTATATCTGTAGATAGCATAGTGAAGCTATGGAGCACAACATCAAGGTTGAAGTCCTATCCTACTCGTACATTATCCTTAAGCAAGTTATTTAATTTCTCTGCATCTTTATTACCTATGAAGTAGGATAATAGTATCACCTACTGTATAGAATTGTAATAATAGTATCTAGTTTAAGGAACAGTTGTGGGGATTAAATGATTTAATTCATGTAAATCTCTTAGAAATGTATCTGCACATGACAAGCACTCAACATATATTAGCAATTGTTATTATTCCAGCCACAGCTAAGTGATTTCACTTTTTGAATATTCACAACTTTTCTATGAATTAGACACTATTATGAACTCGCTTCATATATTATGATTAATAATTATTGAAAACTTACTATTTTCCAGTCAAGGATCTAAATGCATAACATATAACAACATCAACAACAAAGTTTATTATTTACAGCGATATACTGGAACTCTCCCCACCTCACACCTCACCTCCAGATGGGGATTGTTTCTCCAAGGAAACAAACCATCTTGCTGAATAAACTTACAATATTGACATCTGAGAATCTCCCAACAAACAACTGAGTCCACATCCAATTGCTATAGCGAGCCACCCACTCACCCCCTCAGTGAACAAACTTCACTTACATACATAAAGAGGATCTGAACACCTTTTTAGTGTCTCACTATTGATTGGATGGACAATCAAATCACATCAGGTAGCTAGGGAGCTCCCCTAACACGAGAGAGACCAAAAGAAACAGAAAAAGAGCATTCAGAAGAAACATGCAGAGAACAGAGGAAATTTTTATAATAGATAAAAAAGGTCTTACATGAACAGGCTATAAAAAAGACCACTTTTGAAAATTAAAAATGTAATAGTAAAAAATTAATAGAAGGGCTGTAAGATAAAAATTGTAAAAAGTGGATATATAAGAAAATTAGAGAATTAATTCAGGAGGTCTGGTGTTTGATGAATAGAACTTCCAGAAAGAAAATCAGAGAGAAGGGATGATAGAGTAATACCAAAATTTCCCTGAAATGAAAGATCTGAATCTTGATTGAAATGGCCCATGGACTACCCACAAAAATGTGTGAAAAAGGGATGCCTGGGTGGCTCAGTTGGTTAAGCATCTGCCTTTGGCTCAGGTCATGATCCCACGGTCCTGGGATCACATCCCACCTTGGGCTTCCTGCTCAGTGGGGAGCCTGCTTCTCCTTCTGCCTGCCACTCCCCCTGCTTGTGTTCTCTTTCTTTCTCTGACAAATAAACAAAATCTTAAAAAAAAAAATGTGTAAAAAAGTCCCACACCACAACTCATCTTAGAATTTCATAATACTAGATAGAACATCCTTAAAACTTCTAAGTAGGGAAAACAAAAACAAAAAAGGTCACAAGCCAAACATGAGCAATTTGAAGGACATTGGATTTCTCAATGGAAACTCTAGTTGCTAAAAGACAATGGAAACGTACCTTTAAATTTCTAATATAATACCATTTCAGGACAGAAATTACTATCAAATAAAGATGACCACAGATTGAAGGCACTTTTAAACATACAAAATCTCAAAAGTTTACTTTTCATGCACTCTTTCTTGGGAAGCTCTTAAAGGACAAAAGGAGAAGGAGAAGGAGAAGGAGAAGAAGAAGAAAAGTCTAAATGACATGAGATCCAGAATCAGGGAATTTAATACTGCAGAGAGGGCAAGAGAATTTCTAGAAGGTGAAATAAATTCTCTTATCAATAACTGTATGGCAGATCACCAGCAATTCACTGCAGACTGGAAAAGATGAACAGAGAGCTCCAGAAAAGATGTTCCCATGAGGAAAACTTAACAGATGACTTGATTTGTTGGACTATATTGAGAGAAGATTAATACTTCTGCTTGGGGTCCAAGTAGTGACAGGTATATAGAAAACTAAGAAAAGAAACTAAAATCAAAACAATAGTTAACTCTAGGAAAAACAAAAAGTACCTGAAAAGAAATGTGATTGTAATACAACGTATCATTCAATTATGTATGATATGTACATAGGCAAATTATATAAACATTCAAATTATTGAACCGAAAATTTTGATATAAATATACTGACATGATAGGGGAGGAAATATATATGTTTATTTAGCTATTTTAATACAGTAAGAATAACATGATATTTAGAATTAGGAAAGAAAATTTCGTAAGAAACAACTAAAATACTTCAGAATATTTAAAGTGGTTGCTTCTGAAGAGTTGGAGGAGTCAGAGATGGGAGTGAGTAGGGCTAGGAGCCAGTTGTTTTTGTTTTTTTGTGTTGTTGTTTTTTTTTAACCACTGCAATCCTAATTTAGTTATGTTTTTGAAAGTTCTTTAGTCTTTCACAAATTCTACATTCAGTATTTCTAACCAGATTGTGTACCCCATGAAGATAGGGGTCATCATCATTCATAATATTTAATCCATCCCTGGTGCCTCTTCAGACCACTGATGACTGAAGAAAACCAAGGGACTGGATAAGCTACAGACCTGAGCACAGACCTTTAGGACTGTAAAAGACTTCAGAAATTAACTCATTTCCTTTAATTTTAGAAACGAACAAAAAGACCCATAGAAATAAATTATTAGTTCCTAGATAAGAAGTTATCTGTATTTGCTGTATGCTTTGATTTTGGCATCATTGTTCTAATACTTACTAATTATTAATAAATTATATAACTGAACCATAAGAAATATAAAGGGAAATAGAATTCCATACACATCCAACAATGCCTGCTTTCATCAGGCAGGGGTACTATCCCAGTGAAAGAATTTCAGGCCTACAGTAGAGAAATCCAGCAAAAGATAAAATATCAGTTTTCTTTGCTGTTGCAAATTGGATCCACACTCAGTCATTTATTCCCAGTTTTCTATCATTATTTCCTGAAGCAGAGTATGTTACAGCAATCCACCCCCAGATAGGTGATTTGATTATCCTCAGCATGTGGAATCTTTTACTCTCATAATGCTTATCAGCTCTAGCACAAATTGAACACATTAATCACCAAAAAAAGAAGTCTGCAAGAAGGACAGGAACTAGTGAGTTTCACTGATAATGGGAAAATGCCTTTTTTTTTTTGAAGAACCACACTGCTAATATTAAGTTGAAAGGAAAAGAATTTTTTTTGAGAGTGATAACTATAAGAATATGGATAAGGAAATGAATTTAAATGGATATTAGGAGAACTGAGAAGTACCCACTCCTCAATCCTCAGAGGCAAACAGTATTTGGTAATTATTTATATTTTATTCTAATGAAAAGAATACTAGACTCTGCATTTGGGACTTTTTTGAAATGTAAAATCTGGAGGAGGGCTGAAAAATCTGAGCTCAAAGATTTAGTATCTTTTCCCAAATGAACATGGACGTGTGCCTTCAAATGGTTAATGCTTATCTCTGCGCAGCTGGAAGTACTGGACGAACCGGAGCCTTTGAACGTGGAAAGCGGGCATCTAACTAAAGCACCGCAGAAGAAGGGGCGCGGGGAGGGGGGGGTGGGGTGGGGCTGGGGGCCGAGGAGGGCCGGGTGAAAGCTGCTATCAGTAGCTCCTTCTTATCCCCGCGCCCAGCCTGCAGGGCTGGGCTCGACCCATCTGTCATTGCACACAAGGAGCCCGAGGCTTGTCTCTTTGACAAAAACGTCCGTTTTTGTTACCTTGCTATTATGCCTGGCAGCTTCTTGTCCATGAATTCCTGCATGCACTGGTGTTCCGTGGAACTGTTGAGAAACCTCCGAAAAGATTCAACGTATCTGTTGTGGTCAGAAAACAAGCTCCTCATGGAAGATGCCATGTTTGGTTTTCTGATGGAAGACAGAGAAGGAAGTTTTAACTTCCCCTCCTTTTCTTCCCAGTTCCTTATTTTTTCTCCTCACCGCCACAATTCCTACCCTCCCTCCCCAGCAAAACAAAACAAAACAAAACCAAAAAAACCGTGCTTTGAATTTAACAGGCACGGAAGGCGGCTGTGCAAATCTCATTACGTCAGTCATTTGTACAGGACTTTGCGCTGCTACTTTAACCCCTACACTGTTGTTTTGTAAGAAAGGGAGGTGGTAAAGCAAAGCAATAAATCCACTGCTAAAACTTGTTTTTTTAACGCCTGATGTTCAGAAAGCCAAAAAACCAGACTGGATTCTAATCATTTCCTGTTTGGCGGGCAGCAACTAGCAGTAAATTTAAATTCCAAGTGGGACCCCAGCTGCTTTATGAGCCAAAGGCGACAAACACAGGGATTAACACCCACGTAAAAGGCTACAGACCACTTTCAGAAATCTACGCCTGCTGAAATCTTTGACAGAAGACTGTCCTCTGCCTGCCTCCATGCTTTCTACAGGAGAATTTCTTGCCTTGCCCCTTCTCAGTACTTGAACTTTACACTGATTGGCTGCATCTCTTCAAACGCTGATTGGTTGTGTTGTGTTGTAAAGGGAGTCTCTTTAGCATAAACTATCAGGGAGGAACTATGAACTAGAAGGTCTGAGAAGCCTGCTTTGGGGGCAATGAAGGAAATGAGAGAAGACTCTCAGGGCACAAATGCAGGAGAAAGGGTAACAGCCAGCCGAGTCTGTAGGAATCATTCCCGAAGTGCTTCTGAACAAGGAATCTTTAGATACTTAGGGTTGGACGAGCCTCTGGTGGCCCAGTGTTGTCACCAGTCAAAAATCCAAAGTGTTAGAATATCTACATGCTGGACTTTTTACCCGGGAAGTGGTGTTAAAGAAGGCCATTCCCAGGGCGCCTGGGTGGCTCAATTGGTTAAGCGACTGCTTTTGGCCCAGGTCATGATCCTGGAGTCCCGGGATCGAGTCCCACATCGGACCCCCCGCTCAGCGGGGAGTCTGCTTCTCCTTCTCCCTTGGTCCCCCTCCCCTCATCTCTGATTGTGCGCTCTCTCTCTCACACTCTTTCAAAATAAATAAAATCTCTTTTTAAAGGAAGGAAAGAAAACCACTCCTCCAGCATAGGATGTTAATAACAGTATCCATCTCATGGAAGAATTACAAGAATTAATGAGTTAGTTCATATACATCTCTTAGAACTGTGTCTGCCTAAGCCATTCAGTTCCAAAACTGTCCAAGCATTCAACGCTCCCAAACACTCTTTTCTAAGCACTTCATGGTCACATTACTCTTAGAGCTGTGCCTTTGCCCTAGGAGAAAATGGGAAATCTGGAAAAGCGGATTGCTGTGGGTATAGTGTGAAACTGTGTGACCTTGGCTGAAACATAACTTTCTGTTTGCTCATCAGTAAAATGGGAACAATGAATTAAATCTCATGGGGTTGTAATGAGAATTCTACAGATAACTTTCATAGCCATGCTTACCAGATGCTTACTGCTCCTGTAAGGGGCAGGCTGGTCCCTTCTGTAATAAGAAAACAACAAAAAAAGTTGCCATTTTATTTACAGACACTGAAAATTGAGTTTCATATCATTTTCACATGTCATGAAATATTCTTTGGATTTTCTCCAGTCATTGACAGATGTAACAGTTATTCTTCGCTCAAGGGCTGTATGGAAACAAGGTGCTGGGCTGGATTTGGCCCACAGGCCCTAACTTAGCTCCTAGGACTACAGACAGACAGACAGACAAACATATGCTACTTAACTCCCGTGTCTCTCCAACCAGCCTCGTCTTCCTCAAACTGACTCTCACAAGCTTCTGGTTCTTCATTACCATCTCCCACCCTTCCCTTTAGATCTAATCCAAATCATTCATTCACAGATTCATCTACTTTAACAAATATTTAGTAAGGGTATACTGTGTGATACTCGGTTGTGAAGAAATGGCATTGACCTTACCTTCAAAAGTTCCTATTAAAACCTACTGTTAACTAAAACTCACTCTTCACCTGAGACCATCATCTGGCCCCTTGCCAAACTTCCTCAACAGTCTGCTCTTCATTCATGTCTCCTTTGGGATTTCATCCCCCTTCTCATGGCTTCTATCCTACTTGAAATCCTCCTTTTTTTTTTTTCATCTACTGCGCTATTTTCATACTGGCTTCCCTGTCTTAGGAGTCACACTGATCCTAGCGAATTGTATGGCCACTGCCAAACTCAGTGTTCTAAAGCACAGTAATGATAAAGTCACTCTTCTCCCCTCAAATGTGTACTGTCTCTCCACTGTACCCCAACTTAAGTCCGAGCCTTATTCTTTGACTCCCATACCCCAAATCATCCAGACTTGTGTTTCATTTTCCTTTAAGGCTTGCGAGTGCATCCCTTCAAACCATGCTGCTTCTCTGGATACATCCCTGTGCTTTCCCGCCTACAGCTTCTCCATGTAGCAGCCCCTACGTGAGTAATGCTCTGCTTCTCCTCTGACCCCACCCACCGAAAATGTTCCCACTCCTCACGGGCTACCATTTCCATGAAGCCTTCTGTATTTCCCTCAAAAGGCTTAGCAGTGTGCTCTTAATTTCTGAGCCTCTTACAGCTTTGATGGCATTTGTCCTTGTGTTATGGTTTGTTAATGCACTTGCCTTCTCTCCCCTGCTAGGCCCTATGTGATGGCTAGCTAATAAGGACAGGGACTGAGTCATAACTGCTCACAGTAGGCTTTCAGTTATTTTAAAAGATTAAAATTGTGCTTGATCACTTTCACTATTGAGATACTCTCCACCATCAGTTATTCTTCCTCCTTTACATGATTGGGCAATTCTAACTGTTATTAATAAAACTGTAATTCCACTTATTGAGTTCTTATTATGTGCCAGGAATTGTGTGGGTCTTTTTTAACTTAGTGTAGGATTTTTCACTTTGCAGTAGCTCTGTGGGCTTGCCTATATGACAGATGAGAAAACTGAGATCCCAAGAGGTTGGGTCCTTTTTTTCTTTTTTTAAAGATTTTATTTATTTATTTGACAGAGAGAGAGCACAAGCAGGGGAAGTGGCAGGCAGAGGGAGAGGGAGAAGCAGGCTCCCCGCTGAGTAGAAAGCCCGATGTGGGGCTGGATCCCAGGACCCTGAGCCAAAGGCAGACGATTAACAATTGAGCCACCCAGGCACCCCAAGAGGTTGGGTCCTTTGCTCAAGGATGCCTAGAAAGGAAAGGGCAGGACTGGGAATCTAATTCTAATCTGTCAGATCCCCAAACCAGTGTTCTCACAAACTCTACGTTCAGCCCAAATCTGCCTCCTTATAACTTGTACATGGTACTCCTGTCTCTGGCTGCTTAATCTAAATGGAACGATTCTAATTTCTTCCCCATGTAACACCTATTGAAAAATTTGAGAGCTTCTGGGTGGCTCAGTCAATTAAGCGTCTGCCTTCGACTCAGGTCATGATCTGGGACCGAGCCCCACATCGGGCTTTCTGCTCGGCGGGGAGCCTGCTTCTCCCTCTCCCTCTGCCTGCTGCTCTCCCTGCTCGTGCTCTCTCTCTCTCTGCCAAATAAATAAATAAAATCCTTAAAAAATTAATTAATTAATTAATTTTAAAAAAAGAAGAAAAATTTGAAACTGGCTCATAGGATAGCCCTACTCCCAAAGGTATCTCTTTCATAGTTCCATAATTCTTAGTCTATTTGGACTGTTATCACAGAAATGCACTAAGTAGCTTAAAAAGCAGGCATTTATTTCTCAGAATTCTGCAGGTTGGGAAGTCTAAACTCAACGTGCTGGCAGATTCAGAATCTGGTGAAGGCCCATTTTCTGGTTCTTAAACAGTCATTTTCTTACTGACTCTTCACATGGCAGAAAGGACAAGAAAACTCTGGAATCTCTTTTATAAGAGCACTGCTCTTGCTCATGAGGGCTCTGTACTCATTACCTAATCACTCTCCAAAGGCCCCCACCTCCTAATACCATAACACTGGGGGTTAAGATTTCAACATATGATTTGGTGAGTATACAAATAGTTGGTCCATAACAGTTACTAATTATACCATTTCCAGTATAGCCTTACATAATCCACTGTGCTAGTTTCCTCCTTTGGACAGACTAGTTTGTCAGGGTTTCTTTAAAAAAAAAATGGTGTCTGGAAATAAACACAATATCCCAAAAGTTGCCTAGCCAGACAGATTGTTACTGTCCAGGTTAGACAAAACTAATATTTCCCTCGTGTTCTGCCCAACCCGAGTTCTTTCAGATGTTACTAGATGCTTTACAAAAAAAATGAGTTCAATAGATTCCTCTGATGGTCATAATGCCCATTAACATATTAAAGCTTCATGAAACCTTTGTCACAGGCCCTGTTGAAATGCAGATACACCATGTCTATGGCATTTGGGCATTTCTCTGAGTAGTCTTTCAACCCCTCCAAAAAAAGGAAAATCTTGTTGCTTTCAGCATGACTTGCACTTGACTAAATGCTGGTTTCAGCAATCACAACTTCCTTTTAAAATTACAAATAGAATATCTGCTTCATAATCCATAATGAATCTGGAATGTCCCTGGGGATTAAAACATCTAGCAGGCTGGTTGGAATTACTAAATTTTAAGAATCCTCTTTTCCCCTCTTTCTTGAAAATTGGGGCATTAGTCTAGCAATCTATCATTTGCCACGACTTCTCAAAGGTTACTGGCAAAATAACATCATTATTGCTCTTATAAATTATTTCAGTACATTGGGATGTGATTCTTCTGGGCTTTGAATGATTATCTTAATTAGAATTCTTAGATGTTCTCTTACCTCTTTGGGGCTTCTGTCCTCTTTAACCTACCATATATTATGCTGTTACTGTGTCAAAGTGCCTTTCACACATTATCTCGTAATACTCTTAATCCTCTGCGAATGGAACGATTGTTATCATCAAGCAAGACTCAGAACAAATAAGTTGTACAAAATCTATAACTCATGAGAAAAGAATCTGGATTCAAGTTCATGTTGTTTAACTCCATGGACCATTTTTTAAAAAAATATATCATACTACTTCTTACCACTTTGTACCTTTTCAACTTGATTATTTTCCATGTTAGAGAACTCTGGAACAAACAAAAAGTAGAGTAATTCTGTATTCATCCTACCACAAATTAATATAGTACTATCCATGCTAGGTCAAAAAGCAAGGGATTTCCCTTGTTTATTCTTTTTTATTTATTTATTTTTTAATTTTTTATTTGAGTTTCGCTGACATGCAATGTTACATTAGTTTTAGGTGTACAATGCAGTGATTTGACAAGTTTATACATTTTGCTGTATTCACCACGAGGGTATCTGCCATCTGTCCTGTTATATCTCTATTAATTGAGGATAGTCGCAAGAAAGGCAGACAGAGACAAGGGAACCCCATCCTGAGAGGAAACTACCCTTAAAAGGAAGAAGACCCCATCTTGTTATTCTATATCATCATGTAAGGAGCCCTCCACCCTTTCCCACATGAACAACTACCTGATAAGTAGATGAGTGGTGGGCAAAAACCTGATTGGGTGACAGGTGCAAGGAGGCTTAATCAGATTAAAACAGCCCGCCAACATTCTCATAAAAACCCCTAGACTTGGAAGCCCTAAGGGCCACCCTCTCGGGCCCCCTCCCTATTCAGGAGCTTTGTACTGTCCCTCAACTTTGCTTTGCTGCCCGCCACTCTTTGTCTGGTCTACTTCTTCATTCTTCAAAGTGGCCTGACCAAGAACCATTGGCACCAAAGGAAAAGAAATCCTGAAACACTATTACAATATCATTGACTATATTACTTATGGTGTATATTTTATTCCTGTGACTTATTCTTGACATACCTGGAAGCCTGTATCTCCCTGTCCCCTTCACCCATTTTTCCAACCTTCACGCCCCTCCCTTCTGGCAGCCATCAGTTAGTTCTCTATATTTATAGGTATGATTCTGCATTTTGTTTATTTCCCTTTATTCTTACTGCTCTGTATGTGCTATACCAAAAAACAAACAAACAAAAGAAGAAGAAACAATAGCAAAATCTTAACAATGTGAAAATGTTGGGGTTTGGGAGCAAACGTTCAGAAAGAATTCCTGAGATATCTTTGGTGCAGAAAGGGTGGTTTTATTAAAGCACAGGGACCCGTGGACAGCAAGAACTGCCCTGAAGTTGTGAGGAGTGGCCCATTATATACTCTCTAGTTGGGAGGGGGTTAGGGTTAGCGTAGTCTCTAAGGAATTTGCAAGCAAGGTTTCTAGGACGTTGAGGGGCTAGCTGTTGTTAGGATACGGTCATTTACGACTGTCTAGTAAAACCTTATAGTCATGAGACCCTTCAGATGTATATCAGTGGGCCATATGCTTGCGGGATGATTGCTAACATGTATCTCGGGGGGAATAGAGATAAAGGAAGTTTTGAAAGGGATTTTTTATAGGGTCCTGGAGGTTGGGCTCATGTCAAGCTGAAGTTGCCTTTTGCGTTTAGCAAAGTATTAACATCAAAGTAGCTAAGTTCCTTGAGGAAGATCACTCTGCCTGTCTCAAGTACTTGTCAATGGCCTGCAAAGGAAATGTATTTTTTTTTCTTTTGCTTTTGTTCTCCATATCATTACCCCCTGAACAATTTTGACCCTTAAATCTTTAAGGCTGCTGAGGGTGGAAGGTCTCATCTTCTATAACTTCTTCCTGCTGAATAGGGGCATAGAGATGTCCCTACCTATAAGTCAACATTGATCAGTTGGGGACTTATATGTATAGGAGTTACAAAAGACAGAGGCAGCTGAAACCAAGGGAGACTGCATATATAAAATCGCCCTCAGTACAAAGGATCATCTGTTGGCTTGAACATGTGGCAGTAAAAGAGTCTGGGCATCAGGAGGAGAGACACAGGAGAAAACAGCAAAACATGATTAGAAGAATAAAAAGAAAAGCACAAATCAGAGTCCTTTGATAATTGACAAAAATCCTCTTCCAGTCCAGGAGTTTAACCAATCATTAAAGGAAAGAGAGGGATTATTTAAAGCACCTACCCACCTTTGAATATTCATATAACCCGGGCATGTTTTTGTGGTAATCTGGAGTATATACATAACACTCTGTTTTAATAAAGCATAGGTTTCTCCTTGAGCTGCAGTCAGGGTATCAAGGACCATTTGGTTTTGGGGGGGCCACATTTTGAATTTGTGGGTGACTGTATGTCTAGCTTAGTTAAAGGTGGTCACTGTATGCTTGGTAAAGCCTCTATTTGCAATTTTATATCATTAGAGGCAGCTCCTGTGACAAATATGGCTAAGGGATAAAACCACCAAGAAGCCCTCTTCATCTGATGTTTAGCCTTAACGATATCCTAATTACAAGGACTCACAGGCAAGTGGGAGAAGACTTGTCTGGGTATATGGGCATCCCCAAGTGTAACATCCAATACAATTATAAGGAAAGTGGGCCATCCATTATTTCCACAAGTCCATAGTTAATCCTATGGACGGGGTATACTCTGGCTTTTAAGGAGTGATTTTGTCATTCCAGCCACACAGAATTGGTCAAGGTGTTAGTTGAGTTATACAATTATTGGGGAATCCATCCCATTTTTCCAGTTGTTCAAATAGTCATATGCCCATGGCACTCTGTTATTATCCCCACAGAATAACAAGCATGAAAATTGTCTCTATATGAGCTATTATGGCAATTTCTCTGAAGTTTACCTCAAGTTGTCTAGCTTAGGCAAACAACAAACACTCAAAGTCAATCAGAACTAGAATTTAACATCCTCAAAGATGCATTACTGAAACATAATTTTTCACTCTAGAATCACCCTTATTTCCAGGGATAGCCAAATTGAGACTAATTCGTTTGTAAAACACGTCCGATTTTTAACAAAGTTGGCCTAATTAGTTACATAAGCTCAGCAAGAATAGTAATTGGCCATATAGATCTTTCAAAATTTGCTTTGCTGGAACTCTTCATAAGGAATCTAGGTTGAACTTTTAGTAGTGTCTCTAGGCCAGAAGCCAAGCTAAATACTTGCCATGAAACATGACTGCAATACCTATAGATTTGGGTGAATTTATCTTCTCAAGGTCCCCAAAGTATCCTGAGGTTCCTGCACCTGCCAGGAAGTGATATTCTTTACTTATTAGGTAAGGCTGTTGAGAACTCTGTAAGCAAAGTGTCAGGCCAACATTTCTAAGGGGCTTTGTGGCTCCATGTTTCACAAAGTCAACCTCAGTTCCTTAAAGCTGTCTGGTCATATCTGAGTCTATGCATATCTCTCTCAAATATGACATTCCAGTCAAAGCCTTGGTAAAATAACCAATGTTTCCAATGGTGTCCTGTTGTAAGGAGAACAGATTCTTATTGAACTTATGCAAACAACTATGATTGCCATGAAAGAAAGAATACTTACTGAGACTTTTTGAATTTCAGAGGGTTCAGGTAGAGAGAAACACTAAACGCTTCAATTTGTTCAAGGAATATTTTATCACATTTCTGTAAGTCATAGATATCTTAAGAGAAAATTTCCTTAATCTGGAAAAGCAAACGTTAGAGAACCAGCAGCGTTTCTGACAAGAGTCACAAAACTATAATTCTCTTCTTCAGCTCATTTAGTCCCATGTTACTAATTCTTATTCAGTTTGAATGTAGCTTTTTAGTTAGTTCTGAAATTCTTACCCATTTCAGTTTTAGGATCTTAAAGATACCAAGTACCTGTATTTGTCCTAAAAGTCCTTTTTATGAATCTCCTTAAAGATGAAATACATTTCGCAAAAGCATCAGAACAGTTATAAATAACAAAAACTCAGAAATGGACACTGTTAATGATCTGATATAGAGTTCATTATGATGTAGCTGACAAGGAAATTCAGTTATTCTGTGACATATAACACTTCAATAACCAGAATATTGACCGATGATCTTATACCAGAAAGTGGCTTACCAAATAAGCCTTGTTAGTCAGAGACTTTGTTTATGATTTAAATCTCAGTGAATTTTGTTATAACCTTAGAAAGTTTTAAAGCACATGCATAAGTACGATTACAGATCACTAAAGACCTGATAAAGACAAAACATAGAAACTGGTTTTTCTGGGCAGATAAAGAAGAGAGAAAACTTTGTTTCCATTTTCTTATCAGGAGCAGACCAAATCCAATAAAACATTGTCTTTTTAACAGAGAGAAAGCAGGATTCCAGTTTTATACCAGTGTATTTTGAAAATCCACTCATTTTAACCTTAGTCCATCCCAGCCACACATAAAATATCTTTCCAAAGATTTTCCTTCACAACTTTCTACAACTTTCTTTTGCATTCGGATTGTGTCCCAAGCCATCTCTCTCCAAACAACCAGTCTCATTTTAGGACAAAATTACTTTTACCTTCAACAAAAATGTATTCCTGTTCCTTACATCCTTCTCATACATCTCCTACTTTCCTACATGCAGAGTTGCTTCCCTTATTTCCATCAGTCTTAACTCTTAGAAACCTTAGTCTCCAGTGAAAACTAAGTAGTAACTAATTGTGTACAATTACATGAGAATTCTGTAGGTGGCAAATTTATGATCAGTTAAGCATACAGCATGTTTTCCAATGGGCCCAATTAATCCTTAGTTTCTTTGCAATAAGAAGTCAAAAGCACAAACCTTCATTCAGTAATCCATGCTTTAGTACTTCATCCTATTTGGAAAAGACCTATGAAGATGTCCAATGAATTCAATCCCAATTTATCATCCAAGCAAAACTTTAAAGCTTCTTTTTACCAAAGACTTTGAAAGCTTCTTAACCATTACTCATGAAAAATTTGAGACAGAGAAAATTAACCATCATTTTAAGTCATCTTTTTGCTAACAAATTGCAACAAAGATAACATAAGCTTATTTGACCTTTAGTACACCTTGGTAGAATAAAAGTTTCATATTTAATGGTGATAATTCCAAAGACATGTCTATCTTAATTAAACCAACAAACTTAAATTAGTTTAAATATTGAATTACGTTTCACCTGGGTCCACTTAAAAGTCAATCAATTTGTTCCGCATTGTTAATTTTTACCTGGGGCCCCTTCAGGGAAATCTGAAGTGGGCAGCGTAAGTCCAAGGGGGTGCTCTTTGCTCCTTTATAGCAAGGTTAGAAGGAAGAGGTGCCAATGGCACCAGAGGCACTCAGGCTGGTATAGGAACCAGTTATACTGGCCACACCCAAAGTGGTACAGAAACAGGAGGAGAGGAAGAAGGCAGAAGAGGTAAAGTGCTGCCAGAAGACAGAGAAATAGGACTCCTTGTTCTAAAGCTGGTTAGCTCAGACAGATGAGCAGACACCATGCTTTTTTCCAACAGAGTGGAAATATACAGTCTAAGACAGGGAACTTCTCTGAAACAAAAGGAGTTTTGGCACCTGCTTGGGACTATTCCTTAAAGTCCCCATCCCGAGGGGGGACAACCACAGTTGTCGCTGATTATTACAGCCGTTAACCCAGGAAATGAATTAGGAAGAAACCCCCACATTTATTAGGAGGAGGAACAGTGAAAGATGGCTAGCATCCCCTTCATTAGGGATGGCCTGTTTCCTCCAGCAACATGAGTTCCATCAGGAAGAGGCCTGGTTGGACAATTATCATCCAATATATCAGAAGGGAGTTTACTGGCCTGGTTAGTGACCAAACACATTCCACAAGAGGCCCTTAGGTCTAAGTTCTGATTTAGAGCCATGAAGGCCTAGACCTAGGGTATCTGTGTCCATTTGCCCTATTTCCTACAGAAGAGATCTAACTAATAGATCATACTGAGGACAAGCAGTGTTACAGATCAGTCCTTAAATTTTGCAATCTGAATTGTTTCCAGTGGATTAAAAGGCATCCAAGGGAGAGTCTTTGGGAACTGAAGAAGTCCTTGCCTTGCTGTGCCTTTGCCTTGCCTTGTGGTGCTGTGAAGAACCTGCCATTTTTAACCCATGGAAAATATTAGAAAAGTTTTACAAGGGAAAATTGCCCAATTTTGTAATTTAAGTAGTTAGTAGGGGACATTGATGGAAAATAGTAATAGAAATCCATCATGGTCTAAGTGACATTCTAACACACGTAGTCTTTACAGCCAAGTTCCCTAGGAAACAGTTCCCAGTTGGGTTTTTATTCAGCTGGGAATTGGTTTTGGCTGGCTCTGAGTGGAGGTCTGGCGGTCAGAAGCAGCTAGACCAGAGATGTGGAGGGGATCACATTAGACCAACGAGGAGGAACCCGTACACAGGAGTCTTAAGATTGGCAGCTGTCCTGGTGACTTAGGTGGCTGTCCCATGCCCAAGACAGACAACTTTGTATAAGGACAGGAATAAAGAGAGGGTATCAAGTTTCTGGGTCTTATCACCATTCTGACCAGGGGACTAACTTCCAGCTAGGAGAGGCAGGATTTCTCCTCCCTGTGGAGTAGACATGGGCCAGACGATTGCAGGCTGAGCAATCGACATGAAAATGTTCCAGTAAGACAGTACTCCTTGAAAAGCCCCTGGAATGAAAGTAAAGGGAGAGGAGAGAAAGTATTCACCAAGTTTGCACCAAGACATGGAGTCTAGATGAGAAGACAAGCCAGATGTTTGGATGTCAAAATGATGTGAAAATGTTGGGATTTGGGAGCAAACAGTCAAGAAAGAATTCTTGAGACATTTTCGGTACAAAAGGGTGGTTTTATTAAAGCACAGGGACAGAACCCACTCTGGGGTCATGAGGAGTGGCTGATTATATACTTTCAAGTTGGGAGGGGTTTAGGGATAGCATAGTCGCTAACGAATTTGCAAGCAAGTCTTCCAGGACCTTGAGGGGGTAGCTGTTGTTAGAATAAGGTCATTTACTACTTATAGTCATGAGACTCTTCATGTGTATATCAGTGGGCCATATGCTTGGTGGATGATTACAAACATATATCTTGGGGTGGGTAGAGATGAAGGAAGTTTCCAAAGGGATTTTTTTTTTTTTAACTTGTTTTGTTTTGTTTTGTTTTGTTAAGTAGGCTCCATGTCCGGTGTGGAGCCCAGCCAGGGCTTGAACTCACAACCCTGAGATCAAGACCTGAGCTGAGATCAAGAGTCAAATGCTTAACCAACTGAGCCAGCCAGCCACCCAGGCAACCCTCGAAGGGATTTTTTTATAGGATCCTGAGGGTTGGGTTTTTTTCATTTAGCAAAATATTAACATCAAGGCTGCCAAGCTCCTTGAGGAAGGTCATTCTGCCTTTTCAAGTACTTGCAATGGGCTGTAAAAAGGAAATTTAAATTTTTTTTCTTTTGCCTTTGTTTTCCATATCACTAAGGACCCATTTTATTGTACATAACATTCTTCAGCTATCTCTATTCACTCTGGTCTGTAGTCTTTTGAACACTGTTCTTATTGGCCTGGCTTCTTAGCCTTAGTCTTATGTCACCTCACGTAACATGTATATAGATAATGATGGCAATATTGTTATCTTAATCAAATATTTAGAAGAGTCCATTTTATTTTCTCATGACAGACAAGGAGGAGGAAGGTATTTTATACAAACTGATTGGTTCGTTGATGTGCTGGTTTATTTGAAATTTAGCAGGCAGTTTGACCCAACTGTGGTCTTGAAGGGAAGTTTGAAATTATGGTACATAAAAACATTAGAGCTCAATTATATTGGTAATGTCAGGCGAATATGATAGATACTAGAATCTTACTTTTAACAGGACATTTGGCTAAGTTTCTTGTAAGTGCAGAAATAAGCCAAGAAGGGAGGCATTTCAGTGTTATACAAGCTTAGCCTCTTAGTAAGTAAATGACATTAGGTAAATGATGTAACATTTACCTAATGTAACATGCTACACCACCTACCATCCCTACCACATATAAATATGGGGAAAGAAGGTAGACTAGATGATCTTTAAGGTTTCTTGAAGTTCTAATAAGTCTTCATCTCTTAAAAAAGATAAATTACTGGGGGTTTGTGAAACTAAAAATTGATGTATTCATAACTAGCAGAGCCACTGTATTCAAAGACTATCAATAAATCATAAATGATAACCTGAAGATAGTCTCTGCATAAGCAGCCCCTTGGCTGTACATGAAATATTCCTGGCCACATTTTGTCAAAGTAAGTTGCTTAAGCTCACACAACTGGTAATAATGCTATATGTCTTGTTTTTAATGGTATAGTTGTTTCAATTGCACTTTATTAGCACGGAGTTTATAATGATTTTGTTTTGGGACACCTCGGTGACTCAGTCAGTTAAGCATCTGCCTTCAGCTCAGATCATGATCCCAGGTCCTGGGACTGAGTCCTGCATCAGGCTCCTTGCTCAGCGGGGAGCCAGCTTCTCCCTCTGTCTGTGGCAACCCCTGTTTTGTGCTCTCTCTGATAAATAAATAAATTACAATCTATAATAATTTTGTTTTAATTAACTTAGAACAGAAAAAAAATTTAAAAAGGTCCAAAATACCCAGTAAAAGAGGAGACAAACCCAATGAAATAATGCAGAAGAAATATTTGGGGACTAATTAGTTGAGAGGTAAGAGGTGGGGTGGGTAGACAATGTTAAGAACTGTAGAAGAGCAACTGATGATATTCTAGAGATTACAACTTATAAGAAATGTTTATGAGAAGAATAAGTAATGAGACAAGACAAAGAAGAAATAGAGGGTTCCTATTTAATAATCCAAATATTTAAAAATTCATCTGGAAAGGTCTAGATCTTCTTCCAAAGATAGAAGTTGGTAAATATTTGGAACCTGATATATTATCAGGAACTGCACAGTTATGAGAACAAAAACAAACATAAAAGAATACAATTCATCAAACAAGCTTTGCCTGAATCCATAATACAGATCATCTCAATTACTGTCTCACTGACTCTAAGGGGAGATCCAATGTTGAATTAGGGATCTGTGAAGGTAAAGGATTCATGTAAGAGAATTTTTTTATATAAAGGGAGTGGTAATGGTAAGCAGACTACTCCGGCATTTGGTACAGACGCATGTGTTCAAGTATATGCTGGGTTAGAATAATCTTCCATCTGGGAAGCCTTGCTTGTGCATGATCCAGAGACTAAAAAGATACACATGTCCATGGGTCCTAAATAGTACTTAAAAAAAAAATCAAAGCATAATTTACATATAATAAAGTATACATATTTCAAGTGTACAGCTTGAGGAAGTTTTATATATGTAAACATCCTAGAAGACTAACTTGTATCTGCAATCAATAATACTGTCTCCCCAACACATATAACCATCATTCTGATTTTCATCCCCATAGATTAGTTTTTCTTGTTATTAAACTTCATATATAAGGGCTATACAGAATGTATTCTTTTGTGTCTGGATATTTTCTCTTCATAACATTTTTGAAATTTGCCACAACTTTTTTGGAGGGAAGGGGCATCAGCAGTTAATTATTTTTTTATTGCTGGATATTATTATAATGTATAATTTTTTTAGAAGATCTATTTATTTATTTTAAGAGAGAGAGAATGAATGCACATGCCTGTGTGCATGGAATGAGGGGAGAGGCAGAGGGAGAGAATCTCAAGCAGATTCCCCACTGAGCATGGAGCCCCACTTGGGGCTCCATCTCATGACCCATGAGATCATGACCTGAACCAAAACCAATAGTCAGATGCTCAACAGATTGAGCTCCCCAGGTGCCCCTAATGTATAATTGTTTAATTGGTTTTTCTTTAATGGACATTAGGGCTATTCCTGTTTGGGACTATTATAACTAAACCTGGTGGAAACACTCTTATACATGTCTTTTGATGCACTCATCTTTGTTACCATGAGTGAAATTATGTCATAAAATAAACAAATATTTAGCTTTAGAAGATATTGCAAAAAAGCTTTGCAAATGTCCATACTCACGGGCACAGTATAAAGATATTAGCTGTTCTACATTCTCATCAATTCTTGGTATTGCCAGTCACTTTTGTTTTATGCCTTCTGGCAGTATATGGCAGTTTTTCTTTGTAGTTTTTAATTTTCATTTTCCTCTGATAAATGACTTTGAGTGTTTTTTTTTTCAAATACTGTGGGCCATAGAAAGTGTATAGTTTCTTATGAAAGATTTTATTTATTTGTCAGAGGGAGAGAGAGAGAGAGCACACGTGTGCGCACAAGGCGGGGGAGGGGCAGAAGAAAAGCAGGCTCCATGCTGAGCAAAGAGTCCAATGCGGGACTCGATCCTCATGACCTGAGCTGAAGGCAGACCCAGGCGTCCCAAAACAAAATCATTATAAACTCCATGCTAATAAAGAGCAATTGAAACAACTATGCCATTAAAAACAAGACATATAGCATTATTACCAGCTATAGTATGACATTGGGCAGGTTATTTATGTTCCTTGAGCCTCATTTTTCAATCTGTGAAATAGGAATAATAATATCCCCCTTATAATAGTTTTGTGAGGATTAAATGAAATAATGTGTATAAAATGTTTAGCACAGTATCTAGTCCATAGTAATGTCTCTGGTGTGAGACAGATTTCTCTAACCTTGAGTTTCTTCATTTATAGGGTGAGGACAATAATGTTCTATTAGCCAGGTTTCAGTCCAAATGGCAGAATCCATGTCAGGTAGTTCAGAGGGAATTTTTAATACCGGCAACCAATTGGAAAGGTCTTGGAAGGGCCGAAAGGGCAAACAAAGATGGTGAGGCAACCCATCAGGAAGCTCCCACCACCTATAGGGCTGACAGGATAAAGGGAGGACATGTGCTACCAAAGCTCTGGAGCCTGGCCTACTTAGTAAGAACTAAAACAACAGAGGGGACATAGCTACTCTTAGCCATGCTGCCTGAAACCAAAGGAAATGAACAGAAATACCCAGCATCTTCCCTCTTCCTACCCTCTCATCTTTGCCAGTTTCCCCCTTTACTAAAGCTCTGTGAAAACTAGTTGGCAAAAAGCATGAGTGATGTAACTTGCAGGATTCAGCCCCCTGTAATACTGAACAGAACAGGAGAAGGACCAGAAATGGATCTGACATCAATGACCAGCACAAGTGCTTATTATCTTAATTTGTTGTGAGAGTTAAATAAAAAAAAGCATAAAGCAAAATACCTAGAACATAATGAATGCTCAGTGAATGCCAGGTAATCGCAGTAAAATAGTGAAAATAAAGGTACTTTCGGCGCCTGGGTGGCTCAGTCATTAAGCATCTGCCTTCGGCTCAGGTCATGATCCCAGGGTCCTGGGATCAAGCCCCGCATTGGGCTCCCTGCTCCACAAGAAGCCTGCTTCTCCCTCTCCCACTCCCCCTGCTTGTGTTCCCTCTCTCGCTGTGTCTCTCTCTGTCAAATAAATAAAATCTTTAAAAAAAGAAAAGAAAAGAAAGGTACTTTCACTGCATTATATTATTAGAGCTATTATGATATTATTATATGTTACATATTATATGATATTATAATTAATATGATAGCTATGGGGTCAAAGGAAGGCTGGTATTCATGAAATCTTAAAGAGCTGGAATGATTGACTATGATCATTAACTCCCACAGGTCATTGGAAAGATTGGCTTTGTTTATGAAGAGGGTATCTGCTTGGAAATTATCTCTTGGGAATCCAACAGGGTTCATTAAACTCATGAGGAAGATCCATCAGGGGCCCCTGGGACTCTCCTCTGAGAGACCTGGCCATGAGCAGGGTCAGGAGGTCCTTCTCTGCTCGGACAGTCAGAGGAAGTTACTAGGTAGTGAGTGACCCCCTGGTTCTTCTTTCAACTCTACTCACTAGCTCCGTGTGTGACTTGGAGCAAGTACTTAAATCAGTGGGGGTTCCGTTTCTTCAAATGTGAAGAACTAGATCCCATCATCTCACTTCCGGTTCTAAAATTCTAAGACTATTTGAGGAGTTTAAACCCATTATTTAGAGAAGTGGTTAGTATTTCTGGTTGGAAGCAGGATACCACCTCTCAGATTCTGCACTCTGTCTACCTCATTCTCTGACTCTGGTACACTTCCTTCCCTAAATTCAAAGCTGTTTTCCATTGTTAAGCATAGATTATACCATTATAGTGCACTGTTCGGAAAACATAAGATCATACTAATTCCCATATGCTTTCAGGCAGTTCAAAATAATTAAGATCTGTTTATCAATATGGCTAACTAAAAACAAAAGCATGTATATCAATGTTTGTTTTTATTATTTCCTGTATAGGCCTCTAAGAGTAATTGCGGATATCTGTAGGACCTAAAGAGCTAGCTCCTTTCCCACAATGTTCTATAATCAGACATTATACATGGGGTGTCAGCCAGTTTAAGTAGCCAGAAGATGGCCTCCCATAAACACATTTGCTGTTACATTTCAGAGTTATCAACTGTGAATGCATTTTGTGCAGTCAAGTGAAATTTGCAGCCAATAAACACACGGTTAAAGAAGAAGGCATAAATGCATACAAAGTGCATACGAAACCTCTCTACTCGGCTAGGCCAAATAAATATTTCCATTGGTTCAGTTCTAGCAGAAACAAAATGCACATTAGGTCAAAAAAGGTGAAGGTATGTGGAATTAACTTGTTAACTTTTGAAAATTTGCTTTTGGGAATTCTGAATATGCATGTGGGCTCCCTTGCCTCTGGAATGTCATGCCACCAGAAAAAAAAGAAAAAAAAGCAGAGTGATTTTTGTCTCCCACAAATGCCTGTTCTGTATTATATAGTCTGCTTTTAGTTTGGATGCCAAAGGAAACTCTGGTTGGAATTTCAAAGTTGGTTAAAACTTCACAGTATTTGGCCTTTCACTATCCAGATGCACAGTAAAAAGCTCACCTCTTTTTCCTAATATTGCTGTTAGAATCATTTTTGGAAGGTTCATTTTATCACTTTTTTATCTCCAGTCAGGATAAGAAATGAATGCATATTGGAATTTAATTTGTTTAGGGAATTCATTTTGTTTAATTTAGTTCTAAAATACTAACTGCAATCCACTATTGAGACGAGATAGCTCAAACTCCTTAATAGCCATATCCAGAGAGATTTCCATAGAGAGAGTGGAGGGAGAGGAAAAGGTAGATATTGATGATATTCAAACAAATAATTTTAGAAAACTCATGGAATGAACCAAAATTATGTATAAAAACTCAAATTGGAATTAGAATTCAAAGCAAGGTCTCAGTGAATGCGAGACTCTGAGCCCTGCTGCTAGATGGCAGACAGAAGGAAGAATAAATGACCTCCAGCTTTTGAGAAACTTAATTAGAAGTTATATCAAACCTGGGATTCTCCTGAAAGAATTTGTACTTACTTTAATAAAGGCTGTTTCTCCTTGAGAAGCAATTCTAATTTTATACCAGGGTTGCAATTCTGTGCTGAAAATGGCCTTTCTATGCGATCTTGTTCATCTTTGCAAACACAATATATCCCCACCCCCAGGACCTTCTTCTGGCATGCAAACAGAAGAGCATTTGCCAAAACAATGATACGGATGCTTAGAAAACAATAGCTCTTCTTTGAACTTTATTACTACGAGCTACAACACAACAAAAAGCCAGAGCAAGGGCAAGGCTGACACAGGAAGGAAACCACGTTTACCAACTGGTTTGGAAATTTTCATTTCCCATTTTAAAATTCTGGTAGCAACAGAGAACAGCTCAGTGGTTGGCAGGGGTTAAGGGTCAGGGGAGGAGGAGACTCTAAAGAGCAGCAAGAGGGACTCCTTTTGGACTGCCGGACTCTGTTCAGAGTGTGGTGGTGGTGGCAAGTGTCAAAATTCTGGAACTGTATGGCAAAAAGAGGGAACTTTACGTAATTTTAAAAAAGAAACAATCAAGCATCATCAACTTTGACATTTTAAAAAGTGTGTCCGTTTGATTTTATATGTGTCCACCAGTACATTTGACATCTAACCTAGTACTTCTCTACCTCCCTAATTACTATTTCAAAGCCCCCTTCCCTCCCACCTTTCCTGAGTTTCTCCTCTTTCCCAGGGATTGTTTGGAATCCCTGATTGTTCTTCTTTTGCAAAACAATTCAAAACATCACAACCTTTGAGAACCAAGCCTTGAACAAATGATGATGAAAAGAATTCAGACCTGGGTAAGAGCAATCTGATACTGGAGAAAATGTGCTGATGGAAAAGAGTCCCAGAAAGTTGCCAGGGGCAGGAGGTCTTGGCAGGTTGGTCTGACAGAGGTGTCTTGCAAAAAAAAAAAAAAGTGGGGAATAGAGAGGAAGTAAATAGAAGCATATCATAATCCTACCTTCTATTTGTAAAGTGCATCATGGTTTATGATAATCTTAAACTAGTTCCTTTAATATTCCATCACCTTGCTAATGTGTAGGGGTCATTGCCCCCATTTTACAGATGAGAAAACTGTGGCCCAGAACAGTGAATTGCCCATGGTCACAAGCCTAGTACATGAAAAAGCTTGTACTTGAGCTAGGATTCCTTGTGCTAAGCACTGGCATCATTCTATAACCAACTGCATGTAGCCTGTGCGAAATTGCTATGCGTCCAGAGCTCCTGACAGCCGTGTCACACCCAGTGAAATCCTTGAAGTCCTTGAGGTTGGCTGCCCAAAGGGCACGGGTGGGAAGTGAATCAGTGATCTCCACTCTGGGCTTGTCTTTTAGGGATGGCGTTGCAGCTAATTCTGGGTTGTTGGGCTCACTCTTACTCTTTCAGTTTGATCTAGAAAAGCCACAGAAATAGGTAGCTCAGACGGGACAATGTTCTTTAAGCCAAAGACCACCTCCAGAACAGGCAGCATCAAATTGAAAATCTAAACTCAGGAAACAGTGCCCGAGATCTCATCTCCCAAGTGCTGAAGGAGAGAAATTTGACCAATTCAAGGATGAAGACGTAAGACCAGTTTTCTTTTATGAGGCAGGAGGCAGATAACTAGAGATTAATATCTATTTATTCTGTGCCTTGTTCCACAAATGGTTTGAAAGTGCTAACTAGGAAAGCATAAATCTAGTCCTATTAAACAGACACAGTTCAAGAACGATGGACCCCAGCACTTCCTGAGAAATTTCCTCAAGAGACTGGTTTTGCCAAATGTTGTATGTTTTGCTTTCCATAGGGGATTCAGTATTTCTCAATATGTTTCAAAGTATAAATAGCAAACCAGTTGAGCAAATGCCCATCTGGTTGTCTGATCTCTTTTTTTTTTTTTAAGATTTTATTTATTTATTTGACAGAGAGAGACACAGCAAGAGAGGGAACACAAGCAGGGGGAGTGGGAGAGGGAGAAGCAGACTCCCCAGGAGCAGGGAGCCTGATGCAGGGCTCGATCCCAGGACTCTGGGATCATGACCTGAGCCAAAGGCAGACACTTAATGAGTGAGCCACCCAGGTGCCCCTGATCTCCTTTTTTAAAGTAGAGAAAAAGAAATTGCCTTTGACTTAAGGAAAGATGGGGAATATTGTTGGTGGCTGCCTTCTAGATCTGATGTAGCCATACCAACTCATCAAGTAGCACCAGAGTCATTTCAACAGAGGGGTGGTACTCGACCCCCTTAATCAAGTCCCCTTCCTGGCCTCCTCCAGCCTGTTATTCTCTGATATAACTTAGATCTTTTCCTTCAGTGCATTTGTGAAAAATCTCCCTCATTAGGCTGAAATGCCAAGGGGGCAAGGAAGTGTGTGTTTGAGCGATGATTGGATCCCCCAGTGCCTCTCACAGTTCCTGGCACATGATGGAAGTTAAATTAATAGATGGACTGGACTGCTATGGAATGCCCATAACTATATTCCAGAAAAGCTATGCTGCCCTTCCCTTCATAAGCCAGAGAAAGAACTTTTCTCTCTCCCTCTAATTCCTAACTTGGCTCTGTAGGAAAAGTGCATCTCACGTCAGACAATTCTGGATACATGGACAGCCCACCAGGGGTGTATGTAGCAATAGGACATTATAAAACCATCTTTCTGCCTTAAGAACAGGGAAAAGATTTTCTCTTGTGAAGCTGGGACAGGCTGGGAGGCAAAAATTAGGATGATTATTCCTGGGGTTTGCTCCATTTTGGTGTGAGGAACTCAGTTTCCTAAGAAGTAAAATGTGCAAAACGTTGTGGAAAGAGCACTGGGCTTGTAATGAAATCTTAAAAACAGAGCCAGAACAACTTTAGAGAACATCGCAGCCAGTGGTTTTCCACGTTCACTGTGTACTAGCATCCCCAGGAGAAACTGATAGAAACGTATGGATGCCTGGGCCCTAGCTCTAGGGATTCAGATCCAATTGGTCTCTGTGGTATTTTGTCCCTGAATTTATCCTCGAAGCTCTCCAGGTGATTCGTCTGGGTGGCTAGGTTTGAGAATGACAAATATGAACCAAAGGTGACTCGTTTTGGCCGCGAGTGAGGTGAGCCCAGGCTCTGTGTTCAGGGATGTCCCCAGCCCATGAGTTGCCCCGGGGGCTGCACCTTCCCTCAGGTTCACCAGCTTCGCGCGCAGCTAGAGCAAGGGCGCCAGGGCTTCCATCAGACACACTCCTGGACTTTGAATGGGAACCAGAAACTCCAGGATGCAAGAGTCACAGAGATTTCTCTTTGCTGACGGCGGCCGTGACAACAAGGATGACTTTCTGGGGCAGCAGCAGAATCAGGTCCACTACCAAATGGTTCCGTGGCAGCAGTGGTTTAGTTCCTGCGAGCTCCTGGGCAAGCAGCACTTCTCCAGGTGCCCCAGGGAGAGAAGCAACATCCTCAAGAGGATTAAAGATAGGTCCTTTTTTTTTTTTTTTTTTTTGCCTAGATCAGCTAGACCCAGTTTCTGTTGCTTGTCAAGAAAGACCTCTGAATCCTGCAAATGCTTTTTTTTTTCCTCCCCCCGACTGTGTTTCTTGGAATCTTCTGGTTCTGCAGGTACTTCAGGAGCTACACAGAGAAAACAGAGTAAGCCACACTTGCAGTTTTCTGGGTTCTCTGTCAACCAGAGCAGATCGACTTAATACTTTATTATGAACAAGGTTTCTGAAAAAAAAAAAAAGTTTAGAAATTACATCTGGGTGGCAGAGAAGTTCATTAGTCCATCACATTCCATTAATTTTTCTGACTTTCCCTAGATACCAAGACAGAACTATTCTTCCAGACTTGGGTAGAAGATTCTAGTAGTAAAGTGAGCCAAAGTGACTGCCTGCTTCTTCTCCAATATTACAAGTTTGTCCAGTTCATATTTGTAACCAGGGGTCTGGAAATCCAGTGTAAGTCATTATTTCTGCCACTTCTTGTCCTTGTCACCATGGGCAAATACGTTTTTTCCACTAAAATTGAATTCCTTTTTTTTTCTGTAAAATAGAACAACTAACACTTTTCTGTCAACCACATGTGATACCTGTAAGGCTCAAATAATATAATAAATTTAAGTGATATAATAAGTAAAATCATGTTATGCACTTATAAATCTTTCTATGCATGCAAGATGAAATTCTTATTATCATTACTGTCAGCATGAAATCTTAAATCAGTTGGTGAGTTTGTTTCCTGGATATGAATGAACTAAACTAGTTTATCTGATGGAATACAAAGCTACTTCTTGTCACAGGAGGATGTGTAGTTTCCTGCCACAGGTGTGTGGTTAAATTCTGAGGTGATACTGAAATCTTATATAATCTTTATACTTCAGCAGCTTGTAAGCTCTGAAAGACTTACTCGCTTTGGGTATATTACTTGCAGAGAGATCCAACCGTAATAAAAATGGTTGAAGGACAATATCCCTTATATTTTCATTTGTATAAATTTGCATATTTATAATTATATACAAATAACAGTGAAAGAACAAATTTTATTAAGCATCTTTTAAGCACAATACCATATGATTCCACAGTTATATACAGGTGAATGGGCATGGATTGTTAGAGTTCTGATTATTAGCCTGAAATGCTTAGATGCTGCTCAGTAGCTAAGAAACCATTGGGAGAATTTGAGAGGATTTGTATGATAGCAACAGTGTTTTATCAAGAAGTAAAGATTAATTGGATAATAGCAATTAAGGAATTAGAAGGTGAAATATAATTTAAAATTCCTAACTTGGGAAATTAAGAGAATGGCACTGCCCATAGAAAAGAAAGTTCTAGCTGGGTAGTTTTAGATGAACCTTTAGAACATGTAAAAGTTCTTCAAATATGGCCCGAATGAAAAGAGGAACAATGAGTACAGAATAGTCTTGACTTGTATCCACTTTTAACAACCACTGCCACCTGGTGGCTTGTGACCCTGTTTCCACTGAAGGGAGAAACCCTGTTGATTCTTGATGCGGCCGCCCAAAGCAGGGCTGAAGCGGAACAGAAAGAACACTGACCTGGTATACCAGAGATCTAAGGTTTTGGAGCACAGGGCTTAAGGGCCATGTAACCTCATGCAATATTGTAACATGTCTAGGTCAAGATCGTCTAGCTATAAATATCTATACTTTAATGATTTCTTATGAAACTCACAGTCAAAACTAAAACCCAGCAAGACTTCGGATAGCAGTAGATATGGATTGAAACTGCAGTTCCCATCACATTATATTTAAATTACTCCTTTCTGTTTCCTTTTGACTGAGTCCGCCTTGTAGCTCTCCTGAATTACTGAATAATGGAAGACCTAGGAACCGCGATAGTTAAGGAAAGAGGAAGTGATAGGTGGGCAGACAGAGCCACATTGAGAAAGACGATGAAAATGGGTAGCTGGAAATATTTCAAGGAGTAAGTAAACAATTGTATTTTTCTTTTCTTTCTTTTTTTTTTTTTTGCTGGTAAAATAATTGACTTTTATTATTAAGGTTGACAAATTCTAGAACACAACACTAAAGGGGGCCTCTTAAGGGAAAAAGAGGGCAGGAGACATTGAATTCTCAGGTGTCAGCAAGTGGTACTACTGACCAACAATTTTTGGTTTATTCTTCTCATGTACCAAGAAGTCCAGAGGTTGGGAGTCCATGGTTGGTGCAGCAGCTCCTCAAGTCATGCTTTCAGAATCCAAGTGCCTTGAATCTTTCCACTGTACTGCCCAGAGAAAGGATCTGCCTTCCTTAGGCCAAAAAATGGCTCCAATACTCCTAGGTTTCATGTATGTGCTCCTGGATGTAGCAGAATGTAGCGAGAAGGACAAAGGTTCATGTTTGCCAGATTTGCTTTTTTGTATCAAACACCTGGTAGCTTTATTAAGCAGACTTCTAATTATATCTCTTTTATAGTGGTATTAACTACAGTCTCCATGTTATACATTAGATTCTCTCTTCTATCAAGATCCTTCTATTAGAAGCTCACTTGTACAAGATCCACTTTTATCTCTAAAATTGCCAGAGCTGTTATATGGCTACCTTTAGCAGGAGCTGGGGAAGTATTCTTAAATAGGCACATTATCATCTTCCTCCAAAGTGGGCTTCTGCTAATGAAGAAGATGCAATAGGTGATCTGTTTAATGACAAAATCCTCTTTAACAATTATGTTAAATTTTTGAATTTTACTGATCTGGAAAAATGCTCAGAATATAACGTCATGTGAAAAGCAGGACAGAAAACATATGCAATATAATCTCAATTCTGTTTAAAAAATACATACCCCACATGTGGGAGTTCCAAAATGTTAATAATAGTTAATATCTACAGAGTTAGCCTCATGTCAAAGGGGTATTGATAGACAAAATTTTTATCATACTAAATTTTTTCTGAATTTTTTATAATGAACTTGTATTATCTTTAAATAGAAAAAAAATAGTGTCACTTTAAAAAACACCCCATATACTCTTAAGGACGACTAAGTCCAAAATATTTACCTACTTACTCAGTTTCATCTTCATTGTCAAAAGAAAGGAGGCAATTATTTTTTATTTGCTTTTGTGAGTTCTTTTTAACTGAGTCTTGCTTATTTATTTCACTTTCATTTGCCTTCCTCTTTTGAGCTTGCTGTTAAACCTGAATATTTTTCATCCGAGGAACATTTGACTGGTTTTCGATACATGATTCTTCCATCAACTATAGCCGGTTCTTCATCTGCTTTGGCAGCCTTTATTTCTGCTTTAATTTTCATGACTTCTTCAACTGACAGGTCTCCCTTTTTTAAAACCACCACTTGGGGCTGTTCATCTTCTTTATCACTGTGATCACCATCTTCATCTGGGAGCTGAGGCTGGATTTTCTTGGTTTCCACGGTAGCCCTTCCCTGTAGTCCACCTGTTCCTTGAAGCGAGCCAGGAACGCCAGTTCGGCTGGCCACACGTACAAAACCTGGTTCCGTTTGCTCGTAGCTGCTCCTGGGAAAAACAGGTTCCCGGGGCCGCCTGGAGATGGTACACTGGTGATGGCCAACAATTGTATTTTTCTGAAGCAACTTTATGATATGGGCACATAGCTGCTGTGTGGATCTTGATTCTGAGAGCGAGTAAATATTTCCTCTCAGGGCCAACAGTGTATCACTCATAACTTCTTTTGCATTTCCCAAGAACAACAGACCATTTTAAGATTTCCTGATACCTTTCTTAATGCCTCTTGCTACTTGGAAATTCCACCATGCTATCTACATTTCTTTCAGAAACTTCTTGTTAAAAGGTTCCTCATGCTGGAAAGCCTTCTAAAACTCTCCCCAAGAGAGGCAAAATTTCTCTCCTCCATGCCACCACTCATTGCATTCTGTGTTCATCTTACTATGTTCTCACCAACTCCTCATTATACTCCCATCAAAACAACCTGTCTCATATCTGTTTAAATGCAAATGATTATCACCATACTTTGGCCTTCTTCGGATCAGACACTTTGTCTTTCAATTCTGTATTCCAGATATCCTTTTTGTTGACAGCTGCTAGAATACATAATGCTTCTTTCTCACATCCCAGGAGGATAACTCTGGGAGAAACTGAAGAAGAGTGCGAGGGACCTAGACACCAGGTTCTCTGAGGGTTAGGGAAAGAAGACAGAGTTTATATAAACATCTGCATGCTTGTCATACCCATGGATTCTGAGCTTCTAGAGAGTATCTTTGGGTCTCACTCAGGGTGCAGAGGTAGAGTTTGCCAACAAGAGAGTTTTATCACAGAGGGTGACCAAAAGTTTGGCTTTTTCATGGAGGCTCCCTTTACTGACAATATGTAGACATAGTTTGTAGGGCTCTTCCATTTCTCTAGAGAGGACTTCACCATTGCCAAGGGGTATAGCACCTGACTGCTAGGGAGTGTTCTGGAAATAAGGCAAGAGAGGATATCCAGAATATGTAAAAACAGTGGGAGAAGGAAGCAGAAGAAGTAGAACCAGAGAAATGACATCATGAGAAAGATTTGATTGAAGGGGGCCATGAGTCAAAGAATGTCAGCAGCTTCTAGATGCTGGAAAAGGCAAGAACATGGATTATACCCTAGACCCTCCAGGAAGGAAGGCAACCCTGCCAACGCTTTGATTTTATCCCAGCGAGATGCATTTTGTATTTCTGGCTTCTGGAACTATAAGATAATAAGTCCATGTTGTTTTAAGCCACTAAGTTTGTAGTAATGTGTTACAACAGTAATGGAAAACTACAAAAAGACCACATTACATTTATTATTATTCCGTTGCTTGGTTGTTTTAGTTTAGGACATTTACTTAGGTCTTGCTGGTCCTTGTCCCTAATCCCTGATTCCCAGGAGTCTACCCTTCCCACAGGATATGTTCTCTGCTTTGCTAGAACGCCCAGTCACCTCTACTCACTGCATGTGGACCAGTCCTGACTCCTTATTGGCTTTCAGTCCCAGGACTGGCTGTCCTCCTTCACATTCACCCTTAGACCCTGAAAAAAAGCATTGACAAGGACACCAACCTCTGAAGAATCTTTGACATCATCACATGGACAAAGAAGGTTGCACACCTTGCCTTCTTTTCCCCCTTCAGGTTTCCAACACACTTATGTGACTGTTTTCAGAACATGGATGAATCATAGTTATCTTGATTAAACTCTCCATGCACAGTTTTTAAACAAAAATGCTTTCAATTACCCAGCTCATCTCTGACTGAATCCTTGATATCAGCCATTCAAACTATCCTGCTGGGGTCCAGTTCTTGCCAATCCACAAATAATTATTAAGTAAGGGCGTTTCTCTTAGAGTTGCAAAGTATGGCAGACAGGGATCCTTAGCCAGAGATCTAAGGGGAAAAGAGTGAGAGAGTCTATAACATAAATAATGACTGAGAGATCCCAAAGAGGCCTGCTGAGGGCAGGGGGCTGTTAGTAATGAGGGAGACACCAGGAGTGACAGGAGAGACCCCTCAGAGACAGGACTCTGCAAGAGAGGTCAAGTTCATTTGAGTTCAGAGTCTAAGTCATATGAGAAAGTGCCTGGCTTCATAGCAATTTGCCCCAATTACCCATTTCCCTCTGACCTAAGACTAAAATCTAATTATACTCAGCATGAGAGGAGGCCTGGTGGGAGTTTAATATCCACAACCTCTCTCTGCTCTCTTTTACAGAGCACTAAGAGGTGGTCTGTGGATGTAGACAAAACTTGCACCAGGGGTTTTGTGTCAGGCTGGCAAAACCTCATTTTAGGAGACAACCAAACTTTCAGGGATGAAGAACCGAGTCTCCTGTCTCCTATGATTCTCCAAGGTTGTTTTTATTAAAATGGAAATTTCCAAGGCTTTATGCAGGGCTTACATGTCAATGATAAGAGCCGCCTCACCAGCAGCAGAGCTATAATTGTCTTCTCTTGTTCCTGAACTCAGCACTTGGCTGCTCATTAACAGTGTACCCCATGAGCATAGCATTCCAGACTGTGGGCTCCTAAACATTTCCTCAGTAAACACAGGATCACCTGCATTAGCATTGCTGCTTCTTGCTGTTGTGGACTTCTAATTATAATTTTATTTGTTTTTTATTTGGTACATCTATATTGAACTTCTAGTGCAATAAGCCACTTTATTAGCTGTTGTGAGGACATGGAGATATGTGGGTTGGAGTCAATGCCTCAGTGTACTGAGAGCTGGCAGCTGGGGCAACCCCCAGAGGAAATGTAGAATGTGTGACCACCATCTGGGTGTTAAGAATACAAACCCCCAATTACTTGCCTCTAACCTAAGCCTTCTATTTTTGTTATCAACATTTTTTTTCTTAAATAATTTCAGGTGCAAAATAGCAGATTCAAGAAATGTTTGGGCAATGCAATTAGACTCTGTTGGATACTGTGGTTAGTGGCTAACTCTCATAATAACCTTATGAGGAGAAATATGTATGTTCCTGTTATATGTAACCTGCATTTCGCAAGTTTTCATGAGACTCACAAGTGAGGTTAAAAACTTGACCATAACCTATGTCTTACTTACTTTTGCCTATACTCACCAACGAAGGACTTCCAGGAACATGTGTATGTCCAGTCAAATAAACTATCATTCATGCAAAATGGACTCAATGTCCTGGTGGGCCCACACCTTGGCCTCCTCTGCAGCTGGGATCCCTGTTCTGGGGAGCTGAGGACATTTGGGCTGTGTATGTCAGGGAGTTACCTAAAGGCACATCCTTGTAAAAGACAGACTCAGGTCACACTTTGCACTTCTGCCTCCAAGTGCAGTAGCTTCTGTGTAAGAGCCAATCCATCTCTTGTCTAAATACAAAAATCATCACATAAACCCCTCGTGTGTATTAGTATGTACTTTCACAATTACATGGGCTAGCAGAGAAGGGCGGGGCGGGGGGGGGCGGTCAGGCCTGAAAGAGGCCTCATGAGACCAAAGGGCTGCAGTCCCTGAGGACTGCAAACGCAGGGCCTCAGTGTGCAGGCCCAAGGAGGGGGCAGTGCCAAGCTCAGGCCTCACTATTTGTCTGGGATGAGCATAGCTTTGATGATATTATGTACTTAAAATCTAGTGATATCTATCTAGTACATAGACCACAAACTTCATCACTAAGCAGAAATCCATGTCAGTATTAACCTATCACCCACTCTATGCCAAGCATTTATGCCATTGTTTGGTTAGTTTTATGTATTTCCGCAATCTTCACAACCAACCCTTAAAGTCATTTGGGACAGAGAATGTCTCTTCCTTCTCATACTCCCTTACTACCTTGCTCATAATGCATGATTAATAGACTTTGCTGTTTGAAATTCCAAAGAGAATGGAAATTCAATAATTATTAACCAAACGGATCCTCCTTGAATAGGGCCAGTGCCTTTCCTTAGGATGTAAATCCCATGTACCTCATTGTAATGAACACATCTGCCGTCAGTGATATGGTGACTTCAGACTTCCCTCTCCCTCTTTAAACATCTGTGGCTGCCTTTTATTTTTCCTCTTTTGCAAGATTAAGAAAGTCAAGCCCTCAGCTTCTTGGAGAAAGTGGTCATCTACTGCACCGAAATATCTCTTCTCAGAAGGCCGTGACCTCAGAAAAGTGAACACTTGACTTTCTCTGAAGTAGTGACTATTTCATCACCCTTACTTTAGGCAAATATTGAATCACATATTATTCCCGCTTGCTGCCCCAGTCTGTTCACTCTTAGCTCCTTCCTCATGTCTCATCTTCAAGCCAGAACTTCAGGTTGCAAAAGGATTTCTAACTGCAGCATCATTTTCACTCTTGACATTTCTGTGAGCTTCAACAAGAAGAATTCTGTTTCTCTGTGCTTACCCACTGAATTAGTGTGGACAGAAGGGCACATACCATACACCATTGGCAGGAACTATTTCTTATGATCAGTAATTTTAAAGCAATACACCTCCTTGGGCTCTTAAATATGTCATCCCAGGAGCTGCTGCCCCCTTCCTCCAATCCCCTCCATCATCTGTGTGTCAGACATGCCTTAGGCCTGCTGGGCATCTGCTGTTTACCAGGGAGGCCCTCCCTGCCCCAGTCCTCTGGTGAAGCCCTCTGAGGAATGAATTATGGAAAGCACAGCAGCTCACAGGGAATATGAGCCAAAAATGTTTTAGTTCCCAGCTTGGCAAAGATAGGTAGTAAATTAACTAAAGGTTCGCTCACTGTGTGCTCTGTTCATAAGCATAATATTTAAAGTGCAAAAATAAATAACTCCTTCTGTCCTCGTCGTTTCTAAAGTGCTCTGGATAGCTCAAACTGGTGATTTTGTACATTTTATTTAACCAAACAAAACTGTGCACAGATAACTGTGGACTGGACATTTTATATCATTCTGGTGATATTTTGATGAATAAGGCATGGACCAGGCAAGGTCATAGACATTTTGGGGGAGACAAACATATAACAGGTCATTAAAGCAGAGTGTGGATAAAACAATAGTAATGCTCTTTACCAGTTGGAGTGGGAAGGAGGGTCACTTCATGTAGACTAATGGAGTCCAGAAAAGGGGGACCAAGAAATTCTCTGGAAAGAAGAGGCACCTAAATTGAGAGTTAAAGACTGAATAGTATCTTTTAAAAAGGGAGGAGATTAGAAAGGAGGAAAAAAAATTCTTAATTCTATTGTCCTCTAGCTTGTGTGTATTATTAGCACACCCTGGGAAATCTATAACCACTGCTTCTTTGGAATTCATTACACCTGGTGAATTCCATGGGCCTCTGCCCCCTTATAATTTCTATGCATTTGCTTAATTAAGACTCTCTGATAAACTGGGCAGATGTTTCCTGGCAATTAATAATCAGCTGGAAGAGCTTAAGTCTTGAAGCAAAGCTGTGAAAATATGAACTTATATTTATATAAAAAGTAGTCAAATTGTTACCTTTTCACATCTTGATCAGCCAAAAGTTGAAAAGCCACATTGTTGCAGTTGACAAGCTGCATTTACAGTTTGGTTCTTTTCCTAATCACTGAAAACTATCCATAAATAGGAAGAGAGAAGCACACCCTTTGTCTTTTGCACTAGGTATCTGGAATGCAAGTCAATTTGGAGAACTTTCCTAAGAGCAAATGCTGGTCAATACTGGGATTAGTTACTTGTAGGTTTGTGGGGCAACTACTATAAAGACCTTTACAAATGTCCTTAATCTAGATAGATTTGGCAAAATTCTGCCTAGAGATGGTGGAGTGGGCATATTGAGGCTGGTGTTTGTTTTAAAAAATGTTTGGCATTCCCTAATTCAAAGCATAATACTTGAATTATGCACAGAAATGACCACATAGTATAGGGTATTTACCTATTGTGAGTACATAGAAGAGTCCAGGCTTTGGTCCAAGTGTTTGTCATCTGTAACAATTATAAGTCTTTGGAGATCCTTTCTTACTTAGGTTCTCTTATGCGTGGACTGATTTCTTGCACCCCCTCCCACCATTCGGACTGAACCATGACCCTGGAGTCTTAAAGGAAGTTAGGAACAAGGAGCAAATGATATAGGACAAGTTCCTTTCAGACAGGAAGGAAAGAAGAAGAAGAAAGAAGAAAGAAGAAGAAAGAAGAAGAAGAAGAAGAAGAAGAAAAGAAGAAGAAGAAGAAGAAGAAGAAGAAGAAGAAGAAGAAGAAGAAGAAGAAGAAAGAAAGAAAGAAAGAAGAAAGAAGAAAGAAGAAGAAGAAAAGCTTATCCCTTCTTGCCCTGAGGGATCATAGGGAAAAAAAAAAAAGATAACAGTAGAGCAAAAATGTTCTTATTTCTACTTCCCCACCTAAGAATCATGCATCAAATTGCAGAAGTCTTTTAGGAATACAGAAATGAGTGTGAGGCAGCATATAAATATTAAGGGAATAGCTTATTTTCCAGGAAAGACTGTGAGGGAGGTTGCAGACCCCTAAAATGGCTTGTATGTCAGTGGAAGTCAGATACAACATCGCACTGAAGCCATCCTGCAGGGTAGGCTCAGATGCACGAGCCTGAGATATAGGCCTGGCTCCTCTTTGTCTGCGCTTTGTATGACAGGGATCCAGAAGTCCCCCTGTGCACTAGAGGGGGGAGGAGGAAGTGTTGAGAAAGGAGGGGGGCAACTTTTCAAAGGCTTGGGGTCAAAGCAAACAGGAGAAGGTGAGAATGGAATTGGGGAGCACATGTGAATGCCTGGAGCAGTGGACTCCTGTGGTGGGTGTTGATACTTGATTTCAAAAAGAATAGGGAGAACTAGTCCCAGCTCAGCAATTGCCAGTATTGGGGGAGGTAGACCAGTCTGTCCACAGCAAGCCATAGAGAGTGGAGGGGACCCTGCATGATCTGAGTCTTCCCTCCCCTCTACCAAAAGGACAAGCAAAGGTCCTCATATAACTGGTGATTTCCGAAGGAAGAGCAGGGAAAGGGGAGGGAATCTAAAAGTCTGAGCAGCATCTAGAACAGATAGCATTACCCAAATGACTTTCAGTTCCTGGGTCAAATAAAGATCACATGATTGCTTCTACTATCAACTAGAATGTGAACTGAGAATGAGTAGACCAGCTACAGAATACCAAGAAGCTACATTTCTTCACCTGTGTTTGACTCAGTACCTCTTCAACCCCACTGCACATGTGTTTTCTCACTGAATTCCTGGATCATCCTTGTAAGTAGGCATGACTATAGCACAGATGATAGAACAGACCAGGAAAGACCGTGCCACTTCCCCCTGGTTTCACAGCCAGAAGTGCAGTGGGAATTAGAATATGGATCGGTCTGAATCCATAATCTATGGTCTTCTCATGATGACTCATGATTTTCTTTCTTTTTTTTTTTATTTTCTTTCTTTTTTTTTTCTGAATATAGAAACATCTGATGCTTTTTACTTGAAGGAAAGTAAATGTAATAAATGGTGGGGATTCCATGTTCCTTTTGTCTTCAGAGGACTCTCATTGGGACCTGGAGGGAGATATAAAGGAAGAAGAGTTGCCTTCTAGTAGGTCTGAAGGTTACTGTAGCATAACCAGGAGATGTGCAGGCAGTGCTCCCACAAATGCGTTCAAGGCTGTGCTGTTTTATTGGAGCTATTTGTTGGAGAAATGAAGAAACCACAAAAATATTGATTACTCAAGAGGTAGCAAGCAGCACGTGGTGTTGGTTTACTTAGAAGAGAACAGAGCTTAGCAATTCAATGAAGTAGACATTTATTGAGCTGCTACTATATACGTGGCATGAGGTGAGAATAAGAGGATGCATCCACATAACAGGGTACAATTGATTATACTACATGCCGGTGCACTGAAACTGGTCCCCCCCGCCCCCCATTTTCAGAGCAGCTTCTTTCTTGCTCTAATCTTTGTAAAACTAAAGGCAAAATCTGCATCTGTGCAGAGGAGATATGGCAGAGGGCTCTCAGGAAGGATTGAGTCACTTAATACTTTTGCAGCCTCTTTTCACCTTGTCACTATCTTGCTCCCCATACTACAGTATCTGTGGCCTCGATCACATACTATGTTTCTCTTATTTTCTTTAAGCCCTTATCCAGCTCAGCTTTGTTTGCCAGCTCTTATGCAACCTACACAAGTAGAATTCTCCTTGGACTTTTCTGGCTCAGACATAAATTGAAAAACAGCAACTTTGGCAATGGCCCATTGGACACATTTCAGTGCATCCATATCTCAATGGACTGAGTCAAAGAGGCCAACTTGTTTTTACTGACAACCTAAAGACAAAAGCACTTCAGGGTTATGAAAAAGGCTTACTTTGAAAGTACAGTAAAGAGGAGTGTATGGAAAAAAAAAAGAATGGCAATGGAATTTTACTATTTTCAAGAAATTTAAAGAAAGAGTAATTTTTAGTCAATTAAACCCAGATTGCTTAACAAAAGAATGGGTCTTCATTCGTACCCTTTAGAGAAGAGTGGAAAAAAAATACTGAGTTTAATTCTACTAGGAGAATTAACTGGAGGAGGGAGGAGTGTGTTCTGAGGAATTTCTTGCCAAGGAATGAATGGCACACCCAGCCCAGCCCACCCTGCCCCTGCACTAGACTAGCCTGCTTTCTTGTCTGGGAGACCAGGATGCTCCCCTCATCAGAGTGGCCCTGGGAGGTGCCCGAGAGAACCCCCGTGGCATGGGGGAGTGGCATGGGGTTTGGTGCTTGGGAGATAAACCTGTCTAAACACATGGTTTTGAAGTGTGCTTAAGGTTTACATGGGATTTCTTGGAAAGATAGCAGCAAGCGTGAAAGGAAGGTAACTGTGCTTTGCACTGCCTCTTTTTTCTAGGGTCTTGTCCCAGCTCTCTTGCTACCCATTCTTTTTTTTTTTCCTTTAAGATTTTATTTATTTGAGAGAGAGCAAGCTAGAGACAAAGAGAGAGAGCACTAGCAGTGGGGAGGGGCAGAGGGAGAGAGAGAAGAAGACTCCCCACTGAGCAGGGAAGCCTGATGCAGTCTCGATCCCAGGACCCTGGAATCATGACCTGAGCCGAGGGCAGATGCTTAACTGACTGAGCCACCAGACGCCCCTCTTGCCATGCATTCTTACCATGACAGAAAACGTGAAACACACACAGGACTTCTCTTTTCTTATATGTACAGAGATACTGTACACAAGTCTGATGACTCTGCATGTGCAAGATGAGGGCTTCAAGACTTCTCAGATTTAAAGTGGTTGAAGCTCTTCACCTTTCACTGCATGGGCATTGTCAAACGGACACGCATTGGCTCTTCCCTCATTCTCTAGATTTAAAACCTAAGCTGAATGTGGCCTCACACTCCTTCTTCATTTCTTTTTTTTCTTCCTCGTCCTTATATAAACACATTGTCCATTTTTTGAAGATTTTATTTATTTATTTGACAGAGAGAGAGAGTGAGACCACAAGCAGGGGGAGCAGCAGGCAGAGGGAGAGGGAGAAGCAGGTTCTCCTCTGAGCAGGGAGCCTGATGTGGGGCTCCATCCCAGGACCCTGGGATCATGACCTGAGCCAAAAGCAGATGCTTAACTGACTGAGCCACCCAGCCTCCCCTATCCATACACTTCTTGAGTTACGTGGCTCCATAGGTGAAAGCACATGGGGAAATTGTGGGAAGAATTTGAAATTAACATGAGCTAGAGAACATTCTGGAAGAGCAAAGAAAAGGTACACTTTTTTTTAAAACCATATCTGGGAGCATCAAGGGCTACAGTACAGATTGGAGAGATATTCATCAAACCCATTTCTTTTACACTGGGCACACTCTAGACAATATTTCTCAATCTCACTTGCAGTTAGGTGACATATGACTGCATCACCAGTGGGACCTCTGCAGAAGTGATGAATGTCCTTGGCCCCTTACCCTCCTGTGCACAATACTCTTTCTCTTCCCTCGTTGCTGCTGAATGTTGACACTCAGGGAGACCTGGTAGAAGGGTAGTGGATCTTCTTTCAGCCTAGGTCTCTGAAAGACTGTGTATACCATTGTTGTGGACCAAATTATGTCCTTCCCTGAAAATTCATATGTCCAAAAATTTGGACATATTTTGTCCAATGTGACTATATTTGGAAATAGGGCCTTCCAGGAGATATTTAAGGTTAAATGAAGTTGATAGGTGTCCTTATAAGAAGAGGAAAGGACACCAGAGGCTTGCTTGCCCTCTCTGTCTTTGAGCATGCACAGAGAAAAGGCCCTGTGAGGATTCAGCAAGAAGTCCATCTTTTACAAAACAAAGAGGGAGACCACACCAGAAACCAACCTGTGGGCGCTTTGATCGTGTACTTCCAGACTCCAGAACTTTGAGCAAATAAATTTCTGTTGTTTATGCCATCCAATCTGTGGTGTTTGTTATGGTAGCCCAAGCTGACAAATACAAACATAGATCCCACTCTCATCCCCCTGCTGTAGATTGGTTTTACATAATGAAACCAACGTGTTAAGCCACTGGGATTTCAGGCTTTATCTCTCAACAACAGCTAGTGTTTACTTTTCTGATGTGAAGACCAAGCAGAGCTGATCAAGTTTCTGATATCCTATTTATCAAAATGCATAGGCTGGAATTTATGCAAACTTTACCTCAGTGCAAAAAGTTCCTTGGGGTGAGATCCACAGATTATAGAAAGAAAGAGAGAAAGAAAAAGAAAGAAAGAAAGAAGAAAGAAAGAAAGAAAGAAAGAAAGGAAGGAAGGAAGGAAGAAAGAAAAGAAGAAAGAAAGAAAGAAAGAAAGAAAGAAAGAAAGAAAGAAAGAAAGAAAGAAAGAAAGAAGAAAGAAAGAAAAAGAAAGAAAGGAAGAAAGAAAAAGAAAGAAAAACAAAAACACCTCTTTCATTTTGTTTGCAGCGTACAACATGATGGTTTAATATATATGCATTGTGAAGTGATTACCACAGTTAACACATCCATCACCTCACATAATTACTATTTGTTTTTGGTTGGTGAGAGCACTTAAGATCTACTCTCTTAGCAAATTTCACCTATACAACACAATATTATTAACTATAGTCACCATGCTGTACATTAGAACCCCAGAAGCTTTCATTTTATAACTGAAAGTTTGTATCCTTTGGTCAACATCTCCCCATTTTTCACCCCCTAACCTCTACCATTCTACGCTATGGTTCTATGAATTTGACTTTTTTAGATTCCACATATAAGTGAGATCATACAGTATTTGTCTTTACATGTCGGGCTTATTTTACTTAATATAATGTCCTCTAGGTTCATCTAGGTTGTCATAATAGCTGGATTTCCTTCTTTCTTAAAGCTGGATAACATTTCATTGTATGTATGTATATGTGTGTATGTGTGTACACACACATTTTCTTTATCCATTCAGTTAACAGATACTCAGGTTGTTTCTATATCTTGGCTACTGTGAATAATGTTGCAATGGATATATGAGGACAAATGTCTCTTTGAGATACTGATTTTACTTCCTTTGGATATATATCCAGAGGTAGGATTGTTGGATCGTATGGTAGTTCTATGTTAATTTTTTTGAGGAACCTCCATCTTGTTTTCCATAATGGCTGTACCAATTTAGATTCCCACCAGTAGTGTACAGAGGTTCTCTTTTCTCCACACTTTTGCCAACACTTATTATCTCTTCTCTTTTGTCACTGTAATAGGTGTGAGATAATATCTCATTGTGGTTTTGACTTTATTTCTCTGATGATTAGTGATGTTGAGCACCTTTTCTTATACTTGGCTATTTGTATGCCTTCTTTGGAAAAACAAAATATTAACACTTTATCAAGTATATGGTTTGCATGTATTTTCTGCCATTCCATAAGCTGATTTTTCATTTTGTTGATTATTTTCTTTGCTGCACAGAAGCTTTTTAGGTTAATGTAGTCCACCTATTTATTTTTGCTTTTGTTGCCTGTACTATTGATGTCATATCCAAAAAATTATTGCTAAGACCAATGTCAAGGAGATTTTTCTCTGTTTTCTTCTAGGGGTTTTGCAATTTCAGGTATTGCATTTAATCCATTTTGAGTTAAATTTTGTGTATAGCATAAGGATCCAATTTCATTCTTTTGCATGTAGGTATCCAGTTGTCCCAATACCATTTATTGAATATGTTCCTTTCCTCATCGTATATTCTTGATGCCCTTGTCAAATATTAATTGACCATATATATGAAGGTTTATTTCTGGTCTCTCTAGTCTGTTCCATTGGCCTATGTATATATTTTTATGCCAGTATCATATTGTTTTGATTATTATAGTTTCATAATATAATTTGAAATCAGGAAGTCGAGAGACAAAGAAGATCACTATATAATGATGAAGGGGTCAGTTCATCAAGAGGATATAACAGTAGTAAATATATATGCACCCAACATTGGAGCACCTAAATATATAAAGCAAATGCTAGCCGAACAGAAAGGAGACATAGACAGCAGTACAATAATAGTAAAGGACTTCAATACTACAGTTTCAACAATGGATAGATCATCCAGACGGAAAATCAACAAGGAAATAGTCTTCTTGAATAACACTATAGACCAAACGGAACTTACAGACATATACAGAACATTCTATTCAATAGCAGCAGAATATACCTTCTTCTCAAGTCACACAGAACATTTTCCAGCATTAGATCATATGATGGGTCACAAAACAAGTCTTACCGAATTTGAGAATATTGAAATCATATCAAGTGTCTTTTCTAACCATATGGGATAAAACTAGAAGGAAAATTGGGAAACTCAAAAATAGGTGGAAATTAAAGAATAGACTCCTTAACAACTGACATAAAGCCTAATGTTAACTTTTCTTTGTCTGAAGAGACTTTCAGCACAAGGCTGAATTAGGGATAGATATAAATGAGGAAACAAAAATTGCAGCTGGGATAGTTATAAAGTTCACACATTTGTAACATTCTTCAGAGGTGGTCTGTACAAGTTGGAGCCATCAGCTTAATATTTATAAATAAAATCATGTTTTAAATGTAGCCAAAGAGCATTCTATTTAAAATGATATGGTTCTCAATCAGTGTTTGCAGGGTAATGGAAGGAGGCTCAGGGGAGAATATGTGAATTTGAGAAAATATATATTTGACCACAGAAAAATAAAAGCTCAACCTAATCAGTGTGTAGAAGTATATAGAAAATAAACCATCTTCTTTTTGTTATAGGGGTACAGGTCTGTGAGTCATCAGTCTTACACAATTCACAGCGCTCACCATAGTACCTACTCTCACCAATGTCCATCACCCAGCCACCCCATCCCTCCCACCCCCCTCCACTCCAGCAACCCTCAGTTTGTTTCCTGAGATTAAGAGTCTCTTATGGTTTGTCTCCCTCTATAGTTTCATCTTGTTTCATTTTTCCCTCCGTTCCCCTATGATCCTCTTGTCTTTGTTTCTCAAATTCCTCATATCATTGAGATCATATGATACTTGTTTTTCGCTCACTGACTTATTTCACTTAGCATAACACCCTCTAGTTCCATCCACATTGTTGCAAATGGCAAGATTTCATTTTTTGATGGCTGCATAATATTCCATTGTGTATATGTGTGTGTGTGTGTGTGTGTGTGTGTATACACCACATCTTCTTTATCCATTCATCTGTTGATGGACATCTAGGCTCTTTCCATAGTTTGGCTATTGTGAACATTGCTGCTATAAACATTGAGGTGCACATGCCCCTTCGGATCACTACATTTGTATCTTTGGGTAAATACTGAGTAGTACAATTGATGGGTCATAGGGTAGCTCTATTTTCAACTTTTTGAGAAACCTCCATACTGTTTTCCAGAGTGGCTGCACCAGCTTGCATTCCCACCAACAGTATAAAAGGTTTCCCCTTTCACTGCATCCTCGCCAACATCTGTTGTTTCCTGAGTTAATTTTAGCTGTTCTGACTAGTGTGAGGTGGTATCTCGTTGTGGTTTGAATTTGTATTTCCGTGATGCTGAGTGATATTGAGCATTTTTTCATGTGTCTGTTGGCCATTTATATGTCTTCCTTGTAGAAATGTCTGTTCATGTCTTCTGCCCATTTTTTGACTGGATTTGTTTTTTTTTTTTTTTTTTGGTTGTTGAGTTTGATAAGTTCTTTATAGATTTTGGATACTACCACTTAGCTGATAAGACATTGTAAATATCTTCTCTTATTCTGTAGTTTGCCTTTTAGTTTTGTTGACTGTTCCCTTTGCTATGCAAAAGCTTTTTATCTTGATGAAGTCTCAATAGTTCATTTTTGCCTTTGTTTCTCTTGCATTTGGAGATGTGTCTAGCAAGAAGTTGCTGTGGCTGAGATTAAAGATTGCTGCCTGTGTTCTCCTCTAGGATTTTGATAGATTCCTGTCTCACATTTAGGTCTTTCATCCATTTTGAATTTATTTTTGTGTGTGGTGTAGGGAAGTGGTCCAGTTTCATTCTTCTGCATGTGACTGTCCAATTTTCCCAACACCATTTGTTGATGAGACTGTCTTTTTTCCATTGGATATTCTTTCTTGCTTTGTTAAAGAGTAGTTGACCAAAGAGTTGAGGGTCCATTTCTGGGTTTTCTATTATGTTCCATTGATCTATGTGTCTATTTTTGTGCCAGTACCGGACTGTCTTGATGATTACAGCTTTGTAATACAGCTTGAAGTTCAGAATTGTGATGCCTCCAACTTTGGTTTTCTTTTTCAACATTCCTTTGGCTATTCGGGGTCTTTTCTGGTTTCGTACAAATTTTAGGATTGTTTGTTCCAGCTCTGTGAAAAATGTTGATGGTATTTTGATAGGGATTGCTTTGAATGTGTAGATTGCTTGGGTAGCATAGACATTTTAACAATATTTATTCTTCCAATCCATGAACATGGAATATTTTTCCATTTCTTTGTGTCTTCCTCAATTTCATTCATAAGTATTCTATAGTTTTGAGAGTACAGATCTTTTACCTCTTTGGTTAGGTTTATTCATAGATATCTTATTATTTTTGGTGCAATTGTAAATGGGATCGACTCCTTGATTTCTTCTGCCTCATTGTTGGTGTATAGAAATGCTACTGACTTCTGTTCATTGATTTTGCATCCTACAACTTTGTTAAATTCCTATATAAATTTAGCAATTTTTTGGTGGAGTCCATTGGCTTTTTCTACAGAGTATCATGTCATCTGTGAAGAGTGAAAGTTTGACTTCTTCTTTGCCAGTTTGGATGCTTTTTATTTCTTTTTGTCGTCTGATGGCTGAGGCCAAGACCTCTGGTACTATTTTGAACAACAGTAGTGAGAGTGGACATCCCTGTAGTGTTCCTGACCTTAGGGGTAAAGCTCTGTTTTTCCACATTGACGATAATATTCACTATGGCTTTTCCTATATGGCTTTTATGATATTGAGGTATCTTCCTTCTATACCTATACTGTGGAGGGTTTTTATCAAAGAAGGATGCTGCATTTTGTCAAATGCTTTTTCTGCATCTATTGAGGGGATCATATGGTTCTTTTCCTTTCTTTTATTATGGTGATGTATCACACTGATTGATTTGTGGATGTTGAACCACACTTGCAGCCCAGGAATAAATCCATATCATGGTGAAAAAACCTTTTAATGTTGCATCCTATTAGCTAGGATTATAGTGAGAATTTTTGCATCTATGTTCATCAGGGATTTTGTCTGTAATTCTACTTTTTAGTGGGGTCCTTGTCTGGTTTTGGCAGTAAGGTAATGCTGGCCTCATAGAACAAGTTTGGCAGTTTTCCTTCCCTTTCTATTTTTTGAAACAGTTTCAGAGGAATAGATATTAATTCTTCTTTAAATGTTGGGTAGAATTACACTGGGAGGCCATCCAGCCCTGGACTCTTGTTTGTAAGTCAATTTTTGATTACTTATTCAATTTCTTTGCTGGTTATGGGTCTGTTCAGTTTTGGTAGTTTATATGTTTCTAGGAATGCATCCATTTCTTCCAGATTGCCTAATTTGTTGACATATTTTCTCATAATATTCTCTTATAATTATTTGTATTTCTTTGATGTTGGTTGTGATCTCTCCTTTTTCATTCATGATTTTATTTATTTGTGTCCTTTATCTTTTCTTTTTGATAAGTCTGGGTAGGGGTTTATCAATCTTATTAATTCTTTCAAAAAACCAGCTCCTAGTTTCGTTGATCTGTTCTACTGTTCTTTTGGTTTCTATTTCATTGATTTATGCTCTAATCTTTATTATTTCTCTTCTCCTGTTGGATTTAGGTTTTATTTACTGTCCTTTCTCCAGCTCCTTTAGGTGTAAGGTTAGGTTGTATATTTGAGACTTTTCTTGTTTCTTGAGAAAGGCCTGTATTCCTGTATAGTTCCCTCTTAGGATCACCTTTGCTGCAACAGTTCTGAACTGTCATGTTTTCATTTTCATTTGCTTCCATGTATTTTTTTAATTCTTCTTCAATTTCCTGGTTGACCCATTCATTCTTTAGTAGGATGCTCTTTAACCTCCATGTGTTCCTTCCATCTTTTTTGTTGTGGTTGACTTTAAGTTTTAAAGCATTGTAATCTGAAAATATGCATGGTATAATCTCAGTCTTTTTGTACCTGTTGAGACCTGATTTGTGACCCAGTATGTGATCTATTCTGGAGAATGTTCCATGTGCACTCGAGAATAATTTGTATTCTGCTGCTTTAGGATGAAATGCCCTCAATATGTCTGGTCCAGTGTGTCATTCAAAGCCCTTGTTTCCTTTTTGATCTTCTTCTTAGTTGATTTGTCCATTGCTGTGAGTGGGGTGTTAAAGTCACCTACTATTATTGTATTATTTTCAATGAGTTTCTTTAATTTTGTTATTAATTGGCTTATATATTTGCCTGCTTCAAAGTTAGGGACATAAATATTCACAATTGTTAGACATTTTTGTTGGATAGACCCTTTTATTATGAGATAGTATCCTTCTTCATCTCTTATTACAGTCTCTTTGGTCTAAATTCTAATTTGTCTGATATAAGGATTGCTACTCCAGCTTTATTTTGATGTCCATTAGCATGACAAATTGTTTTCCACCCCCTAACGTTCAATCTGGAGGTGTCCTTGGTTGAAATGAGTCTCTTGTAAACAGCATGCCCATGGGTCTTGTGGGGTTTTTTGTTTGTTTTGTTTTTATCCACTCTGATACCTTATGTCTTTTGATTGGAGCATTTAGTCTATTTACATTCAGAGTAATTATTGAAAGATAGGAATTTAGTGCCGTTGTACTACCTGTAAAATCACTGTTTCTGTAGATTGTTTCTGTTCCTTTCTGGTCTTTGTTACTTTTGGGCTCTCTTTTTGCTCAAAGGATCCCCTTTAATAGTTCTTGCAGGGCTGGTATAGTATTCACAAATTTGTTTAGTTTTTGTTTGTCCTGGAAACTCTACTTCTCCTATTCTGAATGACAGCCTTGCTGGATAAAATATTCTTGGCTGCATATTTTTCCCATTTAGCACATTGAATATGTCATGCCAGTCCTTTCTAGCTTGCCTGTCACAGACCTCTGTGGACAGGTCTGCTACCAACCTTATATGTCTACCCTTGTAGGTTAAGGACCTCTTGTCTCAAACTACTTTTAGGATTTTCTCTTTATCTTTGAAATTTGCAAGCTTCACTATTATATGTTGAAGTGTTGACCTATTTTTATTGATTTTGAGGGGGGTTCTTTGTGCTTCCTGGACTTGAATGTCTGTTTCCTTCCCCAGATTAGGGAAATTCTCAACTATAATTTATTCAAATAAACCTTCTGCTCCTCTCTCCCTCTCTTTATCTTCTGGGACCTCTATCATCCTGATATTATTTTGCTTTATGGAAATGTTGAGTTCTCGAAGTCTCTTTTTGTGATCCAGTAGTTGTCTTTCTCTCTTCTATTCAGCTTCCATATTTTACATAATTTTATCTTCTATATCACTGACTCTCTTCTGCCTCATTTATGATCACTTTTAGAGCCTCTGTTTGGGACTGCGTCTCAGTAATAGCATTTTTAATTTAGGCCTGACTAGATTTTAGTTCTTATTTCTACTGTAAGGGATTTCTTATGCTTTTTTCAAGCCCTGCTAGTATTTTTATAACCATTGTTTTCAATTCTAGTTCAGACATCTTACTTATATCGTATTGATTAAGTCCCTGGCAGTGAGTATTACCTACTGCTCTTTCTTTTGGACTAAATTTCTCCATCTTGTCATTTTGTCCAGAAAAGAATAGAAGAAAGAAAGTGAAAAGACAATATTAATAGCAACAACAGGAAAACACACACACACACACACACACAAACACAAAATTTTTTAAAAAATCAAACAAGAAACAAAACAGAACAAAACAAAAAACTAGATCCTAGATGTGTCTTGGTCTGCTTATTAAAAAAAACTAGATCCCAAAATAGGAAAGAAAGAAAAATATATATACAAAAATAAAATAAAAGGAAAGGAAACCAAAAATAAAATATATATATAAGATATATAAATAAAAATTTAAAAAGAATTAAAAAATAATTGAAAAAAATCACTCTTCAGTGTGCCCTCATAGAAAAACAGTCACTCTTGTCTCCCTGGTTTCCCTCAGAACTCTATGTTCACCCAGGCTGTCCCCGAGTGTTTTTATCTCAGGCACAAAACTGAGTTTCAAGACTCCAAATTCTATGGACTTCTGCAGCAGACCCACGCTGTTCCTCCTGAGGGATGGAGGTGGGGTCTTGCCATGCTTCTGCCTTTTGCTGGGTCCCTACAAGGGAGCAGTTGCATGACCGTGCACTGGTTCACAGTTTATGGCTACACAGAGCAGAAAGCCAGCACCTGGACTCACTATTTTCAGCCAGCTCCCCTGCTGATGTCTGGGAACTCTGCCACACTCAGCCCCCCCCCCCATTTTTCTTGTGACCTCAGGGATCCTGAAGCCACACTGTCCCACCTAGGATTCCACCCCGCTTCACCACCTCAGCATCTTTAAGCCAGGGACATCCCCCACTGTAGCAGACTTCTTTTTTTACATTTTTTATTTAAATTCCATTAATTAACATATAATGTATTATTGGTTTCAGAGGTACAGGCCTAGGATTTATCAGTCTTATATAATATCCAGTGCTCATTATATCATGTGCTCTCCTTAATGCCCATCACCCAGTTACTCTATCCCTTCACCCCTCCTCCAGCAGACTTCTAAAAGTTCCAATTTTGTATTCTGCTGCTTATAGCACTTTGCAGTAGCCTCCTTAAGCCAGCTCCCTCCCCTCCACCATATCCTCCAGCACATCACCCTGGATTCAAGTTTCTGCACCTCTTACCTTCCAAAAAGTGGTCATTTGTCTATTTGTAGAGTTGTAGCATTTCTTTTCTCAGATCTCCACTTGATTCCACAGTGTTCAGAATGATTTGATAACTATCTAGCTGAATTTCAGGGACCAGATGAACTTAGGGTCCCCTACTCTTCCACCATCTTAACTCCTCTCCCCAGTGTTATGTGTATTTTATCACAGTTTTCAAAATTAGTAAAAGAAAATGGTGGGCAAAAATGTATTACTAATCATGGCTTCCCACTATCCAGATTTTGGGGTTTTGTTGTAGAATTTTAGATTATTTGCTTAGTCATATTTTATTACAGTATGGGTTTGTTTTCCTACTGAAAAATGACTAAAACAAGGGAGCTTGGAAGCACAAGTCACTTACAGGGGTTGCACTAAGAAGGTATGCCCATGAGGCTTTGACTTTGAGAAGAGTTCTAAAAGTTATGCCACTTTTCTTCCTTTCCACTCCAACCCATCTCCCAGGGCCAACCTACTTCTTAAACATAAGAGCAGAAATACAGGGAAATTATTTTCTATTATCCTGCTTGACCATGTAAATGAGTTAAAAGAATTATTAAATTTTAGTCAGCCAGTATACTTGCCTGAGCTTGCCTTATAAACCACTGTTTACTCTCACAGGGCCTGGAAAAAAATAAGCATGCAGTAATTGTTTTGTTTTGTTTTCAATAGACACATGGTGTTTGCCCTTCCTGAACTCAAGAAGGGGAGTAACCAAACAGGTTTAAATATGTTTTTAAGGAAACAATATGGCACATGGTCCTGTGACTAGACAGTACTGGTTTCAGTTCCTGATTCTGCCATTTGCTATCTGTATGACCCTAAGCAATTCACTTAACTTCCTTGATCTTCATTTTCCTCCAGTGTAAATTACTACATTAATAATAAACAGTGTCTGTAAAATGAAGTTTAAGAGCCTGCATACCTTCTAGTAATGATCCACGTATTTGTCTCTGGACCTCAGTTAATGTAGCTGATAGTTTTTATCCTGGATAATAGCAAGAAGCAGTATTAGGAGCAATTCTAGAGACAGAAATTCTTGAAAATACCTCTCTGGAAAGGTAGATTCAAAACTGGTCTCCCAAAGGGAAGCTGCAGAATGTTTCTCCCTTAGCCTATACTTTGTTAGAGTAATGAGGTATCAAGATGAAATCCTATAAAACGAGAGCTGTTAAGACATGCCATTATTTTATTGAGGACCTAAAGGAAGTGATTAATCATATATTTTTAGAAATTGCTTCAATATAGTTTTTTATTATTAAATAAACATTTATATAGTTTCTATAAAATCTGCAAATAAAAGAGGCCAGGAGTCATCCATGGTCTATAGCTATGGTAGTTTTTAGAGGAATCTTTTAGAATAAGAAGCCCTGACTCGACTACCATAAGTACAGTTGGAATGTGGTATTTGCTTCTGTTGGGAGTGCTGATTTCCCACTTGTAGAGTTTATAATCAATATGGTGTTAATATGATAGTTTGCCAAGTATAAAACCCCTGCATTCGTTTCCTCAGGGCACTGTAACAAAGTATTGCAGACATTAGGTGGCATAAAACAATAGAATTTTCTTCTCTCACAGTTGTGATGAGAAGTCCAAAGTCAGAAAAACAGAAAGGAGCCAGAAGGGCCACCCTCCATTGGGAAGTTGTAGGGGGGAATCCTTTCTTGACTTTTCTAGTTTCTGATGGTTTCTTGGGTTTCTTGGCTTATGGCAGCATAACTCCAATCTCTGCTTCTTTTTGCACATGGCCTTCTCTCCTGTTCTCTGTGCCCTTCTCTCTTCTTAGAAGGGCATCAGTCATTGGATTTAGGACCCACTCTAAATCCAGGATGATTTTACCTCAAGATTCTCTTTTATATCCTAATTATATCTATAAAGATTCTATTTTCAAATGAGGTCCCCATTTGATGTTCACGGTGCACATGAATTTTGTTTTGGGGGGAACACGAGTCAACCCACTACACCTCCTTCCCTTTTAACTAATTTCTATTTGATCAATGATGCTTAAGGCCCATTTAAGGACAATAGCATCTGCAGCTAATTTCTGAGTTTCTTATTAGAAAAGGGAATATAGTCACCAGGAGCCAACAAAAAGCATGGACCAGTAGAAATCCTACCTCATTCCCCATGTTAGAGAAAAAAAAAAAGATCAAGATATGAAGACATGAAATATGCTTTGTGGGTCTATGTTTTCCTGTAGCTTCTATATATTTCAATTTTTTACTATGAGCTTTTTCCATATCTTTGTTTTTACTTCTGGTGCAAGTTAATGGATTTGTTTTTTGCCTTCGCCTTATTATTATTATTTTTGCATCCACTGGTTTGTGTGTATGTGTGTGTATAATTTTTTTTTTTTAGGGAGAAAAAAATACCAAAATTTAAAAATTAGGTCAACAGAATTGACTTTATTAAATACATACTATTTGTCCAGGCACAGAGTTAACAAATAAGAATGATGAGTAAAGGTTGTTTCTGCTCTTAAGGTATTCATAGGCTACAAAGGAGCTTACAACCTTGCAGCAAAACAAATAAACACAAACCATGGGGATGTTTCACTCTACAAAGCTCTTCTATCTTCACCAATTGTGAAGGATCTGGGGTAACTGGAATTTTGTAGAAGATGTAAAGAGGTCATTGCTTTGCACCTGTGTGTCACCATGTCTGCCCAGAACCACAGGAAACAAGGGTCCCCTCTCAGAGCAGACTCTGAACACAAAGAATCTTTGTCTATCCTCTGCTCTAAACTTTCCTCAAAATAAATTTCACCCTTTGTGAATCTGCTTTTGGAGACAAGTCTCCCCAGTTTGGGGCCATGTCAATGTGTAAGAAACAAGATTTTAATAATTGTGGATGTATTCTTTCATTTTTGTTACCTTATCATTAAATAAAGCTTCTGTCTTCCTTGGCCTTCAAAGTCAGTGCTTTGTCCACATGCAAATGCCTCATTGTGTTGGATTCTTTCTACAAACCACAGTGCTCATTTCTCTTGCATATTGGACCTTATATGATTCTCCTACATAAAAGGACACTGCAAAACAGAGCTTTCTCTCTCTGCGGGACTTGGCTGGTCTAATTTTCCTTCTTGCTTTGCTGAATCGGATTCCAGTGTGTCAAATCTCAGATGCATCATAGGATTTGTCTTTCCTGCCTGTGTCTTTAATTGTGCTTTAGTCCAGCTATTATTTTCCATTTAATTTCTTAGGCTTCTTAGTTTCATAATGTATTTTTGGACATCATTTGGGTAAGGAGATACAATGGAAATGAAGTGAAAAGGAAATGAACTTTATCACTCTGGGTCAGGTCTTGTTTGTTTACTATTACACATTTGTTTTTGTGCCTTTCAAACACTATATTTTTATACCCATGAGCCCTGAACAATAAGTTGTTAAGTACTTACATTGATGAATTTTACCTTCATGAATCTGGTGCTAAAGCAAGTTCTATGGTAAAGAATTAACAGTAATTAGGCCACTTAAAAAATCTGTTTACAATTATAGTTAAGAACCACTGAGGGTGTTTCTCATAAATCCTGCCCCTGTTGCTGACCTTCTTAGAGGATTAAAGTTTTATTCAAGTTTCCATTAGACCACAATTTTCCCCCATTTTCTCCACACAAACTACATATTTCCAAAAAAAAAATAAGACCAAGAATTTACTCTGTCATGTATTAATGCTATTCATTCTAAGAATGGTACAAAGACACGGGTGAGGATTACAATGGCAAAACTTACACTTTGGGTGGACTTTTGAAGGGCCCATTTCCTCACAGACTATAGAAATTGAGTATGTGCATTATCAACAAACAACAAACGAACGAACTGGATTCATCCACCAACGTGAGTGTTGGATGGGGTTGAATTCTCTGTTTTATTCCCCTTTGCTCTTTAATGTAGGAGTTATTTTGACTGTAGGAGCCAAAAGCTCTGTCTCCTGATCCACCATATTTGGTAGAGTATAGTCATCAGACAAGGCCATTGACAATGGACTATGTCCTCTAGTGTTTATTTATCTGTCAGAAGGAGAGAAATTGTCATTTCAGAATCCAAACTTTGAAGGCAAATAAACCAGAGTCTTAAATTTAATCCCAGTCCTCCATAATATATGATTTTTAGGAAGCTTCTCAAAACGCTAGAGCTTTGCCTTGGTAAACTATAAAGTAGGAATAATCATTTCACCAGCAGGTACAACGTCCTCCTGGGGACAGTTGGCATGCTAAAAAGAGTAACATTAAAAATCCACAGTAAGAAAATAAACAGCCTGATTAAAAAATAGGTTTAACTGATACTCTGCCAGAGAAGATATAGAGATAGTAAATAAGCATATGAAAAGATGTTCTACATCACATGTCATCAGGGAAATTCAAATTAAAATGAGATACCACTACATACCTATTAGAATGTCCAAAACCTGGAACACTAACAATGCCAAATGCTGGTGAGGATGTGGAGCAAAGAAACTCATTCATTTCTAGTGGAAATGCAAAATGGTACAGCCACTTTGGAAGACAATTTGGCAGTTGCTTACAAAACTAAACATCTTCTTACCATATAATCCAGCAACCACATTCCCTGAGATTTACCAAAAAAAAAGTTGAAAATGCATGTCTACCCCAAAACCTGCACATGGGGGTGCGCCTGGATGGGTCAGTTGGTTAAGTGTCTGCCTTTGGCTTAGGTCATGATCTTGGGGTCCTGGGATTGAGCCCAGCATCAGGCTCCCTGCTCAGTAGGGAACATGCTTCTTCCTCTCTGTGTGTATGCGCTCTCTCTCTTTCTCAAATAAATAAAGTCTTTACCAAAAAAAACCCTGTACATGGATATTTATAGCAGTTTATTCATAATCGCTAAAACTTGGAAGTGACTAAGATGTCCTTCAGTGGGTGGATGGATAAACTGTGGTACAGACAATGGAATATTATTCAGTGTTAAAAAGAAACGAGCTATCAAGCTGTGAAAAGACACGGAGGAACCTTGATTGCATGTTACTAAGTGAAAAAGGCCAGTATGAATTGACTACATATTGTATACCTCCAGCTATATGACATTCTGATAAAGGCTAAACTGTGAAGACAGTAAAAAAAAATCAGCAGTTGCCAGGGTGAAGGATGAATAGGTCAGGCACATAGGATTTTTAGGGCAATGAAAAAACTGTATAACACCATAATGATGGATATATGTCATTATATATTTGTCCAAAACCATAGAATATATAACACCAAGAATGAACCCTAATAAACTGTAGATTTTGGGTAATAATGCTGTGCTGGTATAGGGTCATCAGTTATAACAAATGTACAAATCTGGAGGGGATGTTGATAATGAGGGAGGCTATGCATGTGTGGGAGCAGGGGTGTATAAGATATCTATGTACCATCCTCTTTATTCTGTTATAAATCTAAACCCACTCTAAAAAAAAGTTTTTTTTTTTTTTAAGAGCAGTTGAAGAGAGTTTAAAGAAGAGTTCATTTAGGGTGTAGACAGAGTTAAAAGAACCCACCAGGAGTAGTGAGGCACCCAGGGACTAGCAGTGGTAAAAGCTATTATTCCTCAGGCCTGTGAAGGCAGGGGAGGTGGCAGCTCTTACCAGAACACTGGGGAACTTACAAATAGGAGATACTGCCCAGTAAAGAGCCATTAGTGAGAGATGCTTCCACTGCCAAATAACTGCATGGTGGAGGTAGAATATATATGCCTCTAAGACTCTTTCCTTCTGCCTTCTGATCAATCACCTGGCAGTGTGCTCCATTGGCTGCATTCAACAAAAAGTCAGAAGACAAAAAGGGACAGGGAATAGAGGTCAAAGAAGTCAGGTTCCTGGACACAAACTCTGGCCAGAAAATGATGATGAGAAGAAAAAAAAATGTTGAAGAGTGGATGTGGATGTGCAAGTGGAGAATTTTCAGTATCTCCCGATATTAGAAGCTTGTTGTTTGTCCAGTATCCCTTCTTTTGAGTAAGCACTACTCTGCACTCAGTAAATTGATGGGGCTCACTCTGATATGGCTGGAATAATAACACTCTACCTCACATGACCAGGACCAATCAAGAGAATTTCATTCTCCTTAGAACTCTAGTAAATCAATCAGACTAAACCTTGGGGATTTAATACAGAGTTTCTGGGAAAAAAGTCTCTTTTTCATTTGGATTATAAACCTCAAGGATATAGACTTATGCCAACCTATAATCATCTTTCTGGCTATATGGTTTAATTATATTATATTATTATATTACATTATATGATATTATAGTTATATAATATGTAATATATATTGGCCTGACGATGAAAACAATGCAGAGGAAACACAGAAGAGTCTGGAAATGGAGAGAAAGAGAGATCCACGATGAATTTGAAGCTCTGGCTCTAATTATATTTGAAGATAGTTTCATTTTTTAACATTCCAGTTATATACATCTTTAATTTTCTGTGTTGGAAGTGTTGAAAAGGCAAGCAAGGAGGTATGAAGCATCCACAGATTGGCATTATCAGGAAGTCTCTATCCTGCCCAAATTGGGGCCCAAAGGAAGGCTTTGGCACTACCAGATTTCCAGCAGGACCTGGAACCATGAAGAAGGAGCTGCCTAGAAAATGCTGAGTCTGCCAGATTGGAACCAGGCAGAGACAGCACTATAAGAGCTAAAAAATACAAATAAATAAATAAAAATAAAGAGTCGAAGCCAGAAAGGAAATGTGACTATTATGGAGCTACTGCCTCTGCACAGACTGAGAAGAAATATCCTGACTTCTCCTTTCCTTCCATCCTTTAATTTTAGTGCCCCTCTTCCCCCAGTTAGTTGAACCTTCCTGGTTGCCATTTGGTAAAGGGAGGCTGAGGAATTTGGTTTGCGAAGGTAAGACTGCAATTCACAGCAGATCAGGAGGGGTCAGGGATAGCTTTGAGGGCAAACAAAACAAATGACCAACACAAGTGGTTAGGGCATATCAGTTTTCTTTTCCTCTTTTCTATCAAAATGCCTTACAAACTTTGGTAAAGGATGTACACTTGATTTTGTTCTCAAAGTCTAGAGAATGGCAATCAAGTTATTTTCGGCTTGGGGACTTCAGTGAGTTACTATTAAGACAAGGCTACTTAATTTGATATTTAAGTTCATTGAAAATATGGCCATAATTTATGGGCAGGAAATAACATGACAGAGTGTAAATTATAATGTAACTTATATTCCAGTAATGTAAATTATAATCCAGTCACATTAGATGACTTGCTCTTCTTCATTACTGTGTATTTTCTTGTCCTTGCTAATGATACCCCTCTGCCAGGCTCACCAGCCTCTTCCGCATCTCTCTTTATTGAAACCTTACCTTCACATCACAAATGAAATGCTATTCCTTTAAGAAATTCACACAGGTTTGCCCAAACTTCATTTTATATTTTCCTTCTTAAACCTTTATATCACTCTCATGGCTTTTAATAAATTGAAACTTGTATTTTAGATACTGAAACTATTTATTCTTTGATAATAGACTAAGGTTCTCCAGGGCAAAGAGTATATTCTACAACTTTGTATCCTTCATGGAAAGTTAGAATGATCCCTTGTCCATACTAGTTTCTTCATAAAAGTATGTTGTAATAGAGGGATATCCAGAACAGTAATAGAAACCTAGATTCCAATATTTTCTAGACCACATTAGGGTGACTTGCAGAATCTCACTGCTCAGTTTTCTCATCTGCACAATGAGAACAACTTAGATTAATTTGGAGGTCCCTCTTGGCCATTTCTTCAGTCCCTAATTTCCATTGGAAGGTAGAGGATTAAATTTGTAAGTGGAAATTTTATAACTCTGTTCATAATTTCTACTTTGGGAAAGCTAACATTCCATGATCTCACTCTTGCTGGATTATTTCTCAAGAGTTTCTGTGGGGCTAAAATTTATCCACACCTTAGAAAGAAATGGAAATGTCCCATGATCCTCACTCTACTTTCACTTTTCCTATGACTTTACCCTGGTGATTGCCCATTTTGCTCCCAATAAAGCACTTCATTGTATAAACACTTTGTGAGATAAAGGAATAAAAGATAACAAAATACTACATTCTACAAAGGGATACTTCTCCTAATGCATCCACAAAGAATCAAGTTCATCAATGCTGGTATGTCAATTATGATGGTAAAATATATATCTATATAATACATGTGATGTGGAGGCCATTGGAATGGCTTTGGCATATTTATTAAAATTTATTTTTCTGAAAATAGTTAAAAAATAAAATGTCTGCTGTAAACAGTCACATGAAAGTGGATAAATACAAAAGCAAGCATAACAGTATTCAGCAGAGAATTTTGAGCCTGAACAATCAAGTTTCAGGCAAATCTTATGTGGTTCATAATTTTAGCCCTTTATTATGCAAAGCTGCCAATTCAATTTTACAATGCAAAGAAATGTTTGGCATGATTATCAAGTTATATTTACCGTTCTGTGGATCTACTAAAAGATGCAGTATCTTGAAAGAGTCTGTTCAAATTACCTTTGAACATACTTTTAGATCTTCAATGGTAAGCAAAAGTTGACAGAGTAAAATGTATGATTCTTAACCAGCATCAGCATGTGAGACTTTAGAAAAACTGGTAGAGCAAATGATGATTCAGTTGCAGAACCAGACAAATGATTTCCAAATCAACAAATTCAGAGAAAAAGTTGCTGATCCTAGTTGAATTGCCACATGTTGCCATTTCCTTTGACATGTGTCTTGGTAGAAAAATCTCTTCTAGAAGTTTTCTCACCCATCAGAATAAAGAGGTTGTTATTTAGAATCCCTGTCTGCTGAAAAATCAGGAACTCAGAGGACCCATTGCTAAATCCAAAGATGAGAGGTTTGGGTGCCAGTCTGAGAAACAGGAAGAGTCCTAAATTCTGGACCTCTGTTTCCCTTGCAGCTTCTCCCTCCCTCTGCAGCTTCTCTCTCTCCTCCTTTAAAGGGTTGTCCATATTTACTGAATGCTATACCTTTCTCCCTCTCTCTGCTCAATGTACTCTGCTTAAGCTTTTGTTCCTGTCTCTCCACCAAAACTGTTTTTCCTCAACATCAGTGACTTCCATGCAGTGGATGCCAATGTTACAGTCTCAATCCTATTCTAACTTGATACAGCAGCATGAAACATAACTGATTACTCCCTGCCCGTTGAAGCATTTTCTCTTGCCTTCCAGGACTCCATAATCCTAGTTTTCCTTCTCTCCCTAGATCCTCTTTTTCAAGGTCCTTTGCTAGTTTCTCTTCTTCATTCTGACAAAAAAAGCATTTCCTGGCTTAGTCCTTGAACATCTATCTATCTATCTATCTATCTATCTATCTATGCTCACTGCCTTCATGAATGATCTAGTCTTGTCACCACCCTCTAATGTATAACTTTACTCTAGACTTCTCCCCAGAAATACAGAATTAGTGATGCAGCTGACCACTTGTTTTCTCCTCTTGGAAGTTCAATAGCTTTCTCAAACTTAACATGTTTAGAACCAGACTTTAGATATTCACCCCACCCTCACCAGACTTGCTTTTGCACAGCCTACCCCCACTCAGTTTATGCTAGTCAGTACTAGGACCAGGGTGGGGCAAATCAGTTGCTTAGGCACAAAATTTAAGACATTAGAGTATCATGCAAGTGCCAAACCTGCTTTTGCATGACCCTGAGTATGAGTGCCTCAAATTTGGTGCCCTCAGCCCTTCATTCACCCCATCCTAATCCTAACCTGCTTCTACTTGCTCAGCCTAAAAACCTCAGTATCATCCTCTATGCCTCTGTTTCTCTTACTTCTATGCCCAAATCTATGAGGAAATCCTGTTGGCTGTACCTTTAGAAAGAGACTGATGTCCTGAGGCTGCTCTTCAGTGGAAAGCCTCCAGGAAGAGGCAGCAATGGTCTCCTAGGACAATTTGAGATAACTCACAGCTTCCAGGAGGAAAAACTGGCCCCGAGGGTTGCTATGGACTTGGACCTTGGCAGTCATGGGATCGGAGTCCTAGGTTTCCTTCTTGAAACCCTTGCTGTCCTGGGGTCTTCAGGGACCTAGAAGGCTATAGATTTGCAGTTTGCGCAGGTTCAGGTAACTCTCCTTTATGGTCTTGTGCAGTCCCTGTCCTGCACAGCCTGCTGGTTCCACCACACCTGGCCAGCCCTCAAGGTCAAGTAGGGGGAGGGAAAGGCATCCACAAGTATTGGAGTTTGCATAATAGGTAGTGTGAGCCACACTCCTTACAGAGAGGTCTGGGATGAGGGGACTTTAGCACCTGGGCAGCCCAGGTGTTTTTCATCCCAGGTTCTCTGCTGACCCATTAGATTTTTTTAACTTTTTATTTAAATTCATTTTATGTAACATATACTGTATTATTAGTTTCAGAGAGAGAATTTAGGGATTCATCAGTTGCATATAACACCCAATGCTCATTACATTAAGTACCCTTCTTAATGCCCATCACCCAGTTACCCCATCCCCCCACCTACCACCCCTCCAGCAACCCTGTTTGTTTCCTTTTTTTTTTTAAGATTTTATTTATTTATTTGACAGAGAGAGACACAGGGAGAGAAGGAACACAAGCAGGGGGAGTGGGAGAGGGAGAAGCAAGCCTCCTGCCGAGCAGGGAGCCCGATGCGGGGCTCGATCCCAGGACCCTGGGACCATGACCTGAGCTGAAGGCAGACGCTTAATGACTGAGCCACCCAGGCGCCCCTCTCAGTTTGTTTCCTATAGTTAAGAGTTTCTTATGGTTTGCCTCACTGTGTTTTCGTCCTTTTTTTTCCCCCCTCAGTAGAATTTTTGTAATCCCTGGAAATCATCCTTCCACTGAGAAGTGTGTTTGGGACCTCAGACCTTATTCTGCTATTCTGAACTTTCCCTGATGCCCAACACATCCCAGCCCATCCTTTCCCTGCCCCTTTTTCTGGACCTACAAGCACTCTCCCAAGCACTTCCCCCAAACACCAGAGGTGCACCCTGCAAACTCCAACTGTGCCATTTTCTTTTCTGGGAAACCCCACACTCCACCCACCCAGACAAGGCCCTGATGGAGGCCTGTAGGCATGCCCCCCAAAGAAATATGTATGGCACACTTCCTTCCAGGCATTTGTAAAATCTGATTCACCTTTCCTTTGAAATTAGGCATGACTATGTGACTAATTCTAGACCATATATTATGCTGGATATATGTGCGCCATCTCTGGCCAGCACATTTAATTGTCATTTAAGATGTTCTAGAAATGTCTTCCCCTACTGCCACAATTGGAGATGCTCCAGATGGTAGAACTTCCATCAGCCTGACCCCTGGAATAAAGATAATATAGAACAAAGCCCTCAAGAAATGCAATGGTCATGTAGTATGATCTAGAAATAAATCTTGATGCTTTAAAGCTAAGATTTCAGTATTTGTACCATAGCATAGCATAACCTATCCAGATTAATATAACCAGGTTACTTCCAACTTGAAGACAAGATGGCTAAATAACAAATTTTATAAAATAGAATAAATAATGAAAATAATATCTAAGCTTCCTGTGAAATATCCAAAAGTTGAGAAACATGTTTTCAATTACTTAGAGGGAAACATATGCACACACATATACTCCTGATATGCCTTAGAGGATTCATTTCAGACAGCAAATAGTCTGGTGGCTTTGATTAGATAACTCTAATAATGTTTATAATTACACATCTACCCAGTATGAGCCTTATCATGCTTGTTCCAGCATGATCAGTACCTATCTATTGGCTGTGAATTGACCTTTGAGGATTAAGGCAGTGTGAAGAGTAGTGTTTATAAAATGGGGCATCAAGGTATTTGGTCCAATTATTGAAGAAATAGTTACAAATGTCGAAAATAATGGAGTACCTTTATTTCATATATTTAAATATTATGTTTCTTCTAAAAAGAGGAAATAAAAATTCTGAGATTATTTTCCCAAAGGAAGGAAACTAACAGAAGCTAAATGCTTTGTTCCAGGGGCTATTTTTTTCCCCTCTCTGCTAGCAGTGACATAGGCAGATGTCAAGTAAAGTAAAGACCACTATATTATAACTTAATTGCTACCATCTCTGTTAAGCAGGTTAGAGAATGAAGGCAGAAATGACATCACTTGCCCTTTATGCTGTAGCCTGTGTTTGATGCAGTCAGCACCCAGGGCCCATCTGTCCATGTGCCCAAATTAATCTCTCCCACACTCCAAAGGAATGACCTTCCAGACATGTCACAAGTACCAGCTCCTCTGTAGAACTGTCCTGATTCCTCCTAGGAAAATTAGTTGCTCAGTTTTCTTTATCATGCTAATTATATTGGATACATAATTATGGTACTCATCAGGCTGGTTAATTCTTTGTTTACATGTCTGTCTCCCTGACTCAACTGTGGGCTTTTCAAGGGCAAGCACTCCCTCTTAGTCATCTGTGTCTTCTTTAAGACCTGTACTTGCCATTTTGTTGGTGCATATTGATAATGTGGGAAAGAGTTGGGAGTTGTATTTGAGTAGGAAATAGAAATGAATAAAGGGAAAATAGACAAAGAAGAAAGGAAGGAAGCAAATGAGCAAGACTACAAGGAAAGAAGAAAAGGAAGGAATTTGCACATGTGTACCTTTTGTCACAAAGCTCCATGGATTGATACAAGCTTCAGCACCAGAATAACAGGAAGACAACCAAGAGAGGGTATCTCTGGCACATTTCTCATACCTAACAATGCAGCCATACAGCCAACTAATTCCAGGATATTCTCTTTCTTCTCAGCTGCCCTAATTCAACAAGTGAGACCTTTTATTGCCTGTAATGTCACTTCATAGAGTCCTAAAAGCTAAAGATAAATTACTCTTATAGTTACATGGAACAGTTCAGTTTGATAGGTTATTCTAGTTTTATATATAAGGAAACTCAGCTAACTTAGACTATTTGACAAGTTGGTTTGAAATATTTTATCAAATGGTAAGTGAGACTGCTTTAAGGTGGACCAGAGGAAGTCTATAGGCTCCCAGAGGGTCTTAAGTTTTAGTATGGACAGCCAGTACCTCTATGTTGTACTTGTCTGGTCAATCACTCCAGTCTCAACATATATATATATATATAGCAACAGGAACCAGCAAAAGGTAGTGGTCACCACTCATTAACTTAAATAGATACTGAAATTTATCTTTGGAAAAAGCCAAAGGACAAAAATAAATACTATATAATACCATAAATTATATCTATATATATGTATATATATATATATAGCATAAGTGACAAAACAAAATATGCTACATTTTGTGCTTAAAGAACTAAAACTTTTAGTTTAAAATGGAACTATTAAGGGAAAAAGTTGAAGTTTTATGAGTTATTAAATTGAAGATTCAAAAATGTACCTAAACTTTGGAATAGTGATTATGATTTTAATGTTCATATTCTTGGATCAACAATACCATTTCCAAAAATTTATCCTACAGAAACACTAAAACATGCACATGAAGTTATGGGTAAAAAATGTGTGGCAAAACTATTTGTAGTCATGCAAGATTCAAAATAATGCAGATAGTTTTATTTTTATTTATTTTTATTTATTTATTTGACAGAGACACAGCGAGAGAGGGAACACAGCAGGGGGAGTGGGAGAGGGAGAAGCAGGCTTCTGACCGATCAGGGAGCCTGATGCGGGGCTCGATCCCAGGACCCTGGGATCATGACCTGAGCCCAAGGCAGACGCTTAACGACTGAGCCACCCAGGTGCCCCAATACAGATAGTTTTAATAGAGGATTAAGTAAAATTAATGAATAGTATATAGTAGGTTAAAAAAAGGGTTATTTTGAATAACAAAAAACAAAAAAAGATTCTAAGATATATATTCAGTGAAAAAAAGTTTCAGAACCACATGTATACTATCATTTCACTTTTGCAAAACAAACAACAAATAAAAACAAAAGCTATATTCATATGTATATGCACACACACACGTACATGCACACACACCAGGACATTTTTGTGAATTACATCTGAACTGTCAGCATGATACAGGAGTGTCTAGAGGAAATCAGGATCTATAGCCACCTTACTTTAAGGGACTTTATATTCTGGATTATACATTTTTTTGTAAGTTTGTTTTAATAGGAATAGCAAGCATGCACTATTTTACTAATAAAATTAAATTTTCCATACTTGAAGTATCTATGAGAAGAATATTGAGTTAATTTTAGTTTGGATCTCAAGCCTGGTACCTCCAATTCTCTTAGAACTACCACCCTTTGTTCCAATACTTTTAGGCTGATCTGTTTTCTTCAGAACATGCCCCACAGTATTTTAAATTCTTGTATCACTACAATACTCTTTTCTCCTATTCTCTTATTGCCAGAACATACTATTAATCCTTCCTGATATCAGACCATTGCAGAGCTCCCAGTCTTGTCAATTTTATCTTTCATCATCCAAGCATCCATAGCAGTAATTTATGGTATTATATAGTATTTATTTTTGTCCTTTGGCTTTTTCCCAAGATAAATTTCAGTATCTATTTAAATTAATGAGTGGTGACCACTACCTTTTGCTGGTTCCTGTTGCTAAAGAGGCCAAAGCATGGGTCTTTGCTAAATTCCCACATCAGCTTGGTTGACAGTTGTATTTTTGGTGTAAGTTGCAAGCCACATTCACATAACAGTCTTGCAGATGGTACTATTGGTCACATGAAGACTGGGCAAGAAACTGCAGTGATGAGATCAATATAAATTTATTCCTCTAGAAAAACACAACAACTCAAGGCATATGCATTATTAATGCTGCATCAGAGGTATTATCTTCATATTCAAAGACTATTATATAATTATAAAGGACATAAATGTAAAGAACATGAATGGTCTGATGATGGAATTGGGTCACGTTTATTATTAGAAATTCTATTTGAAATACAGAGAAGAACAACTGAGTGGATAAAAACACATCAGACAGTAGGTGACAAAGAATATGAGAAAATTAAAACTTTTTTCTCCACTAAATTTAACATTGTTTTACACCAAATTCCTTACTTGACTGACTGAGTAATCTGGCTCTGCAAGGATGAGAACTTGGGAAGATATTCTTTTTGTCACTGTTTCCACCTGTGATGCAGTTAGTCTGGGATTTACATGCTCTACTGGTCAGCATGACTCCAGGAAGACTTAACAGAACAGAGGCATACATTTTCTCCTTCAACAAATATCCACTGAACATGAAATCAAACTTTTCCTGGTACTAGAGCTATATTTCAGAATAAGTCAAAGGTGCGAAATTAGTGTTTGGGCTTACAAAGTAAAAGTTTTCATATGTAAAAAATTGCCACCATGGGGGCACCTGGATGGCTCAGTCAGTTAAGTGCCCAACTCTTGATTTTGGCTCAGGTCATGATCTCAGGGTCCTGGGATGGAGCCCCACATCCAGCTCCACACTCAGCATGGAGTCTGCTTGAGATTCTCTCCCTCTGCCCCTCCCCCACTCTTTCTCTCTCAAAAAATTGCCACCACAATGACCAAACATATAACACAATGTTATTATGAATCTTTTTTTTTTAAAGATTTTATTTATTTATTTAACAGAGAGAGTGAGAGAGCACAAGCAGGGGTAGCAGCAGAGGGAGAGGGAGAAGCAGGTCCCTGCAGAGCTGGAAGCCTGACTCAGGGCTTGATCCCAGGACCCTGGGATCATTACACAAGACAAAGGCAGACGCTTAACTGAGTGAGCCACCCAGGTACCATGTTATTGTGAAATTTGACCCAAACTCATTGGCTTCTTAAGATAGAATATGTTGTCCTATGCCTCAGTTGTAACATGTTTAAAGCTAATGGACATGGGCACCTGGGTGGCTCAGTTGGTTAAGCAACTGCCTTCAGCACAGGTCATGATCTTGGAGTCCCTGGATTGAGTCCCACATCAGGCTCCCTGCTCAGCAGGGAGTCTGCTTCTCCCTCTGACCCTCTTCCCTCTTGTGCTCTCTATCTCTCATTCTCTCTCTCTCAAATAAATAAATAAAATCCTAAAAAAATAAAATAAAGCTAATGGACAGGAGGATGGTAGAGTAGGAAGCATCTCCCTAGACACCACCTCCACTATCTGTCACCTAGAAACAATTATACTGGCAGAATCTGATGTAACTATTTTGGAACTCTGGAGTCTATTGAAGGCTTAAATCTCCAGGGAAATGTTTGGATGGTAAGTAGCTGTTGATTACCAATTTTAGCTTTTTGCACAGTAGCATTTACCTGTCCTCACACACAGCCATGTGGTAGGCAGCAGGGCACAGTATTCTTGGAACAGTTTGTACACAGCTGGTGGGATCCAGGGTAGAAAAAAAGGACCCTATCCTCCAACTATTAAGAATCTGTGCTCTGGTCACTAATTGCTGGTTCAGATCACAGAAGTATAGGCAAAGAAGTAGGCACCCTGTGCTGAACATCACTCAGCATCAGGGAAATACAAATCAAAACCTCAATGAGATACCAACTCACACCAGTCAGAATGGCTAAAATTAACAAGTCAGGAAATGACAGATGTTGGCAAGGATGCGGAGAAAGGGGACCCTCATACACTGTTGATGGGAATGCAAGCTGGTGCAGCCACTCCGGAAAACAGTATGGAGGTTCCTCAAAAAGTTGAAAATAGAGCTACCCTATGACCCAGCAAATTTCACTACTGGGTATTTACCCCAAAGATTCAAATGTAGTGATCCAAAGGGGCACATGCATCCCAATATTTATAGCAGCAATGTCCACAATAGCCAAACTATGGAAAGAGCCAAGATGTCCATCAACAGATGAATGGATAAAGAAGATGTGGTACATATATACACACACATACACATACACACACACTGGAATATTATGCAGCCATTAAAAAAATGAAATCTTTCCATTTGAAACCATGTGGATGGAACTAGAGGGTATTATGCTAAGCAAAATAAGTCAATCAGAGAAAGACAAGTATCATATGATCTCACTATGAAGAATTTGAGAAACAAGACAGAAGATCATAGGGGAAGGGAGGGAAAAATGAAACAAGACGAAACCAGAGAAGGAGACAAACCAAAAGAGACTCTTAATCTCAGGAAACAAACTGAGGGTTGCTGAGGTGGAGGGGGTTGGGAGGGATGGGGTGGCTGGGTGATGGACATTGGGGAGGGTATATGCTATGGTGAGCACTGTGAATTGTGTAAGACTGATGAATCACAGAGCTATACCCCTGAAACAAAGAATACATTATATGTTAATAAAAAAAATTTTTTAATTAATTAAAAAAATAGAAGTAGGCACCCATTGTTTTTTAAGGTACCTCATTGTTGTAAGCCCCTCTGTCTCCTGCGGAAGTGACTTTCAGGACATTTAAAAGGCTAATGCTCTCTCCCCCTTCATTTTTCTTTTAATTTTCCCCTTTTGGGAGCCAGACACTAAAAACTGGGATATTCAAAAGCAATTTCATATACTCAGATTAGAAAATGACCACACATGTCCAGGGAAAGGCTCAGGAAAGACCTTAAATTTATACCTCAGGTTGATCCTCAGTACAGAGAAAGCCTACATTAATCAGAAAAACAAAACCAATAACAATAACAAAACCCAGCAAATTCTGGAAGGGAGTACCCTATGTTCACGGTTGCCACATTATTAGATTCAAAAAACCAGCTTTCAACAACAATAACAACAATCACAAATCACAAGGCATACAAAGAAACAGGAAAATATGATCCATTCAATGGAAAAATAGAAACTATCCCTAAAAAAGACCTCATGGAAGATATACTAGGCAAAGTCTTAAAAAAAAAAAAAAAAACTGTCTTTAAAAAAAAACTAAACTAAAGGAAGATGTGGAGAAAGTTAAAAAAAGTGATGCATAAACAAAATGGAAATATCAATAAAGAGAAAATCTAAAAGAAAACTAAAAAAATTCTAGAACTGAAAAATACAATAACTGAAATAAAAAATTTACTACATGGACTCAAGGACATATGTGAGCAGGCAGAAGAAAGAATCAGTGAACTTGAAGATGGGACAATAGAAATTATTGAGTCTGAGGAACAGAGAAGAAATATTGAAGCGAACAGGGCCTAAGGGACTGTGAGACACCATCAAATGGAACAACATATGCATTGTGGGAATTCCAGAAGAGAAGAAAGAGAGAAAGGGGCAGGAAGAATATTTGAAGAAATAATGGCTAAAAACTTCCCAAATGTGATAAAAGTATGAACATAAATATCCAAGAAGCTCAAAAAACTCCAAGTTATATGAACTCAAAGAGATTCATACAGAGACACATAATCAAACTTTTGAAAGACTAAGAGTAAATCTTAAAAGAAGGAAGAAAGAAACAAATCATCACCTACAAGGAATCCTCAATAAGATTATGAGCAGATTTCTCATTAGAACCTTTGGAGGCCAGAAGTCAGTGGACCAATATAGTCAAAGTGCTAAGAGAAATAAAAAAGCTATCAACCAAGAATCCTATATTCAATGAAACTCTCCTTCAAAAGTGAGGGAGAAATTAAAATGCCCTAGATACAAAGGTTGAGGGGGTTCATTACCATTAGACCTGCCTTGCAAAAAGTTCTCAAGACCGTCCTGCTGGGTAAAACTAAAGGACACTTGACAGTAACTCAAAGCCATATGGAGAAATAGGTCCCAACAAAGGTAAATACATGGGCAATTATAAAAATCAGTGTTATTGTAACATTAGTTTAAAACTGAAATTTTTGTTTTCTGCATGATTTAAGAGACTAATACATTTAAAAAAGTTATTAGTCTAAAAGCTAGTATTACTATAACTTTTATTTGTAACTCCAATATCATTTCCCATGTAATTTAAGAGATATATGCAGTTAAAAGAATTATTAGTTTATGTTTTGTGGATACAAACAAAGATGTAATTTTGGGGACATCACCAATAAAATAGAGTAGGAACAGAGCTGTAAAGGAACAGAGTTTTTATATGTTATTGAAATAACCTGGTATAAATCCAAATTATAGTGTTATAATTTTAAGACTTTAGATATAATCCCCACAAAGAACTAAAGGAAGTAACCACAAAGCAAATAGCTATAGAAGATACACAAAAGGAAATGAGAAAGGAACTGAAACATTTCACTATAAAAAATCAACTAAACATGAAAGAAACAGTAATGTAGGAAATGAGACAAAAAAAAGCTTTAGACAAATAGAAAACGAATAGAAAAATGACAGAATTGAATCCCTCCTTATCAGTAATTACTTTAGATGTAAGTAGATTAAGCTCTTCAGCCAAAAGACAAAAATTGACAGATGACTTAAAAACACATAGTCCACTCATATATGAGATCTAAAAAAAATAAAATAAAATAAACAAAAAGCAGAACTGGAACTATAAATACACAGAACAACCTGATGGTTGCCAGAGGGGAGGGGAGTAGGAGGTTGGGCAAAATGGGTAGAGGGAAAGGGAGATACAGGCCTCCAGTTATGGAATGAGTGAGTCATGGGAATGGAAAGCAGAGCATAAAGAATATAGTCAATGTAACAGTGATGTAATGGGACAGATGGTAGCTGTACTTGTGGTGAACATAGCATGATGTATAAACTTGTCAAATCTCTAAATTGTATACCTGAAACTAATGTAACATGTGTTTCAACTGTACTTAAATTAAAAACAAACAAACAGGGATGCCTGGGTAGCTCAGTCAGTTAAAAGTCTGCCTTTGGCTTAGGTCATGATCCCAGGGTCCTAGGATCCAGTCCCAACTCAGGCTCCTAGCTCAGCAGGGAGCCTGCTTTTCCCTTTGCCTGCCACTCCCCCTGCTTGTGCTCTCAATCTCTCTCTCTGTCTGACAAATAAATAAATAAAATCTTAAAATAAAACAAAACAAACAGGGGCGCCTGGGTGGCTCAGTTGGTTAAGCTTCCGACTCTTGGTTTCATCTCAGGTCATGATCTCATGAGATCAAGCCCTGTGTAGAGCCCCACATCACACTCTGCACTCAGCAGGGAGTCTGCTTGAGAATTCTCTCCCTCTGCCTCCCCCCCCACACTCTCTTTCTCTCAATAATAAATAAATAAATCTTAAAAAGCAAACAAACAAACACATAGTCCAACTGTATGCTGTATATGAAAGACTCACTTGAGACCCAATGAGACACATTGATTGAAAGTAAAAGGATGGAAAAGATATTTCATGAAAATAACAAAAAAGGGAGAGAGATAGCTATCCTAATATTAGACAAAATAGACCTTAAATGAAAAAAGATTACAAGGGACAAAGAAGCACATTATATATTAATAAAAGGGCCAATACAGCAAGAAGATATAACAATTATAAGCATTTACATACTAATGAAAGACCAACAAAATATATGAAGCAAAAATTAGAAAAACAGAAGTAAGAAATAGATGGTTCTACAATAAAACCCCACTCACAATAATGGATAGAACAACCAGACAAAAGATAAGTATGGATAGAGAGGACTTTAAACAACATGGTAGATCAACTAGATCTAACAGACATGTACAGGATACTCTACTTAACAACAACAGTATACACATTCTTCTTAAGTGCACTGGGATAGACCATATGTTAGGTCACAAGTTAAGTCTTGTTAGACTTCAAAAGATTGATATCATAAAGGATATCTTCTTTGACCACAACATAATAAAGTTAGAAATAAATAACAAAAGAAAAACTGGAATTTTCACCAAGTAGTAGAAATTTAACAATATACCTTTAAGCAACTAGTGAATCAAAGAAGAAATCACAAAGAAAATCAGAAAATAGTTACACACAAATGAAAATGAAAATACCATATACCAAAACTTACACATTGCACCCAAAGTGGAGCTAAGGGGAAAATATATAGCTATAAATCCTTACATTAAAAAACAAAAACAGGGGTACCTGGGTGACTCAGTCATTAAGCGTCTGCCTTTGGCTCAGGTCATGATCCTGGGGTCCTGGGATTGAGCCCCGCATCAGACTCCCTGCTCAGCGGGAAGCCTGCTTCTCCCTCTCCCACTCCCCCTGCTTGTGTTCCCTCTCTCACTGTGTCTCTCTCTGTCAAATAAATAAAATCTTTAAAAAAAAAAAAGTTCTCAAATACACAACCTAACTTTAGAACTTAATGAACTAGAAAAAGAACAAACTAGACCCAAAGCTAACAGAAAGAGAAATAATGAAGATTAGATCAGAGATAAATGAAATAGTGAAAAGAAAACAGTAGAGAAAATGAATGAAACCAAAAGTTGGTTCTTCAAAGAGATTAGCAAAATTGACAAACCTTTAACTAGATGGACTAAAAAAAAAAAAGAGAAGATTGAAATTACTAAAATCAAAAATGAAAGTGGGGATATTATTACTGATTCTATAGAAATAAAAAAGCATTATAAGAGAGTACTGTGAATGATTGTGCACCAACAAATTGGATAACCAAGATGAAATATATAAATTACTATAAACATAACACCTACCAAGACAAGCTCATGAATAAGTAGAAAATCTTAATAGATTTATAAATAGTAAGGAGATTGCATCAAGATTGAATCAGTAATTAAAATCCTCCCAACAAAGAAAAGCCCTGTTCCCACTGGCTTTGCTGGTGAATTCTATCAAACAGTTAAAGAACTAATACCACGCCTTCTCAAACTTTAAAAAAAAAAAAAAATAGAAGAGGAGGAAACACATCCTAACTCATTCTAGGAGGCCAGTATTACCCTGATACCAAAGCCAGACAAAGACACACAAGAAAGGCAGACAAGTATCTTTTATGAACATTTATGCAAAAATTCTCAGTGAAATACTAGCAAACCCAATTCAGCTGCATATTAAAATGATTATACAAATGGAATTATTCCTGAATGCAAGGATGGTTCAACCTATGAACATCAATGTAATATATCACATTAACAGAAAGAAGGACAAAAAACACACGATCGTCTCATTTGATGCAGAAAAAGCCTTTGACAAAATTCAACATCCTTTCATGATAAAAACACTGAAAAAAACCTAGAAGTATGAGGACACTACCTCAATATAATAAAAGCTATATATGAAAAATGCACAGTGAACAAAAACTCAATGATGAAAAACTGAAAACATCTTCTTTCTCTAAGGTCAGGAACCAGGCAAGTATGCCTGCTTTCACTCACCACTTTTTTTTTTGTTTTTTAAGAGAGCACATGCACAAGTTGGGGGTGAGGGGCACAGAGAGAGAGGAAGAGAGAGAATCTTAAGCAGGTTCCATGCCCAGTGTGGAGCCCAACATGGGGCTTGATCTCACAACCCTGAGACCATGACCTGAGCTGAAAGCAAGGGTCAGACACTTAACCAACTGAGACACCCAGAAGCCCCTGCTTTCACCACTTCTATTTGACATAGTAATCAAAGTTCAAGCTAGAGCAATTAAGAAAGCAAAGGAAATAAAAGGTTTCCAAATTGGAAAGGAAGAAGTAAAATTATCTCTGTTCACAGGTGATATCTTATATGGAGAAAACCCTAAAAATGCCACAAAAATTGTTAGAATAAATAAATTTGGTAAAATTGCAGGATACATCCAATGCACAAAAATCAGTTGTATTTTTGTATAGTAATAATGAAAAATCTGAAAATGAAATTACGAATACAATTTCAGTAACAATAGCATCAAAAATAATAAAATACTTAAGAATTAACCAAGAAGGTGAAAGACTTGGACAATTAAAACTACAAAACATTGTTAAATGAAATTAAAGAAGACACAAATACTGAAGTGTAATTAATATGTAGTGTTTATATTAATTTCAGATATACAGTATAATGATTCAACAATTCTATACATTACTCAGTGCTTATCACAGTAAGTGTACTCCTAATCCCCTATATCTATTAATAAATGGAAACACATCCCAAGTTCATGGATTGGCAGACTTTATATTGTTAAAATGTCAATACTAGGCAAAGCAATCTAGAGGTTCAATGCAAACCTTATCAAATTCCTAATGACATTTTTTTGCAGGAATAGAAAAACCTGTTCTAAAATTCATGTGAAATGTTATTGTACCCCCAATAGCCAAAACAATTTTGCAAAAGAATGAAACTGGAAGACTCACACTTCCTGATTTCAAAACTTACATTCAAAGCTGCAGTTTTTGAAACAGTGGGATACACGCACAAAGACAGGCATATAGACCAATAGAAGAGAATAGAGAGCCCAGAAATAAATCCTTACATATAAAAAGACAGTCTTTTTAACAAATGGTGCTGGGGAAAATAGATATCTACATGCAAAAGAATGAAGTTGGATCTTTATCTAACACCATATATAAAATTAAGTAAAAATGAATCAAATATCTAAATGTAAGACCTGAAACCATAAAACTTTTAGAAGAAAAAAATAACAAAAAAAGATTTACATTGGATTTGGCAATGATTTCTTGGATATGACACCAAAGGCACAGGTAGCAAAAGAAAAAAATAGACAAATTGGACTTTATGAAATTTTAAATTGTGTACATCAAAATACACTATTAATGGAGAACAAAGGAAACCTACAGAATGGGAGGAGATATTTGCAAATTATGTATCTGATAAGAGATTGGTATTCATAATATGTAGAGAAGTCTTAAAACTCAACAGCAATAAAACAACCAACCTGATTCAAAAATGGGCATAGTATTTGAATAGACATTTCTCTAAAGAAGATAAACAAATGACCAATAAGCACATGAAAAGAAGCTCAACATCCCCAATCATTAAGGTAAGCAAATGAAAACTACAATGAGATACCACCTCACCAATTAGGATGGCTACTGTCAAAAAAAAACAGACAAGAAGCACTGCTAGGATGTAGAGAAACTGGAACCCTTGTGTACTATTGGCAGAAATGTAAAATAGCACAGCCACTATGGAAAACTATATGGCAGTTCCTCAAATAATTAAAAATAGAATTACCATAGGATCTTGTAATTCCACTTCTGGGTATATACACAGAATTGAAAGCAGGTGTCAAGGAGATATTTGTATATCCATGTTCACAGCAGCATTATTCACAATAGCTAATACATGGAAGCTCTGTGAATACTGATGGATAAATGGATAAACAAAATATGGTATATACCTACAAAGGAATATTAATCATCCTTAAAATGGAACTAAATTCTTCAATATGTTATGCCATAGATGGGCCTTAAGAACATTAAGTGAAATAAACCAATCACAAAAAGATATATACTATATGATTCCACTCAGAGCAGTCAAAGTCATGGAGACAGAAAGTGGAATGGTAGTTGCCAGGACCTGGGGCTTAGGAGCACGGGGAGTTATTGTTTAATGGCTATAGAGTTTCCAGTTTTACAAGCTGAAAAATTTATGGAGTTGGATGGTGGTGATGGTTGCACAATATATGAATGTGTTTAATGCCACTGAACTATGTATTTAAAAATGGGTAATAGATTTTATATGTATTTTACCACAAAGAACTGAAAAAAAAGTGATAATGGACACCACTTTTTATGTTTCAAAGAAGACAAATAGAGGATTATAATGACATGTGCTTCTAGCATCTTCAGGTATTCAAATAAGTAAATACTTCATATATATCTGTTGCCCCATTATTTTTGAAACATTTATTATTTTCGTTATGAGGAAAATATATCCAAAATGCTTTAATAATTTATTCTTTGGTCAGAGAAATTTAGATATAATAAACGTGAGTTAATCTCTTTATGACTAAAGATCATCACTGGAAATCATTCACTTTGGGGCTACATTTTTAAAATGTAATGCTGGGGCACCTGGGTGGCTCAGGCAGTTAAGCATCTGACTCTTGATTCTGGCTCAGGTCATGATCTCAAGGTCCTGGGATGGAGTCCAGCAGCAGGCTCTGCGCTCAGCAAGGTGTCTGCTGGAGACTCTCTCTCTCTCTCTCTTCCTCTGCCCTGCCACCCCCCACTTTCTCTTTCTCTCTCTCTCTCAAATAAATAAATCTTTAAAAAATAAAAATAAAATAAATAAAATGTAATGTTTCTTGGGTTTTGAGTTATAGTGCCTGCCCCTGAACTAAATGACCCCAAACTGCTTTATAGTTGTTGATTTTACTACCAATATTTTCGCCTTCTTTACTTCCATTTGGTATTTCAGTATATAAAATTCTGTTTTTGTTTCCAGCTGAATTAGAATCCAAAGTTACCGAGATAAGTAACTATCAAAATAAAAAGTAAATGCAATGATATGTTTTTGCCAGAGGGTAGGTGGATAAACGTACTGTGTGTATAGCAATAGTTCTCAATTGTGAGTATACCTCATAATCATATAGTGGGCTTTTGAAATAGAGATTTCTGATTCAGTAGGTCCAGGGTGGGACCTGAGACTTTGCATTTCTAACAATTTCCCAGCTCACACTGCTGCTCTGGGAACCACACACAGAGAACTGCTACACAGCAAAGTGAGATGGGAATGGTTTGAAATATCAGTAAGACTACCGAGAGATTTTAGGAAATATTGGAAATATCTGGAAGTCTACAAGTAAGAAAAGGAGAATGTTACTTTTCACATATCAGACATTACAACTATGGAGCCTGTAACACAAGGACTGAGAGCTGCTGAAAAAAAAAAAAAATCCAGGAATTCGGATAATATGGTGGATTACAGTTACATGTCAGTTCACTAAGAAATTTTAGGAAGATATATTAAACGCTTCCTTTGTTATAAACTGATACCACATCAGACAGCCTTGATCTCCAAAAAACATCTCATGTTGCCTCTATAATAAGTTATCCTGGATGGACCATTGGTTTGACCCCGTGTGGCATGCCTAATGTCTCTATATTCTAATCCATTGGTTGCCACTAAAGTGCTTTGCCAACAGATTTTGTTCTCAGATAGGGCACAGCACTGAAAAGAAAATCACTTTGCAAATCCAGTGATTTCATGGGCCACTAGGCTCTCTGCATTCTCTATTACCCAGTTTATCTTTTGTTCATTTAATGCATCGCAAACAACATTGAATTAGTTTGTTGGACAATTAGGTAAGATATTAAACTAAAGATGTACATATAAATATGTCAAGTAATTATTGTAAGAATACATCTGTAAGGAGTAGCTGGAGAAGGCACTTTGTGAAGGTTTTTTTCTCCCTGCTTTGTCTAATAGTTCAACAATCCCAACTTTTATAAATAATATACCTTTCTCTAAAATGTACACAGCAAAAAATAATTTCTATAATGAATATTTAAAAAATCATTTCCAAGGAAATTAGTTCTTATAAACATCCTGGAATATGTCAGTTAATTAAACTGTTGTTTGTTAGAATGAACATACCAAATCAAACCCACTATTGCAAATGTTAGCGCAGGCGTGGTTTCCAGTCTCTGAAAGTCTCTTCCTTCCTGAACTGTGGCAGCCTAAAGCCCTCCCAAAATTTCACCACTGTCTTGACTCTCAGCACTAATCCTGAATTGTTGCTGGGGAGTTTTACATGGCTGCATGTCTAGAAACTGTGGTTGATTCTGTTTATTTTGCCTTTGCTCTGATGTCATACCTTAGTTCTGGTAAATGGATTTGAGTCTGTTCTGAAGTCTTTTTTTTTTTTTTTTTAGATAGAGAGAGTGAGAGCATGAGCCAGGGTGGAGGGTGGGGGTGGAGGGGCAGAGGCAGAGGGAGAGGGAGAGGGAGAATCTTAAGGAGGCTCCATGCCCAGCCAGGAGCTGACGCTGGGCTCCATCTCACAACCCTGAGATCATGACCTGAGCCGAAATCAAGAGTTGGCTTAACTGACTTAGCCACCCAGGTGCCCCTGTTCTGAATTCCTATTTGCCTTATTTGCCTGTTTGATGACCAAGCTTCAGCATGATCCCTGTTTCTGAGGTTCTCTTTTGTTATCTGCTATTGCCCTTCTCATAAAGGGATATCCCAGTCCTGGATTCTGGCTCATTAGCTAGGACCCTCCTCTATAATGACAGATACCTCTTGTTTCAATTTGTTATCCTTCCTATAAGAATGAATTGTCTCATATTCCATCCAACTGTTTGGAAAGGCCAATATCTCATTTTAATGCTTTGCTGATATCTACTTATCTGGAGTAGAACCAGCTATCACTCTGTTGTACTGGACATGCTGCTTTGGTTTTTATTCACATGTGTGATGGGATCCATTCACCCAGATCCTATTCAGTGATTGAGTCCTTTACCAAATTCCAGCCCTTTCTCACCCAAGCCATATGGCAATAAGTAACAGGACTTACCTGGTTTGTTCATTCTGAAAACACTGAATGCTTATTGGTTGCCTGGAACTATATTGGCCACGGGGGAGATGAGCATAAACAAGGCACATTTTCTCTTTTGACAAAACTCATTCTGGATGACAGAGAAGACAAGCAAACAATTGAAATACAATTCTTTAACAGTAAGTTCTAAGAACCTTTCTCTCCGGGATATAGTACCTTAGATCAGACAATTGTCCTTCTATAAACATCTCTTCTACTAATGCTTGCTCAAAACCTAATGTGTGCCACCCAGAGGTCCCTGATGAGGATTGTGAGTCAGACCCAGATTTTTCACTCTGGCCTGGGGTGTCTAGAACTTTTACCTCCCAGATACTAATGATGTGTGTCTTCTGGCCCTAAGAAGTCAATAGGAGCCTTTATAATAGATAGCCTCTGACCCTGGCTCCAGCTCCCTCAACCCCAGGCAATCTACCATGATTGAACCATGATGACTATAGTATGGGGGGTTGTAAGTTCCATCAGTTTGTTGTCCAGACCTTTGAATCAAGTGTCAGCCTGTTCCATTTCATCTTCCCAGATTAACTAGAGCTGGATATTCTGAAGGGATGAAAGCTTTATGAGTCAGTTGCAGTGCTTGTTGGAACAGGTAGAAGGAGACCCTGGTGATAAACCTACTATAACTTTCAAAAGTCAGCATTATCCCCTAAGTGGCAGAGTTGCCTTGAGTATGTGTTTGTGGGGGAAATGACCACCAAGGTGTCCCTACTGCCTCCTAAACCATTGAAGAGACAGCTGAGCGATCCCTGGAACTCCATGAATGACTAGCAACTGCCCAAGGACTGCTAAAACTTTCTTTACTCTGAGTTGTCGAGGCTGCCCATGGCCTTTGGCTGGTGGAATGATATCTGGACCTGATATGGACATAACAGGAATTCCTTGGGACATCCTAGGGAAATGTGAGATTGCCCTGGTACCTCTAGCCTTAACGCTAGAACTAATAGACATTTTACCAAGCCCTCTTGCTTCTCTCCCCCAATTCTAAACCAGCCCTGGCCCACTGGAGAATAATTCTGAAACAAGCCTGGAAACAACTTCCCTGTTCATCAGTGTTCCTGAAATTTCATGAGGATTCTGAAGAGAAGAGGCAGGTCTTTGGCCTTGAGAAAGTAGAAAAAAACAAGGTAAGTAGAAGGCTCCGAGGCAGTGTTGTCAGCGTAGAGTGCTCCAGGGACCTGAAGCCCACAGGACTAGAGCACCAGCTCCAGGCACAAGTAACGGTTCACAGTGTTAATTTCTGTCATGCTTTTGAGAGAGAGATAACAGAATCAGTCACTTCCCCTCTTTTAACGTCAGCGCACTCATTTATAAAACATATACATTCCTCCTCACAACGTTCTTCACATATTCTAATAAGAAAAAGCATGTTGGGGCGCCTGGGTGGCTCAGTCTTTGAGTGTCTGCCTTTGGCTCAGGTCATGATCCCAGGGCCCTGGGATCGAGCCCTGCATCGGGCTCCCTGCTCAGCGGGAAGCCTGCTTCACCCTCTCCCACTCCCCCTGCTTGTGTTCCCCCTCTCGCTGTCGCTCTCTCTGTCAAATAAATAAATAAAATATTTAAAAAAAAAGAAAAAGCATGTTAAAGTGATAAAACTATTTTAAGAAGCTATGTAAATATACCATTAAGGTAGATTAGAGATTATATAGTTCTATCATTTACTGCCTTCTCATTTGTTTATTTGCTGAGAAGCTTTTATGAACTTCCAGTTAATTATTTTTCTCCCCCACCCTTATTTATCAGCAGGTATCTTATTGTCTTATTTCAGTTTTAAAATACCACTTCAGGGGCGCCTGGGTGACTCAGTCTGTTAAGCGTCTGCCTTTGGCTCAGGTCATGATCCCAGAGTCCCAGGATCAAGCCCGACATCAGGCTCCCCACTTGGCAGGGAGTCTGTTTCTCCCTCTGCCCCTCACCCCGCTCGTGCTCTCTCTCTCTCAAGTAAATAAATAAAAATTAAAAAATAAATAAATGAAATAGCATTTCAAGGCTAATAAGATGTTTCGAAAATCTCGCCGCGTCCTCTATTTGCTCATAATATTTTGTCTAGAAAATTTGTTCTTACAAAAATAAACTATTTATAAAATTGTGATATGATCAAGGCCAACTGTAAACAAATGTGTGCAGGCCGACAGAACAAGTATGCCCTGCTAGATGGATGACTTTCCCAGTGTGCCATAATAGTTTCTTAAAGCTATTATGAATTATTCGATAAACCCATATTTAGAGACTTTTAGAACCGCAGATTATTGGCCTGAGAAACAATTTTGTCTCCAAAGGAACATTTGCAGGCTGTCATGCAAATCTGCATTTGAGCTACTTTCACATTATGATCTTAGTGAATTCTTGACCAGATGGACTTGAACAGCTGCTACCCACGCCCAGTAAGTCCCTTTGCTTGAGAAGACAAAATAGCTCGTTTGTTTGCAATTCCTTACTGGAAGTACACAAGGGCAATTTTCTACATTGTGAATTACTTCTATCAGAGCAACATTTTCCCTGAAAGACCATAGCTCATTATGCTATTTAGAAACAAACAAAAAAATATGCACAAACATTTTTTTTCCAGGAGTCTTATAATTTGTGCCCAGAAGGGACAAGTCTCTTTTCAGATTAAGTTTTAAAAAATGTTCCTTGGTTGCCATTATGTTCAAGCTGACATGGAAGGTTATAACTGAGAGAACCCCCTCTGAAATAATAATGCCTTACATTTGTATTGCACTTTATACTCTTCAAAGTGCTTTCAGACACATTATATCATTTGAGCCTCAAAACTACTCAGGGAGGCAGGGACGGTGGGTATTTTTATTCACTAGTTTATAGATAGGGAAATCAGTTCACTTCACAAATATTATCTGAGTATCTACTAACTCCATCGTATTATATTCAGTATTACAGAGGATAAAATAACATGTATTCCCAAAAGAGTAATCTGTTTTGCAGATAAGACATAAAAACACAAAGCTAAATAATACAAAAATATAGAATATGTTTCAAAGGGTGACAAAAGGCAATGTATATGGTTAATATATTAGAGGCACCCACGATGAGCAAACTGTTCTGAAGGATTCAGGAGGCTTTTTAAAGCAGGTGCCACCTAGAATATATATGCTTGGAAAGAGGCTTAGAATTTGTGGAATCCATGAGAATGTCTGCTCTTTGGCATCACAATCAGATACCCCTATAACCTTAGAATGTACAAGATTTGGGCATTCATCTAGTTTACCCTGATACTCAATGCCAGAAGTGTTTCTATGGCACCCCGGGCAAAAATGTTGGAACAGCTATAGTTTTTAGAAAATTCTAATTTGTATGAAGCCGCAATGCCGATGTCTGTAATTCTGTGCCTTGCCGACTAGAGCAACCTTGCCAATCTATTTTTCCTTCCTATAGAAAGCCTTTAATTCATCTGTAGACAGTTAAAATATCTGCCTTTAGGTTTTTTCTTCTTTCCATTAGATCTTTGAAACTCTCTAAGTATTTACAGTCAGTATTATACTGCTGGACCCCTGTCTTATTTATCTGTAACTTTGCCATCCACAACTGATACACTATTGTAGATGTGCAGATTTATATGAGATTCTTACTTCCTGGGCTCTAAATACTATCTAAATACTGTAGTTATGCGTTCAGTGGACTTTCAGCATGTAAGTCAATACTGCTAGTTGTAAAGATTTCTCACATGAAATAGTAACTATCATGTAAAAGCTGCTTAATTAAAATGCCCAAAATGAGTTAGGAATGCTTTCCTGAAGAACAAAGACCACTTTCATTGCATGGCTTTTTTCCCCCTTTTTAAATTTTTCTTCTTTTTCTTAAGTCATTCATGATATATGCATTTCCACCCAAAAGAAACTTTCTTAAGGAATTAATACCAAATTCCAATATAACAATGATCCGTGGTATTTTGTTTCTCATTTTAATTAACTGGGAAAATAGGAACTAATAGCTCATGTAAATTAACAGGCAAATACTGACCTCTGGTGTGTAAGGAAGAAATTGCTTAGTGGGTGAACTAGTGGACGCTTGGGAAAAGTTTTATGTTTAATGTAAGAACATCTTTGTCCAAGCAAAGAAGTTTCCTGAGTTATAATTACAAATGTGAAAATTGGGGAATGTCAAACTAAGTGAATGGAGAGAATTTCTCTGTTAGTCCCTTGTGGTAGGAAGTGAAAAGGAAAAGAGAGAACTGCTGAGTACAACGGCCCCCCATTACAACATGTTTTTGCCCTATTTGGTCTGCGTTTAAGCAACTCTAACCAGAGTGAGTGGTGAAATGATCTACACTCCCTCCAATTTACTCCATACAAACTGATTTTTTTTTAAAGGCCTATTGTGAATCTGTCTGAGTTTTCTCCTTAAATGGTATGTGTATTCCTTGCCTGCTATGCCCCCAAATGCCTCTTCACTTACTTCAGACACAGGTCCCAAAGTCATCTTTTTCTATCCTTATTTGCTCTTGTTCATTCTCCTGAAATTTTCCAAAGCTGTGCCATATGCCTGAGATACACTTGCTTTATAATTTAAAAATTTAACATTTGTTAGAGTGGTTCTTCTTTCAGATGCTCCATTCTCTTCTCTGTTTTTAGTATGTGCCCTTCCTCTCACTTCATGCTGAAGCCAAATTCTCTATCAACCTCTCCCTCCTAGGTCCCCTTTGGGTGGACCACTAGGGAGTGCACAGCTAAGGGCTATAGGCTGAGGCAATCACCTGCAGATAGAGGGGTCAGCTGTGCAGATTCAGCAACTTATGCTGGCCTACCCTCTTGCTGTAGGAGGGCCCAGAGAAACTCACCTATTGGGAAAAGTATCACTAGGCCCATAACCAATGGACTCAGATTCCAATTTAATCCTGATCCTTACCACTGACTTGATATGATATGGGACCTTCTGCCATTCGGTTCAATTCCTAGACAGCAGACTTCTATAACCTAATCCACAAAAGGGGGTGATTAGACCAGATGATCGCTACCATCCCTTGTGATGCTCTAATTCTACAATTCTATCAATCTGGACTCAGGAAACCAGCTTGCAACCCAGGGCTCTTACTGCCTAGGGCTCCTTCACCTTCTCTACCCCATCCTCCTAGTTTGTTTAGGTGTTTCTACTGTGTGCTTCCTATGTTTACTAAACCATTGTACTGATTACACTGTACGTATCTATTTGTCTTTTTTCCTTCATTGGCCTACCCTATGGCAGGCTATTAGGAACTACTGAGTGAATGAAAAGAGCAAAATATCTTACTTCATCCTGCAAGTCTGTATCTGCCATGTATTCCTTAGAAGCTCCTGGGCCCTAGAAGCTTTGAAGTCAGCATCAACCTTTTGTCCTGGTTCTACAAACTAGATAACATGCAAGAATGCTGCCTCGCAAAAACTCTCAAAGGAGATGAATAGTTATAGTTCATACTGCAAGGAAGTGGAGGATGCCAGATTGTTAGTAGGAACTGAATCACTCTGCATATGAGTGAGAAGTTTTACTTCCCACGGTCAGGCAGACTAGGAAGAAGTGGCAAAAAGAGAGTGGGGTAGAAGGGTAAAGTGGAGCTAGTGAAATGGTTCAAAGTTGAAGATGATGCTGGATGAAGGCCCAGTGAATGTGTCCAGTTCTTGGGGTGGCCATAGGAAATTTTTAAAACTCAGAATTAAATTCAATGTGACTAAATTTGCTTGCTTACTCAACCTCCAATTTACAATCTTCAGTAAACTCTATTGTGTTCACAAATGACTTGCATGAGTAGTTTATTTGTGGCAAGCAATGGAGAAGTGAGTAGTACATTTGGATCTGCGGTTCTCCACCTTCAGGCACTTTAGAATCACTTGGGGAGCTTTTAAATACTGGATGCTGACATCATAGTGTGGAAGGGTTACAACAGCATCTCTGGGGGTGAGGCCCAGGAATCATTGTTTCTTAACAGATGCCCAGATGAATCTGATGTGTAGCTGGGGTAGTGAACCACTGGCTGAGGGGTGTGGAGGAGAGTTGGGGAGCATCAGAGCAGAGGCAGTTCTGGAGTGAGTGGTTAAGCCACAGTAGATTATAGCTGTAGTCATCAATATGAACTCATCCAAGAAACTACTCAGCAACCACGCATGCTTTGTTTTTTAATCAACTCTATTTCTCATTGTTGACGGTAACTATTTTAATTTTATAAACCTCTACTTTCCTCAAACCATCGCTCCTCCCAATTCTATAGGTACTCCCAACGAATGACCTACTTTCTACTTTTCAAAGATAATTGGTGCCCAAAGTGAAAAATCCCTTAATTCTCTGCCACTAAATCTATAAATCTGTTTTCTTCTGCATTCTTTTTTTACTGGTGCCTGTTCACCAATATTTAAGCATCCAAGAGCATCCCCTCTTTTTAAGGCAAAGATTCAGAAACAGATATATGTGCATGTGTGTGTGTGTGTGCATGTGGTTGGGGGAAATAAAACAATCCTGCCAAAAAGACCCCTCTGAACAAATATAGAAAAGAGAACACAGTTTATTTCTAAGTAAGAATTAATAGATTTATATGTATGTAAGATATCAAAAAATGTGACAAAAAGCCTGGACAGATGTTCACATAATTTCTTTAGCAAGGCAGATACAAGAATAACTTCTCTTATCTCCTCAAGAGACAAAGAGCCACACCTGATGATAGTCTCCTTGTGAAAGTCTACTAAGTTAATTTTAGAGATATGTGTTTACAGTTCCAAATATCAGAACGTCCCCAAATTTGCACTGTAAAAGCAAAAGTTCGGATCTCTTTTGAGGCCTATTAGGATTTCAAGGAGACACTCTAAGGAAGGGAGTATGGGGAGATTGCCAATTCCCTCCTCAAAGAAAGTTTCATCATTTTATCCTTATAGTGTGTGTTGCTTAGTGTATACATATATATTCCTTAGCTTTGTTCAGTAAGAGGGCCTAACAGTAATGATACTCTATTAGAACACTGAGAACCTAGATCTTGGCATCTAAACACCATTTTTCAATAAAAGGAGCCAATACTCATTGGAAAAAAATGGTTAATTGCTGGACCAGGGTAGGAAAAACACAAGATAAGTTTGGAACGTCTTATAGTCCCTGAAAATAAGGAAGCGGTTTAAAAAAAGTAGAAAATATAATAAATGATGGGTGCTTGTTGAAAAAACATTAGCGGTCATCCTGAAGGGGATCCTAATGGTCAAAATTCAAACATTTTGAGCAATATAATATAGACTTATAAGTCTATATCCATTTAAATAATTGAATGGATAAATAAATAAATGCGGAAGGAGAAGATAGCACTTGCTTAAGAAAAGTTCTAAATAAATGTAGACAGAAAGAAGGAGATGGATAATCACCATTGGGCAATCACCACAATAATAGTCATTAGTGATCAGATCCACTGATGGATGCTCAAATTAATGGCAAAAGTTTGGGGTAAAAGATGTTGCATTGTCTCAAATTATCTCCTGTGAGATATTTATTAGCTACAATGGTAAAGACAGTGCCTTTATGGTAGAGAAATCCAGCAGACACAACCTTAGCCCAGTGATGAAGGTAAACACCATCAGTAACAAAACATACTGTCACTATCATATAATCCCTGTTATGTTGTACTGAGAAAGGAGCATCACTTCTGGTTTTTCCTGATAAAAACGCATATCCTCAATCCAGTCAGGAGAAAACATGAAACAAACCCAAATGAGGGACATTCCACAAATAACCAACCAGTACTCTTCAAAGATGGCAAGGTTCTAAAAAACAAAAACTAAGGAACAGTCATAATTTGGAGGAGACAGAGGAGTCATGACAACTAAATGCAGGGTGGGATCCCACAGAATCCTGAAACAGAAAAAGGATGTTAGTGGAAAAACAGCCAAAATTTGAACGAGGCCTGTAGCTTGATTAATATTATTATACCAATGACAATGCTAGTTTCCTAGCTTTGATGATTATATTATGGTTATGTAAGAAAACATTCAGGAAAGTTCTGTCTGGTGTATATGGAAACTCTTTGGGGTATTCAGATGTAGGGAGGGGATCACAGCCACAATAAAATGAAAAGGGTGACTACACACAGGGATAGCTAAGTGGGAATGTGAGGGTCTTATGGGGTCTGAGGATTTGATCCTAGCAACATATGTAAGACAGTATAACCAATGCTGCTTGTTTGTTGTGGATATGTAGGAGAAATCTTTTTTTTATAAGTTATATATCCCAAATTATTGGAGCTATTGGGCTGCTGGTCTTACTCTTAAATGATGCAAAAAGAAATTATTTTGTCCTATACTTGCAACTTGTGTCTAAGTCTGAAGTTATGTCAAAATTTGAAAAAAAATTTCTTTTAGAAAAGCTACAACTGGATAATGAAAACAAAAAGACTATACCAGTAATGAAAAAAAATGTAAAGAAATTGGATCATTAACACACTGCTGGTAGGAGTGTGAATTAGTACAATCATTTGGAAACCTTAGCTGTATCTTCCAAAACTCAACATGTGTGTACCTTATGAATTAGCAAATTCAGTCCTAAATATATACATAGAGCTAGATCTATATTGCAAAGTTTCCCGAAGTTTGGATATTTGAAAGGAACATCATTCCATAGAGCATACTCCTTTAAGGTATTCACTTAAATGCAAAGAATATGGTGCAACAAATCAGAGATGGTGCAGGCAAGCACTGAGGCTCTGAAAGACATCCCACAGGAAGGCCCTCAGGTCTCTTCTTATTCACACACACACAGACTGTACTATGTCTTCAGCTTGAACTACCAAGATCTATGACAGGAATCTTGCTTTCAGGAGAGCTCATAGGAAAAACGCTTAGTGAGACTTTTATACCCCCTTGACCATCTAATTAAACCATGTTGTCAAGCAAGGTAGGCTAGTTGCAAACCCTCAGTAAAACCAAAACCAAAACAAAACAAAAACTTGACCCTGAAGGTCACCAAGAGTTGTTTCCTGGCTTTAAGTTCTACATTATAAATCTCATCGCTGTTATCTTGGCCAAGAGCTAAAAATCTAGATATCCAGGTTTCCCCAGAGATACAGAGAGCTTCTCCTGTCCATCTGTAAATCCATACATTCTCACTTAAAAAAGGGACAGGACTATTTAAAACATCATATTCATAAAACATCAATATTCATAATAACCAAACCCTAAAACCAACCCACATGTCCATCAGGAGGAGAAAAGATAAATTGTCATTTATTTGCATATAGAATACTATAGAATAATAAGTAAATATGCATTACTTCTATGTGGAACAGCATAGGTGAATATCACAAATAATGTCCTAAGTGAAGATATCTGACAGGGGTGCTGGGTAAGTGTTATTTACTAACTTGGTGGATAGTTAAAGGACTGTATTCACTTTGTAAAAATTCATCACACTAAAAATCTGTCCTTATATGTACATATGTGATATTTCAATAAAAGTAATTTAAGGGGCACCTAGGTGGCTCAGTTGGTTGAGTATCTAACTTGTGATTTCAGCTCAGGTCATGATCTCAGGCTTGTGGGATCTAGCTCCGCATCAGGCTCCACACTCAGCAGGGAGTCTGCTTAGGATTCTCTCTGTCCTTCTCCCTGTGTCTCTCCCCCTACTCTCTCTCTCTCTCAAATAATCTTCTTTAAAAAGAAAGTAATTTAAAATAAATGTTTCACATACATGTCCACACATGCATACTCAATGCTGTACCTGCTTTTAGAGTTTAAAAAAAAAAATCATTTAACTTAGTACCTTGTGAGTAGTGGCTTCACAGGATGTAATTCATTAGTCCACCTTTTAAAGTTTTCTTCTATTATTTCTTTGAGTGTTTCTTTATTTTCATTTCCTCTGTTCTATTCCTTCATGAATCATGCAGGTGCGTATTATGATTTGTGGATTTAATTTCCATGTAATTTAGCTTTTCTTTCACATTTTTCATGTTTCTATATATTTTAAAATTTATTTTTGCAGTAATAACTCACTGAGATTGATTGATGTTTTAGATTCCTAATTCAGTACAAGGGCATTGTTATAATCATGCATAGAATACTAGGCAGGTTTTTTTTTAATGACAGATATTGGTCCTCTGGTACAGAGATACTATGGTGTATAGGAATGTCATTTTTCCTTTTTAAATGAAAAATAATACAATTTACATAGTATGAAGCTTTAATTTAAAAAGATCTCTGTGTATATGGTCTGCGTTTCTTGGTATGTTGCTAGAAACATGCTGTATTAATTAGGTGTATGTGGTTGCAAGTAACAGAAGAGTCACTAATAGTGGCTTAAGCAATATAGTAACTCAGTTTTTCTTTATAACAAGACCTCTGGAAATGACAGCTATGAGATTTTCTGTGACGGTTCAACAATGTCATAGGCATCCAGCTTTTCTCTAACTTTCTGCTCTGATACCCTTAGCATGTTTCATTTTCATCTGGAGTAATTCTTCACAGTTAAAAGTTCAGTACCACAACTCCAATAATTATGTCTTTAAACAATAAAGCCAACGAAATTTTAAAAGTGCATTTACTTTTTGCCTTCTCTCTTTTTCGTCAGAGGTCAAAATCCTACTCATAATCTCCCTCCCATAATATACTTTTCTAATACATCAAATTAGATGTATTAGAATTCTACAAGAGGTTGAAATGTTCATCCCTAAACCAATCACAAGAAAAGAAGAATTAAGTCAACATTTGTATTAATTAGCTTGTGCTACAAAAATGCAACTGAAGAAACACACTGACATGTCAATAAACATATGTTTAGTGTTTCTGGCTCATGAGTTTGTGGATCAGTTGCAGCATTTCTACATTAGACCATGAGGGAGGTTCAAGTGTGCTCCATGAGTCCTTCATTCCTGGAAAGCTGAAGGACAGTGACTAGCTGGGGTACACGATTTTCACAATTCAGGGCAGTAATGCAAGAGGAGAAGCAGAAACACATGATGTCTTCACCAAAATCCTAGCCAATAGGATCCAACAGTACATTAAAAGGATTATTCACCACGACCAAGTGGGATTTATTCCTGGGCTGCAAGGTTGGTTCAACATCCGCAAATCAATCAATGTTATACAATACATTAATAAAAGAAAGAACAAGAACCATATGATCCTCTCAATAGATGGAGAAAAAGCATTTGACAAAGTATAGCATCCTTTCTTAAGACTCTTCACAGTGTAGGGATAGAGGGCACATACCTCAATATCATAAAAGCCATCTATGAAAAACCCACAGTGAATATCATACTTAATGGGGAAAAACCGATAGCTTTTCCCCTAAGGTCAGGAATACGGCAGGGATGTCTGTTATCACCACTGCTATTCAACATAGTACTAGAAGTTCTAGCCTCAGCACTCAGACAACAAAAAGAAATCAAAGGCATCCAAATCGACAAAGAAGAAGTCAAACTCTCACTGTTTGCAGATGATATGATACTTTATGTGGAAAACCCAAAAGACTCCACCCCAAAACTGCTAGAACTCATACAGGAATTCAGTAAAGTGGCAGGATATAAAATCAATGCACAGAAATCAGTGGCATTCCTATACACCAACAACAAGACAGAAGAGAGAGAAATTAAGGAGTCGATCCCATTTACAATTGCACCCAAAACCATAAGATACCTAGGAATAAATTTGACCAAAGAGGCAAAGAATTTGTACTCAGAAAACTATAGAATACTCATGAAAGAAATTGAAGAAGACACAAAGAAATGGAAAAACGTTCCATGCTCATGGATTGGAAGAACAAATATTGTGAGAATGTCTATGCTACCTAGAGCAATCTACACATTTAATGCAACCCTTATCAAAATACCATCAACTTTTTTTTCAAAGAAATGGAAAAATAATCCTAAAATTTGTATGGAAACAGAAAAGACCCCGAATAGCCAGAGGAATGTTAAAAAAGAAAAGCAAAGCCGGTGGTATCACAATTCCGGACTTCAAGCTCTATTACAAGGCTGTAATCAAGACAGTACGGTATCGGCACAAAAACAGACACATAGATCAGTGGAATGGAATAGAGAGCCCAGAAATGGACCCTCAACTTTATGGTCAACTAATCTTTGACAAAGCAGGAAAGAATGATCAGTGGAAAAAAGACAGTATCTTCAAAAATTTGTTGGGAAAATTGGACAGCGACATGCAGAAGAATGAAACTGGACCATTTCATTACACCATATACAAAAACAGACCCAAAATGGAGGAAAGACCTAAATGTGGGACAGGAGTCCATCAAAATCCTAAAGGAGAACACAGGCAGCAACCTCTTCAACCTCAGCCGCAGCAACTTCTTCCTAGAAACATCGCCAAAGGCAAGGGAAGCAAGGGCAAAAATGAACTATTGGGACTCCATCAAGATAAAAAGCTTTTGCACAGCAAAGGAAACAGTCAACAAAAAACAAAAGACAACTGACAGAATGGGAGAAGATATTTGTAAATGACATATCAGATAAAGGGCTAGTATCCAAAATCTATAAAGAATTTATCAAACTCAACACCCAAAGAACAAATAATCCAATCAAGAGATGGGCAGAAGACATGAACAGACATTTCTGCAAAGACATCCAAATGGCCAACAGACACATGAAAAAGTACTCAACATCACTCGGCATCAGGGAAATACAAATGAAAACCTCAATTAGATACCACCTCACACCAGTCAGAATGGCTAAAATTAACAAGTCAGGAAATGGCAGATGTTGGCGGAGATGTGGAGAAGGGGAACCCTCCTACACTGTTGGTGGGAATGCAAGCTGGTGCAGCCACTCTGGAAAACAGTATGGAAGTTCCTCAAAAAGTTGAAAATAGAGCTACCCTACGACCCAGCAATTGTACTACTAGGTATTAACCCCAAAGATACAAATGTAGTGATCTGAAGGGGCATGCGCACCCCGATGTTTATAGCAGCAATGTAACAATAGCCAAACTATGGAAAGAGCCTAGATGTCCATGAACAGATGAATGGATAAACAAGATGTGGTACGTATGTGTGTGTGTGTGTGTGTGACACACACACTGGAATATTATGCAGCCATCAAAAAAATGAAATCTTGCCATTTGCAACAGCATGGATAGAACTAGAGGGTATTATGTTAAGTGAAATAAGTCAATCAGAGAAAGGCAAGTATCATGATCTCACCAATATGAAGAATTTGAGAAACAAGACAGAGGTTCATAGGGGAAGGGAGGGAAAAATGAAACAAGACAAAACCAGAGAGGGAGACAAACCATAAAAGACTCTTAATCTCAGGAAACAAATTGAGGGTTGCTGGAGAGGAGGGGGGTGGGAGGGATGGGGTGGCTGGGTGATGGACATGGGGGAGGGTAAGTACTAGGGTGAGCACTGTGAATTGTGTAAGACTGATGAATCACAGAGTAGTACCCCTGAAACAAATAATACATTATATGTAAATAAAAAAAGAAATCTGAATTTTTAAAAAAGGAAAAAAAAAACCACATGATGCTTCCTAGTAGTTTTTCTTAAAATAGGCACTTTCTCACTTCCACCCATGTTCCCCTGGTAAAGCCATCATATAGCCAAGCTAAAGTCAATGCGGCAGGGAAGTACTCTTTTCCCTTATTGAAGCATGGCAAGGGTAGGGAGGGAACAGAGAATTATGAACAAATAAAACAACTTACTGCAACATTCATGGCTTAAACCAATCATGGCCCATCCCCTCGGACTGGGAGAGGAATCCACATTCTGTGAACTTGTGGCAACATGCATAAAATATGATTATTATAAATTAAGGATATAAGGAATTATGTCTAGTAAGAAACCAGCAACATTATCTGACATAGTTCACATCAACATCATAATGAATATGCCTGGGCTAAAGAAGAGAGAGTGGGGTAGGCAGAGCCCACTGTGAGGCAAGAACAAAATAGTTCCGTGTTGACTTCTCACTATTTAAACAAATTAGCTAGAAGACTCTTCTAATTGGAAAAAAAAAAAAAAAACACACCCTGGAAATCAACCCAATTATTAATGAAAATAGCACTGGTTTACTTATTTATTGACAAAGCATTTTAATTCAATAATTTGGAAAGAGACTCACTGCTTTCCAGAAACCATTCTGCCTCTCTTGAAAAAGGCTGAAATTCATGTATATGGAATATTAACTTCACAATGTATCCAAGAACTCTCCGACACCTTGGGTGAAGAATTCCCTACTGTCTTACCTGCGGGGCCGCACAGTATTTATACAGTTTTCACTCTGGCCCGTCCAATAGCACAGATTGTTCACTTCTGTTACAGTCATGGCAAGTGATGCAAGGAGAGAAACATTGCTGATCTGTGAAATTGGACAATACATTAAATCTGTCTTGGTATTTAAGCCACAGTAAGTACCATGTTTAATTGGGTTTATGAAATGACATCTTGTTCAGGGCAAGGATCAGGATGGAAGAAAAGCTATAATGGATAATAAATTAAATGCCCAAGTTAAAGCTAAACTGTTAGATGCCCTAGTCAGTAATTTCATAACTGTGACTCCCAAATGAATAACTTGACCTTTGTGTGACATTATATGTCATTAATTTTAAAGGCCTAATCTGACTTCCAATTATAGACTCCCCCCAAAAAAAACATAGCAGGGAAATTTTTCTCTCTCCGCATTTCCTGACATTATTTAGATGGCCTCAAATCTAAAATCATGGGAAATGCAAGAATTTGCCCAATTGTTAATATCTGAATCTTAGGATTTATCAACTGTGGCACATCTAAAGATACAAACCCCACCTTTTCTAGTTTCCTGGAGTGTCTAGATGTAGAAATAAAGACCTCATTGCATGTGGAAGTGTCCTACCAGGCACAATTTTCATAAAGGGAATTTAAATAGCTGTTTTAATTTGTACACCAGACCATGTGCGCCTGGAATCTAAGACTAATGAACCACTTTCTCAGAGAATTGCCTCTTCTAAATAAACAAGGCTTTTGCACTGACCCAAGAATCTGAATTTCAGCCGGAAGACTAATTATATGAATATTATAATGGGCACATCCACAACAAAAGAATATTCTCTCCATCTTCAAAGTTAGATGAGTATTCAAATGAAATCCAATTAATTTATCTGGATTGTTTTTAATGTTTTCCTTTGCACCTCTACAGGAACTGAAAAAATTTTTCCTTTTAAAAACAGTTTGAAAATCCATCATTTTTACTTTTTTCAATATGTATAAACCTCCCCTACAAATAAATTCAAACTGAATTTTTCCCTTGCTAATTTTATTTGAAAGGAAATTAGAACAAATCATTAAGAGCAGGATGATTTCAATTAAGACATAATTAAATGTGCAAATGTAAAATACATTTGGATATGCAATTAGATGATTGATTACACCAGAAATCTAATTTCACACTTAAAATGCCAACCACACCCCTGTCTTGAGGTATTGACCCACTACAAGTGATCCCAAGTCTAGACATTACCTCTGGAGGAAGTGACCTCAGTGGAATAATGTTTTTGTAGTGATTCTGTCATCATCTGATAGTGTCTTCAGATAATAGTCAGAGGCAACATGCATGAAGGAGCTTCCTTCTTGCCTTCTTATTTTTCAACCAGAATTTTGTTTGATTTTAGATAAGTAATGTGGATCATGGCAAATTGTGAAAGTCCTCATCTCTTTATACTTAGTAACTCTTTCCTATTCAGTTACCCTCTTAAAGTTGATAATCAAAATGTTAAACAAGTGTAAAAAAGTACTGAGCTTTGAATAATTTAGAAATAATTTAGTATTGCATTTTTTAAAAGATTTATTTACTTATTTGAGAGAGAGAGAGTGTGTGAGTGCACCTACGGGAGCAGGATGGGGAGAGGCAGAGGGATAGGGAGAATCTCAAGCAGACTCCCTGCTGAGCACAGAGCCCCATGCCAGGCTAGGTCCCAGGACTGTGAGATCATGACCTGAGCCAAAACCAAGAGTCAGACACTCAACAGACTGAGCCACTCAGGCACCCCCATTTAGTATTACATTTTAAGTTGTCTTTAACTTTTAGATGCAAATGTCTGAAATCTGTATTTTGCTGTTGGTGATTATGGGTTAGGAATGTCTTCAAACTAAGACAATGAATTTTATTACCCACAGGAGTGGAAGGGGTGATTTAACAAGGTTTGCAACTGATATGTATCAATGGTGCTTTAAAAATTGAGATTACCATCACATACTAAAAACAATTTGCATTTCCAGAAATTCTCTTGTGTTGTTATCTATATATATTGATCAGTAATGTATATCATCTTTCAGCCCATACTTCCATATCATTTCCTGGGATGCTGGGTCTGCAAATCTTCAAGTTGCTTTTTCTAAGGCAGCACACATTTCCCCAGAGCATCATGGGAAGGTCTCTTAGATCAAAGACACATCCCTAACCTGAAATGCAGTCATTAGCATTGGGTTAGTACATTCTCAAGCCCCATGAGTTTGATGTTTTCCTCTTCAGGTAACTTTTGAAAATGCAAAAGTCCATCAAAAAGAAGAGTAGTTACCTTTTGGGTCACTGAAGCTTTATTATTAGCAGCTGTGTCAGTTTTCTTCAGTAACGGTGGGTACTTTGTCATAAAGGCAGAGTAGGGGTCCTAAGTAGATAGGAAAAGAAAAACAGATGCAAAAAAGAGAGAGAGATGGCATCAGAGCTTATTGATCATGTAATTGTGTCTTATTTTGATCCTAGAGCTATTGAGGGATGACTCAGTTTCCCTTTTTTGTGCAGTTCTTTGATCCACTTGTGATCTGACCTCTAGGAGCTGACTGTAGGAAAAGGAACATTGAGAAATAGGCAGACAACTCATTGTTAACAATCTTTAATTAGGAAATCCAAAACAGTGTTTTTCAGTCTTAGTTACTCATTAGAATCACCTGGGAAATTTAAGAACTACTGATACATGGGTCCCATGCCCAGAGATTTAAAAATAAATTCCCCCAGATAATTCGAACATCCTTGACAAGGTCGAGAGTCACTGGTCCAAAGAGCTAACCAAATAAAGATTTACCATGTGCTCAAAGGACTTATGATTTAGGAAGACCTAGCACAAAGAAAAAAAATAGGAAGTTTGGTGCTCTCTTTGTCAATCAGCATCCAATTCCAAGCCCATGCTTTTTCTTAACTTCCAGCTCCTGTCTTGGCTGGAAGCAACTAGTGCCTTCGTCTGCTGCAGGGAGCTATCAGTTAAGGTGCTGTTGCACTGGACATCTAAAAACTACGGTGGTTCTAGAAAATGTGAGGTATCAGAAAGCCCCATGTTTAGTGAAGACGTGCAAAGAGAAACCAGTTTTGCTAGAGAACTCTGAGTGACTCCAGATTCCCTAGAAATCGTGCCCCTTTGCAGCGATGGCTGGCTTTCTGTGAAGACATCAGCTCTGAAATATGAATAAAGGACAGAAAGTTAAAGAAGATTTTTCTCAGGACCTGTGTGTAACCATGCAGAAGACAACCCGGACAGTCAGAGAGGTATGTGGAATCACACAGCCAGGATGAGACAAGGTAAGAAAACAAACATGAGATAAACAGGTATGTTGTATTTCTTTTTGAAGACTCAGCTCCCTCTATGGGCCTAAAATTCCTACTGCATCCTTTGTATCTTTCTCCTATTTTCTGCTTAGAATCGCTGGGTTCCCTTAATTTTAATTGCAGCTTGAAAGGAAAGGAAGAGAGGCAAACTAAAAGGCAGTTAATATTGAGACACTACTCTGGGGCAGTTTGCCTGCTAAATGGTTGTCAAATTTGAGTTTGAGAAATCTCAGAAACACCTGGAGGACCTGATGAAATAGGCTTCTGGGCCACACTCCCACAGTCCCTGATTCAGCAGGTCTGAACTGCGGCTCGAGAATGTATATTTCTACGAAATTCCCAGGTGATGCTCCTAGTGCTATTTGGAGACCACACTATAAGGAATACTGTTTCTAGGGATGAAAAAAAAAATGGCTTATCAGCAATCTGTCCTTGATTCAAGATTCGTAAGGAGATGTATTAGGGGTGTATTTTGTCACATGTTTGATGAAATAAGAATACTGGCAAGTCACGTATTTTTAAAGTAAAATATAGTGCAAAGACTCCAGAAGTTCTGAGACAGTAGCTAATGAAACAGCAGTGAGGCAGAAGAGGTCAGAGATGACAAAGAAAATACAAGACCACAGCCTACAGAGGTGAGGGCGGCCTGTGGAGCTGACTTTATTAGGAAGCACACACACGGGTGAGGAAAGAAATCCCCTGAATATTTGGGCCTAAAAGGCAAAGCTCAGGGTCTTAAATGCTAGAATGTGGAGGGCCATGGTGCTTATGCTAATTAAGCACTGAAAACTCACATTTCTCCTAGGACTGAGGATCAGTGCATGAGCTCTGGAAAGTATCCCCCCTTGTTTACTGGTCATGAACAATTTCAGTTAGGTTCAGAAAGGATCCCTTTCGTCAGGGGCAGGGAGGAGGGAGGGAGGGGGAGGGTGTCATTCCCAGTCCCTAGTGGTTAATCAGCTTCAGCTGGTTAGGACCCAGTGTAATGAAACACATTTAATTTTGCCATCTCTTAAGCAAGTGCTGTTGCAAGTGAAAATTTTTCCTTTTTTATAGAAAATAATCCTTAGAGAGGGCGTCCAGAGTCAGGTCTCAAAAGCAATGCTGGACAGGGTTGACAAAGGGTTGAGGAGGGTCCTTGGGCCAGGGGTATTTGCGACATAAATAATATCCCGAAGTTGGAGATAGCAAGACCTTGGGCCACGGTTGGGCAGATCAGCTTGGCTTCAGTGAACGGACCATATGGGTCTAAAAGAAGAAATAAAGATATTTATGCATCTGTGCAGCATTTAAAAGGTGTGACTGTGAGATAGCAAATATAATCCCCCCAAATGACAGCCGTATCCCTAGTGAGTGCTGACATTTAATGTAGTTACCCAGAAACAGTAAATATTTAAAATTATGTTCAAACAAATTCGAGACCTCTAAGAAACTGTTACATATGTATGTGGGAGCTTACACACAGTATTATTCAGGGAGATTGCCCATCTATATTCTATATAACTACATATATTCTTTCCAACTTTATTCTATATGACTACTCAGCTTTTACTCTGTATGATTTTGGCTATTTTCAGATTGCGCTTCTAGTTTCAAAAACTCATTGAAGAGATTCAAAGAATCTTTGACGCTAAGGAAAATTCTGAGAAAAGAACAACACACCTAGTAGTAACAGCAATGGCAATGTCATGGAATGCTTTAGAGAGGTAGCACTTATTTGAATATACAAATTCTGGTGTGTTTAATAAATAAAAAAATCTTAATAAAGTAATTCTGAGCCTCTGCATTTACACCATTGTAAAATGTTTATAGGTGTTTAGGTAACAGAAGAAATCCTAGTCAAAGCCTACATGGGTATCCAGTATGGATGCACTGTGTAATCAAGGTCAGCATAATTTTGCACAGGCTGTTCTGCTGGGTTAGCCAATATACTTGAAGCCAATTTACCATAGAGATTTTCTAATTTAGCAGAATTAATTTTTAGACCAATTAAATGCTTAAGATATCAAATACTTTCAACTGAAAAGACAAAGAGAATGGGGCACCTGGGTGGCTCAGTCAGTTAAGCATCTAACTCAGGATTTGGGCTCAGGTCATGATTTCAGGGTCATGGGATGGAGTCCTGCTTTGGGCTCTGCACTCAGTCAGTGGGGAGTCTGCTTGAGGATTCTCTTGCCCCCTCTCCCTTTGCCCCTCCCCCATTCACGCTCCCTCTCTCTCTCAAATAAATAAATATTTTTGAAAAAAGAAAAGTCAAAGAGAAAAATCTATTTCTACAAATAAGAAAAATGAAAGGCAAAGTAACCACTTTTTTCTTCTGGTCCTCATGAAGCTAGACTTTTTTTTTTTTTTAAATTTTTTATTGTTATGTTAATCACTATATATTACATCATTAGTTTTTGGTGCAGTGTTCCATGATTCATTGTTTGTTCATAACACCCAGTGCTCCATGCAGAACGTGCCCTCCTCAATACCCATCACCAGGCTAACCCATCCCCCCAACCCCCTCCCCTCCAGAACCCTCAGTTTGTTTTTCAGAGTCCATCATCTCTCATGGTTCGTCTCCCCCTCTGACATACTCCCCTTTTCTTCCTCTCCTGTTATCTTCTTCTTTTTCTTTTTTCTTAAAATATGTTGCATTATTTGTTTCAGAAGTACAGAACTGTGATTCAACAGTCTTGCACAATTCACAGCGCTCACCGTAGCACATACCCTCCCCAATGTCTATCACCCAGCCATCCCATCCCTCCCACCCCCAACCACTCCAGTAACACTCAGTTTCTTTCCTGAGATTAAGAATTCCTCATATCAGTGAGGTCATGTGATACATGTCTTTCTCTGATTGACTTATTTCACTCAGCATAACACCCTCCAGTTCCATCCACGTCGTTGCAAATGGCAAGATCTCATTCCTTTTGATGGCTGCATAATATTCCATTGTGTATATATACCACATCTTCTTTAGCCATTCATCTGTCGATGGGCATCTTGGCTCTTTCCACAGTTTGGCTATGGTGGACATTGCTGCTATAAACATTGGGGTACACGTACCCCTTCGGGTCCCTACAGTTGTATCATTGTGGTAAATACCCAGTAGTGCAATTGCTGGATCGAACGGTAGCTCTAATTTCAACTGTTTGAGGAACCTCCATACTGTTTTCCAGAGGGGTTGCACCAGCTTGCATTCCCACCAACAGTGTAGGAGGGTTCCCCTTTCTCCACATCCCCGCCAACATCTGTCGTTCCCTGACTTGTTAATTTTAGCCATTCTGACGGGTGTGAGGTGGTATCTCATTGAGGTTTTGATTTGGATTTCCCTGATGCCAAGCGATGTTGAGCACTTTTTCATGTGCCTGTTGGCCATTTGGATGTCTTCTTTGGAGAAATGTCTGTTCATGTCTTCTGCCCATTTCTTGATTGGATTATTTGTTCTTTGGGTGTTGAGTTTGATAAGTTCTTTATAGATTTTGGATACTAGCCCTTTATCTGATATGTCATTTGCAAATATTTTCTCCCATTCTGTCGGTTGTCTTTTGGTTTTGTGGACTGTTTCTTTTGCTGTGCAAAAGCTTTTTATCTTGATGAAATCCCAATAGTTCATTTTTGCCCTGGCTTCCCGTGCCTTTGGCGATGTTTCTAGGAAGAAGTTGCTGCGGCTAAGGTCGAAAAGGTTGCTACCTGTGTTCTCCTTTAGGATTTTGATGGACTCCTGTCTCACGTTTAGGTCTTTCAACCATTTGGAGTCTATTTTTGTGTGTGGTGTAAGGAAATGGTCCAGTTTCATTCTTCTGCATGTGGCTGTCCAATTTTCCCAACACCATTTGTTGAAGAGACTGTCTCTTTTCCATTGGACATTCTTTCCTGCTTTGTCAAAGATAAGTTGACCATAGAGTTGAGGGTCCATTTCTGGGCTCTCGATTCTGTTCCATTGATCTATGTGTCTGTTTTTGTGCCAGTACCATACTGTCTTGATGATGACAGCTTTGTAATAGAGCTGGAAGTCCGGAATTGTGATGCCGCCAGCTTTGCTTTTCTTTTTCAGTATTCCTCTGGCTATTCTGGGTCTCTTCTGGTTCCATACAAATTTTAGGATTATTTGTTCCATTTCTTTGAAAAAAGTGGATGGTATTTTGATGGGGATTGCATTGAATGTGTAGATTGCTCTAGGTAGCATTGACATCTTCACAATGTTGATTCTCCCAATCCATGAGCATGGAACGTTTTTCCATTTCTTTGTGTCTTCTTCAATTTCTTTCATGAGTATTTTATAGTTTCCTGAGTACAGATCCTTTGCCTCTTTGGTTAGATTTATTCCTAGGTATCTAATGCTTTTGGGTGCAATTGTAAATGGGATCGACTCCTTGATTTGTCTCTCTTCTGTCTTGTTGTTGGTGTATAGGAATGCCACTGATTTCTGTGCATTGATTTTATAGCCTGCTACTTTACTGAATTCCTGTATGAGTTCTAGCAGTTTTGGGGTGGAGTCTTTTGGGTTTTCCACATACAGTATCATATCATCTGCAAAGAGTGAGAGTTTGACTTCCTCTTTGCCGATTTGGATGCCTTTGATTTCTTTTTGTTGTCTAATTGCTGTGGCTAGGACTTCTAATACTATGTTGAATAGCAGTGGTGAGAGTGGACATCCCTGCCGCGTTCCTGACCTTAGGGGAAAAGCTCTCAGTTTTTCCCCATTGAGAATGATATTCGCTGTGGGTTTTTCATAGATGGCTTATATGATATTGAGGTATGTACCCTCTATCCCTATACTCGGAAGAGTTTTGATCAAGAAAGGATGCTGTACTTTGTCAAATGCTTTTTCTGCATCTATTGAGAGGATCATATGATTCTTGTTCTTTCTTTTGTTAATGTATTGTATCACGTTGATTGATTTGCGGATGTTGAACCAGCCTTGCAGCCCAGGGATAAATCCCACTTGGTCATGGTGAATAATCCTTTTAATGTACTGTTGGATCCTATTGGCTAGTATTTTGGTGAGAATTTTTGCATCCATGTTCATCAAGGATATTGGTCTGTAATTCTCTTTTTTGATGGGGTCTTTGTCTGGTTTTGGGATCAAGGTAATGCTGGCCTCATAAAATGAGTTTGGAAGTTTCCCTTCCATTTCTATTTTTTGGAACAGTTTCAGGAGAATAGGTATTAATTCTTCTTGAAATGTCTGATAGAATTCCCCTGGGAAGCCATCTGGCCCTGGGGTTTTTTTTCTTGGGAGATTTTTGATGACTGTTTCAATTTCCTTAGTGGTTATAGGTCTGTTCAGGTTTTCTGTTTCTTCCTGGTTCAATTTTGGTAGTTGATACATCTCTAGGAATGCACCCATTTCTTCCAGGTTATCTAATTTGCTGGCATAGAGTTGCTCATAATATGTTCTTATAATTGTTTGTATTTCTTTGGTGTTGGTTGTGATCTCTCCTCTTTCATTCATGATTTTGTTGATTTGGGTCATTTCTCTTTTCTTTTTGATCAGTCTGGCCAGGGGTTTATCAATCTTGTTAATTCTTTCAAAGAACCAGCTCCTAGTTTCGTTGATCTGTTCTACTGTTCTTTTGGTTTCTAGTTCATTGATTTCAGCTCTGATCTTTATGATTTCTCTTCTCCTGCTGGGTTTAGGCTTTATTTGCTGTTCTTTCTCCAGCTCCTTTAGGTGTAGGGTTAGGTTGTTTATTTGAGACCTTTCTTGTTTCTTGAGAAAGGCTTGTATTGCTATATACTTTCCTCTCAGGACTGCCTTTGCTGTATCCCAAAGATTTTGAACAGTTGTATTTTCATTTTCATTGGTTTCCATGAATTTTTTTAATTCTTCTTTAATTTCTTGGTTGACCCATTCATTCTTTAGTAGGATGCTCTTTAGCCTCCATGTATTTGAGTTCTTTCCGACTTTCCTCTTGTGGTTGAGTTCTAGTTTCAAAGCATTGTGGTCTGAAAATATGCAGGGAATGATCCCAATCTTTTGGTACCGATTGAGACCTGATTTGTGACCTAGGATGTGATCAATTCTGGAGAATGTTCCATGGGCACTAGAGAAGAATGTGTATTCCTTTGCTCTGGGATGGAATGTTCTGAATATGTCTGTGAAGTCCATTTGGTCCAGTGTGTCATTTAAAGTCTTTATTTCCTTGTTGATCTTTTGCTTAGATGATCTGTCCATTTCAGTGAGAGGGGTGTTAAAGTCCCCCACTATTATTGTATTGTTGTCAATGTGTTTCTTTGCTTTTGTTATTAATTGCCTTATATAATTGGCTGCTCCCATGTTCGGGGCATAGATATTTACAATTGTTAGATCTTCTTGTTGGATAGACCCTTTAAGTAGGATATAGTGTCCTTCCTCATCTCTTATTACAGTCTTTGTTTTAAAATCTAGTTTGTCTGATATAAGGATTGCCACCCTAGCTTTCTTTTGGTGTCCATTAGCATGGTAAATGGTTTTCCACCCCCTCACTTTCAATCTGGGGGTGTCTTTGGGTCTAAAATGAGTCTCTTGCAGACAGCATATTGATGGGTCTTGTTTTTTAATCCAATCTGATAGCCTGTGTCTTTTGATTGGGGCATTTAGCCCATTTACATTCAGGGTAACTATTGAAAGGTATGAATTTAGTGCCATTGTATTACCTGTAAGGTGACTGTTAACTGTCTGTTGTCTGTGTTCGTTTCTGCTCTTTGCTGCTTTTAGGTTCTCTCTTTGCTTAGAGGACCCCTCTCAATATTTCTTGTATGGCTGGTTTCGTGTTTGCAAATTCCTTTAGTTTTTGTTTGTTCTGGAAGCTTTTTATCTCTCCTTTTATTTTCAATGATAGCCTAGCTGGATATAGTATTCTTGGCTGCATATTTTTCTCGTTTAGTGCTCTGAAGATATCTTGCCAGTCCTTTCTGGCCTGCCAGGTCTCTGTGGATAGGTCTGTTGCCAATCTAATGTTTCTACCATTGTAGGTTACATATCTCTTCTCCCGAGCTGCTTTCAGGATTTTCTCTTTGTCTCTGAGACTCATAAGTTTTACTATTAGATGTCGAGGTGTTGACCTATTATTATTGAATTTGAGAGGGGTTCTCTGTGCCTCCTGGATTTTAATGCCTGTTTCCTTCCTCACATTAGGGAAGTTCTCTGCTATAATTTGCTCCAATATACCTTCTGCCCCTCTCTCTCTCTCTTCTTCTTCTGGGATCCCAATTATTCTAATGTTGTTTCGTCTTATCATATCACTTATCTCTCGAATTCTGCCCTCATGATCCTGTAGTTGTTTCTCTCTCTTTTTCTCAGCCTCTTTATTTTCCATCATTTGTTCTTCTATATCGCTGATTCTCTCTTCTGCCTCATTTATCCTAGCATTTAGTGCCCCCATTTTTGATTGCACCTCATCAATAGCCTTTTTGATTTCGATTTGGTTAGATTTTAGTTCTTTTATTTCTCCAGAAAGGGTTTCTCTAATAACTTCCACGCTTTTTTCAAGCCCAGCTAGTATCTTTAAAGTCATGATTCTGAACTCTTGGTCCGACATCATACTAATGTCCGTATTGAGTAGGTCCCTGGCTGACGGTACTACCTCTTGTTCTTTTTGCTGAGGTGATTTCTTTCGTCTTGTCATTTTGTCCAGAGGAGAATAGATGAATGAGAGAACAAAATGCTAACAGGTTTACAACGTCCCCAGCAAATATACTGTATACAAATCAGAAAAGACCTGAAACCAGGGGAAAAGAAAGGGAAAGAAAGAAAAAAGAAAGAGAAAAAGAAAAAAAAAAGATAAAAACAAAAACAAAACAATACAAAAAAGGCAGAATATGATCAAATATGATCAGGCTAGTGCATAGATCAGTGCCACACACTAGATTTTGGGCATATTTTGGTCTGTTAGAAAAAAGTGCCTCCTAAAATTTTAAAGGAAGAAAGACATATATGTACAAAATAAGGGTTGATACAATGAAGGGATGGAAGATGACTGTAAAGATGAAAATTATAAAAGATTTTATAAAAGGACTTGGTAAGATAAGTTGTTTGAAAAAAGAAAGAAGATTTAAGAAGAAAAAAAAAAAAAGGAAAAAGGGAGAGAATGTGATCAGGCAGGAGACTAGAACAAAGCCATACACTAGTGATTTAGGGTATATTTTGATCTGTTAGAAGAAACTGTACCTCAAAATTTTAAAGAGAGAACAACTTATATATATATGCCAAAAATAAGGGTAACTACTATGAAGGGATAAAATATGACTCTAAAAATGAAAAATAAAAAATGTTTTTTTTTTTTAAAAGGGATTTATAAGATGTTGGTTGAAAAAGGGAAAAAGAAAAATAAAAAAAAAAAACAGTCAACAAAAATTAACTTTGATGAAATAATGAATCATGGTAAAAAAAAAAAAAAAAAAAAGCCATGAATCTATGTGCAGTATTCCCCTAGCGCTGGAGTTCTCCTATTCTCCTTGATCGATCAACTTGGTCTTGGCTTGCTGGCTGTTTGTGTTGATCTTCTGGGGGAGGGGCCTGTTGCTGTGGTTTCCAAATGTCTTTGCTCGAGGCTGAATTGCCCCGCCCTTGTCGGTCCGGGCTAAGCAAGCTGCTCGGGTTTGATCTCAGGAGCTTTTGTTCCCTGCAAGCTCTCCGTACAGCCTTGGAGGACCAGGGTAAAAATGGTGGCCTCCCAATCTCCACTCGGAGGAGCTGAGAACTCGGGGCCCCGCTCCTCAGTGTGCCCCCAGAGAAAAGCAGTCACTTCCGTGTCCCCGGTCTCCGGCCGCACTCCGTGCTCACCCGGCCTGTGACCGAGAATTGCTATCTCTGGCACCCGACCCCGCGCGGAGTCTCCAAACCCAGCAGATCCCTGCAGTGTGCTCCCGCACCGCTCCTCCCCGGGAAGGAAGGGGAGTCTCCCCGGATCTGCCGCTTGTTGGGTCCCCGCTGGGGGAGCCGTGCCCCGACTGGGCTGCAGATCACAGTTCATGGCAACCCCGAGCTGAGAGCCCGCGACTCTGCTCCGTATCTGCAGCCGGCTTCCCTGCTCTGATACCTGGGAGCTCTGGCGCACTCAGTCACCCCTGGTCTCTCTGTGACCCCAAGGGTCCTGAGACCACACTGTCCCGGGAGGATTCCACCCCCCGCCTAGCCACTGCAGCGACGTCCCTCCGCCAAGCCAACTTCTAAAAGGTCCGATTTTGTGCTCCGCGGCTCTATCACTTGCCAGAAGCGGCCGACGGAGGCCCCTCCCCCGCCGTCTATCCTCCCGAATATCGCCTCGGATTCACTTCTCCGCACGTCCTACCTTCCAGTAAGTGGTCGCTTCTCTGTTCAGAGAGTTGTTGCTACTCTCCTGTTCGATCTCCTGTTGAGTTCGTAGGTGTTCAGAATGGTTTGATCCCTATTCAGCTGAATTCCTGAGACCAGACGAAATCTAGGTCTCCTACTCCTCCGCCATCTTGCTCTGCCTCCCTGTTGTTTCGAAGCTAGACTTTTGTGATAGATTCTAGACTCAAAGTGGTCTCCATGCCCTGACGCTTCAGGTGGCCATGAGGGTATCATGAACAATGCTGCATGAAAGGTGCAGCACATGAATGAGTAGTCCAGGTTCCATTTCCCTTCCTCTGTGTTCCCAAAGCCTCAGAGGAAGAGCAGATGGTAATGGTAAGAATTTCTAAGCAACTGAATGGAACAGGATGCTGTTGGAGGTAGTTTTGTGGGCCTGAGAAGAATAAAGGAGAAGGGGAAGAATTTGCAATGACTGCCAGAGGAAAATAGAGAAAGGAAGCTATAGAGCAGCCCTGGTTAAGAAGGTCCGACCCATCCCTATTTTTAACATGAAGTCTCCTTAAGAGTCTACATACGTATGTATGTATATATAAATGTATTAATTATTTTACTGTACATTTAAAATGATAAACAGTTTTGAGTTGGCTAGGAAATATTAAAAGATGGAGGTCCACTTTTACTTTCTTCCGGGTGTACATCCATTGGTGTCAGTACATAAATAATCCATCATTTTCTCATGCAACGGAATTGATTGTGGCTTCTCATACATGGATGACATTTCTGAATTCTCTATTCTGTACCACTGATCTATTTGTCCTGTTTTATATAATGATGAATTAATTAGTCATAATATTTTCTAATAACTGGTAAATCATTATGGTCTTTTTCTCGGCTGTTTTTTGGTAATGCTAATCATCTTTAATACAAACTTTAAAGTCAGTTCCAATTAAAAAGAATTGTTGAGTTTCTCATTGAAATTCCCTTAAATTTACATATTAATTCAGGAGAATGAACAATGCCATGAAATTAAGCTTTCTCACCAAAGGTTGTGGTTCCTTTCAGATTTTGTTTTACACCTTTTAATACAATTTTATAATTTTCTTCATATAGACTAGTCACTCTTGAACTCAATACTGCCATTGGAATTACTCAAAGGCTTCAAAAGTTGCTGGTGCTTGGGCTTCACATCTAGAAATTCTGATTTGTTTTGTCTGAGGACATCAGAATATTTTAAAGTTCCCCAAGATAATTTTAATGTAAATCCAAGGTTGAAAATCATAAATATAGATCCCGTGTCATTCGTGTTAAATTTATTTAGTATTTTATAGTTTTCTTGGAGCTGTTTCCAATAATATATCTTTATTCACCTTTGGAATCTCTTCTGTTGGATTTGGTCCATCCAAGTTTCCTGCTACTTAATTTGGCAATGAGTACATTGTTAGCAATTCATTAATTTATTCTAGATTATTCTAAATTATTCTATTCTTGAAATATATTTCAAATATATTTCTATAGAGTTAAATATTCTCTTTCCATTATTATTTTTTGGTGTTGCGCTTGACTCTCCTTATGTAGATTTTAGGTTTTCTTCTTTTTCTCTGGCAATTTCATTTTACCGGGTATATGTTATGACTGTTCTGGCTGGCTTCCTCTCTCTTCCTGCTTGCCCTACTTTTCTTTGACATTTCACTGAGACCCATTTCTGATTATTGGGAAAAAGCAGATGGTACAATAAAAGGGACTTTGTTCCTGTAGGCTTGCTCTGTCAGGCCCCTATCAATGCACCTGGAGGAAGCCTCTTTGTACTCCAAATATTCTATTTACTGTAAATGCACAAAATCCACCACTTACCTATTTGTCTTCTTCACTTTGGGGGGATCAGGAAATCCAGCACCTTGTAGGACCCATGCTGCCATTTTTCCAGATACGTATTTAGATCTTTGAAAACCAGGCTCTTCCCTAGATAGGTCACTTTTCCATCAGTGCTTATCCCTAGTCTCTGACACTGTTCTCTTGCCTTTTGATCCCTTGCCTACCCATGAAGGAGAAATCCCCACAATGGTGGTCTTCGTTGAAGCCTGAACAGAGTCTCAGTTGAGCCTGATCCCTTCCTACTGGAGTGAAAAGAAAGCTAGTTATATTTGATGCCACATCTCTGCAAAAGCAGGGTAAGAGATCACTTAGATCATACTCCAAGCATTTCACTGAGACTTTCAACTTGTCTATCTTTGGTAAACATTCAAATTCATCCTCCCTTGTATTATCCTGTCCAAACTCATATTGTGAAGATATTATTCCCCAATTTATAGTTATCTCTAGTTGGCTTCTCACGCTTATTTGGCACGTGTTGTGTAGGAAGAGGAAGGTAAAAAATTCAGGCATGCAAAAAAGTACATATTAGGAAAAATAGCACTTAATAGGCATGGAATGGATGAATCTAAAATCTTTTGTATATTAACTATAAGTGCACTGCATAACTTTTTATTCTTTAACAACTTCCTTTCAGAGTTGATGACAAACCAATGCCCCACGTCAGAAAGAGTGTTTTATAGTAATTCTAAATATCAAAGGGACATCATTAAGTTAACTAGGGAGCCTCATATAAATATCCATCATATTGCATTGAACTTAATTTGGTAGTGTATGATCTACAGTAGATGGTGAAATGGTCAGATGTAAATTATGTTTTCTGTGGTTGAATGAATTTCTGATCTGGTATTGGATTTCTTGATGGAACTTCAACATCCCAGGTCAGCTACAAACAAAAACCAGGATAAAAAATGGAGGCAGAGGGTGGAAGCATATTACTACTTTTCTTCTAATATTTCTGCTTTAGCTTATAGACAAGTAAAATTTGCTTCTCTTCTAGTTCAGGGAGTATAGAGAGAATTATTCTAGTCTCATTTTATCCCTACACTGAATATTCAACTATTTTTTGAGGCTTGTGTTTGCATGCCTGATAAACATTGGATCACATTATCAGTGGAAAATGTAACTACCCCCCCGCAAAGAAAAGAAAATAGGCTTCTGCCAGGTTTTTAAGTCTGTTTTCTTACCCTATACTCTGTCAGAACAGACATGCACTTATACTCGTGACCCCAAACTGCAAGCTATTGTGAGGGAAACTCCAACATTCTGCCACTTTTCTGCTTGAGTTTTGATGGTAAGTCATATCAGCTCTGCCTCCCGTGATCACCTGTCTTCACCCTTATATCCCATTTTGACCTCAGATTCCAGAAGTGTTTTAATCAAGTCGTAATAGAGAATTCGTATGGGAATTTTTAGACTCTGTCAATGCATTTAATACTCTAAATCATCATGTGGGGACTCAGTTTTTTTCCTACACGTTGGAATGCAATGAAAGGATAGGTAACTCAGTACCATGCCTGGTCTCGACAATTTGTAGAATTATCTCCTTTGTTAGGCTGGCAGATAACTAACTTAAAAAAAAAAAAAAAAAAACATTTTCCCAATAAAATTGACATTGATTATTGCCTTAACATATAGATAAGATTAGACTTCATGCACTAACCTCAGTGCTAACTACACATTTTGCTTATAATTTCTAATATTTTACAGTTTCTCTGTGATGTCTCTATAAAAGATCTGAATTTTATAAAGACTGAACTGTTCTGGATTTCAAATCAAAACTAGTTTGACTATGAAATGGTTAAAAGCAAACTGATTTTATGAAAGCTTCTAACAAGATTAAATTAAGCATGCATTGCTATTAATAACGGAATTTTCTGCTAGATCTGAGAGATATAAAGTCACATAACCCAGATCTACAGTTCAATGAGGATTTTGGCATGTATAGTTGTCTAAATCAGTTTGAACTGCTAGAACTGCTAGAACAACTGCTAGAACAGCCACCCATAGACTGGGTGGCTGAAGCAACGGAAATTTACTTCTCACAATTCTGGAGGCTGGGAAGTCCAAGATCAGGGTGCCAGCAGATTCAGTGTTGGGTGAGAGCCCACTTGTTTGTTTGTTGATGGCCGATCTTCTCATGTCCTCATTGGGTGGAGAGATCATCTCTCTTGTGTGTCTTCTTATAAGAGCACTAATCCCATTCATGAGGGCTCCACCCTCATGACCTAATCACTTCCCAGAGGCCTCACCTCCTAATATCATCACACTGGGGATGAGGCTCAACATAGGAATTTTAGAGGAGACACAAACATTCAGTTCACAGCATCAGTGAGCACTATTTATGCTCCAGCAGACATCCCAAATCCCTTTGGCTTTCTGTAAATCTTTTGCCCGCTGCCTTTGTGCTGCTTCTGAAGGCCTGTACCTAAGACTCCTGGAACACCTGGGTAGCTCAGTCGGTTAAGCGTCTGCCTGCAGCTCAGGTCATGATCCCGGGGTCCTGGGATCGAGCCCCACATCGGGCTCCCTGCTCCGCGGGGAGTCTGCTTCTCCCTCTCCCTCTGCTGGCAGCTCCCCCTGCTTGTGTGAGCCTTCTATCTCTCTGTCAAATAAATAAATAAAATCTTTAAAAAAATTAAAAAAAAAATAAAGGCCTGCACCTAAGACTCTTTTTAGAAACCTCTGCAGCAGGGGTTGCTAGGGAAGTTAGGACCCTTCCAGCAGCAGTTCGGCAATGACCGACATTCAGGTTTAAGAGTCTGACAAGTCCATCCCCTTAGCCTCCCGTTGGACGAGCCTAAAGCTGGACTTTTTCGAAACCACAACCTTACTTGTCTCCCTACCTCTCTTACTTCTTCCCCATTTATCTCTGACCTCACTTTCTTAATAAATTACTTCCAGCGAAATCCTCATCCTAAGGTGTTCTTGAGGAGAACCAGCCCTAAGACAACTTACAAAGAAAGAGCTTTACAGTCAAATAAGAGGATAACTTTTGTAACCAGGATATGAGCAGAGCCCTTCATAGTACAGACTATGAAGTACAGATTTCATCTTCAACCAACCAGAGCCCAATACTCTTTAGGGATCCCTCAGGAGTCTGTGGGGAAGGTAAGAGGAAATGACAGGCATGGGGCTGAGCACATAATTCAGTGCGAGCAGATTTATGACAGTGATCCTATTTCTACTCACAGGTCACTGAGGTCTAAGGAAATGAGGGCTGCACATTGAGTAGGTAACAAGAGACCAGCCCAACAGGTGAAGGAAGTTGGCAGCCTGTTTTAGATCTAAATTTGGAATGCAACCCCAGAAATCTATTAGATATGTAAGTTTGGAATGCAATACCAGAAAATATCTCCTTTACAGGTTTTCCACAGAACCTGAAAAATAATTATGGGTATTTGTTGAATTTAAGGTACAGTTTTGTCTGGGAGAACTGAGGTAATATAGCATGGATAGATAGATCGATAGATTGATAGATAGATTGATCAATTGATCTGGAGAGGCCCAGAGATGACCGAGGACTTCTGGAACCTGGGAAAAATTAACTAAAATATGAAACTGATTACTTTGGGAAGGAAAGAAATGGAGATAAATTTGTTTTTAATTTGCTGTAATTTTCCTTATTTTCCACAATAACATGTATTAATTCTGCTGTCGGAAAAGGTAAATTAAATTTTGATTACTTCATAACTTTATGCTTATAAGAAATTTAAAAATAAAATTAAACTTTATTAGGGAGTTGGTAATTATGAACATTCATACAAGGGACCAGTGTATAATCATTAAAAACGTTTACAAAATATTTTGAAGGACAGTGACAAATATTATGGAGTAATATTAAATAACAAAGACAGGATTTAAAATTTTATATACTATTTGATACCTTTTATGTTAAAATGTGTAGACTATATACTAAAAGGAACACTATATTATGGGTTTATTTTCACTAGATAATGAGGTTATGGATTTTTTTATTATTTACAATTTACAAATATTCTGTACTGAATTTTTAGGATCAGACAAAAGTAAACTTAGGAAATTTAGCTGTGCGTACTTAGATACTCAGAGGTCTGAAATGGTAACATCTGAGGCAGTACTTCTTAACAGGCCTAGGAATAATTAGTTTTAGCTGAAACATTTGAACTAATTTATGCTTTTAAATAGCTCACATTTTTCTCTGCTACACATCTCCCATTTTCCTCTAAGCATCTATCTTCCTTTGAATGCCTGCCACTTCTTTGTCTGGGGAGAGCTTAAATATATTTCCAGCACTTTCCTTCACATTCACATGAAAAATACACATCTGCTTGTGTGTGTGTGCGTGCGTGCGTGTGTGTGTGTGTTTTCTTTTTTTCTCATATCTCCCTGAGAGTGTGCTAGCATTTTTCTGATGATTTATGGAAAAGTAAATATATTTTCCCAGTGCTTTTCACCCCCATGTAAATTTCTAATGATCCCCAATGTGAGGGTGTGTAGGACAATGATGCTTTGGTAAAAAGCCAGCTACTCTTTTCATTTGAGCAATAGTTTGTTATTATTCAACTCACTAAGTGAGCTTGTTTGTTTCAACAGCTGTTGACTTTGTCTCCCTCTCAACGGATAAAAAGAAAAAGAAAAAAAAAAAAGGAAAATCTTCCCTCCATATTCCTTGCCTGGCTACCCTTCAGCAGGGCTCTTTACTAGGTGGTAGATTTCTTATCCTTGATTAGAATCAGGGACATTCGGAGCTAGAAAGAATCTAATAGATTATAATTGTCAAGCACCCTCTCCGTGAAGTAGTTTTACATTGCATACATTATGGTAAGTGTCATTAACCACTCTTTGTCAGATAAGAAAATTGAGGCTCAAATCCATTATGTAGCTTGCCTGTGGTTGCAAACCTTGTGGAGTGAGAATTTGAATTACCACCTTCTTTCTCTTGCAGATGGAACTGTAAGGTCTAATAAACTTATTTGTCTTAAGGTCTAATGAGGGGTATAAGCCACAAAATAAATCTCTTGTTAGGCGTCTGTGCATTTGTACACTCAGTTATAATCTGCAAGCAAGGATGCTTTTGCCCTCCAGCAAGAAGAGGTAGGCCCTTCTGCAGCCCAGAGGATTCAAGGGTTCAGGTCTCTGTGGCTCAAGGTCCTGGGGTTCAAGTCTCTCAAGCATATCTATTCTCGTGTTTTGATGCCAAGTCTTCAAGTCCCCCTCCTTTCTTATAAGACCCTGAATATTGCCTGGGAGACTTGCTGAAATTGCAAGCTGACTTTTCTTTAGGTCTGTGACTCTTACAGTGGGTCCTGGGCCTGATCTTCAGCATGGTCCATTTCTGGTTGTAGGAGAAGGTCTGTTTAAAACCTGTGAAGGGTGTTTTCTGACTTTCTACCATGCCTGAAATTGACCAACTTGAGCCTGGCATCTTCACTTCCACAGTCTTTGTAATGACCTTTTCCTTGCATCTCTCAAAAGCCAAGGTCAATTGCACAATCTAGTATAACCCCTTCTGCCAGTATCTCATCTGTATTCATTTCTTAGGATTGCCATTATAAAGCACCACAAACTGGATGCCTTAGAATACCAGAAATTTATTGTCTCACAGTCTGGAGGCTAAAAGTCCAAAATCAAATGGTAAATAGGGCTGTTTCTGAGGGCTATGAGAGAGAATCTGTTCCATGTTTCTCTTGGAGCTTCTGATAGCTTCAGTTCTTCCTTGGCTTATAAACGGCATTCTTGCTGTGCCTTCACATCATCTTTCCTCTGGATGTGTCTGTCTCTAGGTCTAAATTTCCCCTTTTAATGAGGACACCAGTTATATTGGATTAGGGCCCACCTTAATGACGTCATCATAACTTGATCTTCATAAAGATTCTATTTCCAAATGAGGTCACAGTCACCAGTACTGGGGTCAGGACTTCAACATCAATTTGGGGGGCACGATTCAACCTGTAACGTCATTCTAATTCATCAAAGAGGAAAGTTGAGCACTCCCAGTCATGTCAGGGGCTCTCAAGCCTCCACATATTACCTGTGATAGGATCCTTGATGCTATTTGGCTAGTGATCCAGCTCTAGCTCACCATCCATAGAGTCTGGCTTCAAAAACCACCACTGCACTCTTGGTACCAAATATCTTATGTAAACTTTCTAGAAGCAGACCCTGAGATACAGTTTCATGAGTAACAGCCTCATTAAGGGTCAGGAGAAGCATGTGAAAGAGAAGGGAATGCAGAAGAGAGGCATAATTTTAGACAACTTCTCAGCCTTTGCCTGATCTCTTGGGAAGCTCTAAGCCATAAATTATGTCAGAATTCACCCCACTTTGGAGCACGGGGGCCAGGCTTTCAGAATCTTGAAATAGTCAGTCATTGGTTCCAAGCTGCACTGGACAGACCTAAGCTACTGAGTCATGTCTGACTGTCTGTGTGGGGTTGAGCTGATTCACGGCCAGCCCTCTGGAGAAGGCCACAGGCACAAGACATTTGGAACAAAGCACAGAAACTAAAGGATGTGTGCATGCAGCTGGTAAAGTGGATTGGAGGGGCTGGGGGAGAGCACGGAAGGGGTGCCATTCCACCATGGAACACAACTCTTCCCTCTTGTGTATGAAACTTCCTGGGCCTTCAACACCTGAATGTTTCAGATAAAACAGAGTTCCTTTGGAACCCTGGGGGTTCCAGGAGGATCGGGAATACCTCACGATGGGACTTAGCATGTCCTGGGAGGAGCGTGTTACGGTGTGTGAGGGAGGTGCTTGGCAGAGGTCATTCTCAGATCAACGGCAACAATGGCAGCTCGGCTGTGGGCTGGGAACTGGAAAGAATCAGCCTTCCCGAGTTAGCACAACAGAGTAGCAACAGTGGGTCCTGCCTGAGACTCTGCTTGTGAGACACGCCCCCCGCCCCCAACTTCCAAAGACAGTGCAACAGAAGCTGAGGTGGTGAATGCATCCAGGGCTTCCCTGTAACGGGTTCGTCGGTACAGCCAGGGGAATTCATGCTTACTGTTTTAACATCTCACACGTTTTAATGCTGGACAGGTATGGCCATCCTTTACTGTTTTAACATCTCACACGTTTTAATGCTGGACAGGTATGGCCATCCTTTACTGTTTTAACATCTCACACGTTTTAATGCTGGACAGGTATGGCCATCCTTTGTCAAGGACAAAATTTAATATTTTCCCCCCACAATGGTACAGAAAATTCACACGGCTCGTTATAAAGATTTAGTGGAGGGAAGGTGATTTGAAGAAATAGAGTAAGTTGAAAGTAATAATGAAAATAAATCAGAATTGGGCAGAAAGAAGTAGGAATTGACTTGAAGGCAGGTAGATTACAAACCAGGGATTTATGAGGAAAAATGTTACACAAACTCTCTCTTTGAAGTGGTGAGCGTGCAGGACGGGCAAAAACAACTGTTTGGATGCTCTATGCTAAAGATTTAGGTATTCTCTTGAGAGGGAGGTCTGGGGAATGTAGATTAAATATATTTGAGGAAACCGAGGTTCTGAGGGGTTAAATGATTTTTCTCAAAATTACACAGCTGAGGACTTTGCAGCTTAAAAACAAGGGGAAAAAAACACTAAAAGAATTATAACTGAGAAATAGGTCTTTTTGCTAACAGAATATTCTCTGGCAAATCCTAGACTTAGGTTTATATAAGCATAGCCCCAAACTGTGCTCAACATCTATCTCACCCTTACTTTCCCATTCTTAACCAGCAGACCTCCTAAATTACCTTAATATAAGATATCTCTGATATAGCTAGCCAACATCAGCACTCAGTTGCCATCTATTAAGTTGCTTAGGCAAACTCGCATCTGGGCAAATGTCTCTCCCATACTCGACCCTTTAGCGGCCGTGTACTTGGAGCTCTTTTTGCAGCACTGCGGTCCCTTGGATCTTGTTAGGAGAGCCACGAGCCCTGAAGTGAAACTTTCTCAGAGAGGCATTCAGGTGTGGGGCAGCAAGCATCTGCTCGCGTTCAGGATTGCTCCAAGCCGCTTACATAATAAAGCTTGTAACTTCTTTTTGGACACGTGGTTTAACATCCCGAGTTACGTCTAATGCGTTTTAAGTGTAATGCTGAAACCACAAAAAGCAGAGCAAGTTAGGCCAGGATGTGCTTCACCTTTCCAAGTCCCTTTACATGCCGCTTTTGAGTTTTTGTCTCACTGGGTGCGGGCGCCCTCTGGTGGCCGAAGATCCCACGGGTTCAAGTAGCGGCTGTATCGAAACGAAGGTCGCGGGCGAGATACTGCTCCAGGCTCTGCGGAAACTGCTCATCAGCCCAAAGTCCTAATGCTTTCCCTATCTCTTCACACTCCCACTGCCACAGCAGTTAACCTTACATTTCTACGTAAGCAAGATTGTGCTTTTTATACAATTCTATCTTGAGGATAGATCTCATTCTATTTTGACAAAGCCCTATTGGAAAAAGGAATGTTTGCTTTGAATGTTTCCTGTCATACATATGGCTTCCAAAGTTCACTTTTGCCTTCCTGAGACCATGGTCCTCACTTCGTGACAAGGGGGACCGGAAGCTCATATTCTGTGAGAGTCAAGCTTATTTTACCTTTTAGTGTGAGCTCTTCATTCTCAGATTGGATCCCTGTGTTTTGAAGGATCAGCATTGATCGAATCATACCCACTTCTGCAAGTTTTACTTGTTGTTTCTAAACAAGAGAGGTTATTTATTTTAAGATTTTATTTATTTTTTTGAGAGAGAGAGACAGAGACAGACAGAGATAGCAAGAGAGAGCACGAGTGGGGAGGAGGGAGAAGCAGTCTCCCTGCTGAGCAAGGAGCCCCGTTCAGGGCTTGATCCCAGGACCCTGAGATCATGACCAAGGTGACCAGCAGCTTAATTGACTGAGCCACCCAGGTGCCCCGAGAGGTTATTTTATTTTTTATTTTTTATTTTTTTTAAGGTTTTATTTATTTATTTGAGAGAGAGAGAATGAGAGATAGAGAGCACAAGAGGGAAGAGGATCAGAGGGAGAAGCAGACTCCCTGCTGAGCAGGGAGCCCAATGTGGGACTCGATCCCGGAACTCCGGGATCATGACCCGAGCCGAAGGCAGTCACTTAACCAACTGAGCCACCCAGGCGCCCCCGAGAGGTTATTTTGTAACTCGTTTAAGTTATATTTCAAATATTGGAATATAGAGAAGGTTAAACCACCACAATCCCACCATCCACCAGCACTATTATAATTTTAAAATATTTCATTTTCTTCCTCTTCTATGCAAATTTACACTATATATGTAAATGTAAAAATATGTTTTAGCCTCATTTTTTTCATGTCTCTTAAAAGTTATGATTATATTAAATCATAATATATATCATGTTATAATTATATATTGTTTTATTATTCATAGCTTTATTGGTAATGTTGGTAATGTTGATCAATTATGACCTTGAGTGAATTATATTCGGAGAATATGCTAGAGCTATTCAAAGCTTAATAATAAAAGTTCTGGGATAAAGTGCATCTAGGGTGAGACTACATTCAAAAATGGGAAACATCCAAAATGTGTGTGTGTGTATATATATATTTATATATTCATTCTATCTTTCTCCTGGAAGCAATGAGGTTATTAAAATGTAACTTGTGTTCCTAAGTTTACCGTAATTTGTGTGTCCCTTTCACCAAGGATAAACTATAATGAGAAGAAGAGAATTCTATAAGATCTGAGGCTGAATTGGTATGCAGAGAATATTCTTACAGACTAGCATGAACTCTGCCTCTTATTGTCCCTAATGAGTTATCCAAGAATTTAGAGTTTGTGCTGCCTCAAGTTATTCAGGTCATTCTCCTGCTAAAGACATGTTTGCCCAATAAACTTTATATACACAGACCCCCGGGAGAATATCTACCTGTCTTTAGTCACATTTCATTATGGTTTTGCTTTCAGTTAGCCAATCATATATATAATTCTTACTATGGGTATTAAGGTGTATTTTGGCCAACAAGGTGGCCCCCAACAGTTTGGGAACCACAGGGCATTCCTAGTCTCTGAAATTGCTCCATGGCCTGCAGGTAATATCTTCCCCTGGGTGGGCTGGTCTCGCGGAAGCCCCTCAGAGCACAAGGCAGGATGTTCTGTATCTCTTCTCTCCTTTAACCAGAGAAGGTGAAGTCATACACCCATCCTCCCAGGAGAGCACCTAAGTGTTAGGAAATGCTGAGTTCGACCACAAAGAAAGAGAGATCTTGAATGAAATGGGCTGGGACTTCCAATCAGAAGCTGAAATTCTAGGCATTTCCCCATTACTTGACACTTTTACTGTCCACAGATATGGGGAGCATGGACTTGAGAATTGGGAAGCATGGGGAGCCACCGCTCAGACTTCCTGCTTCCAGAGAAGGGGCTACCTGCCATTTTCCGCCAGCCCTGCCCTCTGGCCCTCCCCAGGAGGTATAAGCTTGAACTCACCTCTGCTGAGGAAGGGCAGAAGTGAGGAAAACCTGGGGAGATGATGGTGACCTATTGCTTCTCATATTCCGTCCTAATTTACATTAGCACTCGGCTTCACATCACTGTCTTTAGATAGATAATTTTTAAGGAGAAAAGAAAAACTCCCCCTCTTTTCAGTTTTGTGCCTGAAGTTACTATAGACAATTTGGTTGTTGTCGATCACATTAGGGTTCTCTTAAAATATATTCACCTGTTGTCATCTATCTGGCAGGCATACACTAATGTATTTTGTTGTAAAATATACTTACAGGTATTTAATGCCAGACATAATGATCGCATTTCCTTTCCACTTCAGTCCACAGCATGGGACCTCTTCTGAAAGTGCATTTACAAAAATAATTATGTCCAGTATGGCCCAAAGCATTAGCTTACTTTCTTCTCATTCCTGGAAATTATTATATTTTTTCCTCCCTCCAGAATTTTATAATTACTGTGGGGGGCAAAGGAAAACTAAATGATGCTACATTTGCCAAGTGCAAATTTTTCAAAACTTCGCAGGTAAAGTTGCCACAAGAACATTTTCTTTTTCAAAATGGTTCTTACCGCTGCTTTAATGAAAGGATTAGCTTAAGACTTGCTGTCTGATATGAAATTATGCTCTTCTCACAACACTTTTCTCTCTGTGATTAAAATTTATAATCTTTGTGTCCTCATTCAGCTTTATTACCTACTCTCTATAAGGTATATTTAAGCTGATATGAATTTTCTTTCCCTACCCCATTTCCCTCTTAAGATCCTTAAACTGTTTTCATTTACTGAAACAAGCTTAAAAGTCTAACACACGAGGGGAAATTAAGGAACCGTTAACAGAGTCATCATCGGATCGCAACCAAACATTCATTTACTGAGTGCTTACTAAGTACTAAGCATTGTGCTAAGTGCTTTACATCCGTTCCTTCATTTCTCATAACACTCTCTGAGCTAGGAATGATGAAATGCTCATTTTGCTGGAGGGGAAACAGACCTGGCCAAGGTTGTACACTTTCCTAACTTCACTGGCCTGGATATAGTGGCCTATTAGAATGTAGTTCTGTCTGATTTCACATCCTGAGAGCTTAATCGTTAGGTTCTACTGTCTCATGTGTTCCATGGCAAAGAGAAAGACAACCCACTTGGACTCAGTCATGCCAGTATTGAATGACTGTCTGGACTCCTGTTTGTCTTCCAGATAAAACTTCATGTGTCCTGAGCCTCTCTCAATACTGAGTGGCTGAATACTGAGAGCCCTCCAAGTCTACCTTCTCTCTAGATTATTTTATCCAATGTCATAGCTTTAAATATTACCCTAGTGCTGATTATTTCCAAATTAACACCTCCAGCTGTGACTGATCCTAAAACTTCAGATTCACATCTCTCACTGCTGAACTAGCACCTCCGCCGGGATGTCTGGCAGACATCTGGAATTTATGTCCAAACAGAAGACTTGATTGCTCCCTGTCCCAAATCTGACGCTTCCCTTCACTTCCAATCTTAATAGAAATATCATCTCTGATCACCCAGTTGCTCAGTCTCCAAATTCAGGAAGCAGCCTGGATTCCCTATTTCTCACACACCCCACATCCAAACCGTTGGCCAAGCCTGTCAGCTTCATCCTCACAATCTGTCCTAAAGCCACTTTGCGTCTCTTCGTAGCTACCACGCCACACTCCGCATCCATGATCTCTCTCCTAAAGCACCCCAGGACCTTCCCGCTGGTCTCCCTACTTCCATTATTGTTTCTTTACCACCCCAATTCCAGTCTGTTTTCCAAACAGGAACCACACAGATTTTCACAAACATTTATCAATTACATCATTTTCTGCTTGAATTTTTGCAATGGCTTTTCCTCATATGCAGAACAAATCCAGAGTCGTCACTCCTGTCTACTAGTTCTGGGGACATCGGGTCCTGCTTGTCTTTTGGATTCACCCCCTACCACTTTTCCTTCACTGACTTGATCACTTTTATGCTACTTTTCTTGCTATTTATTGAGCTCTCCTAGCTCTTGCTGTCTTAGGGCCTCCGACTGGCTCTCTCCCCTCTTCCCCCAGATGCTGGAGTGGGTGTCTTGCCATTTCTTCCCTTTCTGAGCCATCTCTCTACCTCAGATACTCCTTGCCACACATTCACTGTGTCCCTCTGTCCTCAGCAGGCCTTATTCCCTCCTAGCCCTAACACAACCTAACCCCATACCGTAGGTTGCTTTCTGAACCTGGTTACTCTCTATTTTCCTCACTGAAATGGAAACTCCATTCTGTTCCATTGGGGTTGAGATTTTGCCTGTTTGCTCACCCTCGTATCCCAAATGTTTTAGTGTGCCTGGCACACAGTACATTTTCAAAATAAATATTAAATAAAAAAACTGCTTAGATTTATTTTTCTAAAATAAGTTTTTATAGATACTGTCTGTATTGTGAGATTATGATGAGCACAATAGGTTTTTCTCTAAGATTTTCAGAATTTCTTAGAAATACAGGGTATGCCTTCTGTTAGAAAGTAATAGAGATGTATGATGAGAGAGCATGGAACGCTGGAGCTGACCATGGCCTTATTTTTTTTTTTTTTAATAAACAACAAACATTTATTGCTCACAGTTCTGGAGGCTGCAAGTCTGAGATGTGAGTGCCTGCGTGGATGGGTGAGGGCTCTCTCCTGAGTTGCAGACTCCTTGCCGTGTCCTCACACGGTGAAATGGACAAGTGAGCTCTCTGGAGTCTCCTCTCTCTCTCTCTGTTTTTCTCTTTCTTTCTTTCTTTTTTAATTGAAGTATAGTTGACACACACTTATACATTATTTTCAGGTGTACAACATAGTGATTCAATAACTCTCTACCTTATGTTGTGCTGATCACAAGTGTAGCTGCCCTCTGTCACCATACAGCATTATTACAGGACCATTGACTGTATTATTTATGTTGTACCCTTCATCCCAGTGACTTACTGATTCCATAACTGGATGCCTGTGCCTCTCGCTCCCCTACCTTTCCCATCTCTGCCCCTCCATCCCCTCTGGCAGCCATCAGTTTATTCTCTGTAGTTATGGGTCTGTTTTTGCTTTTGTTTGCTTGTCTTTTTGTTATTTAGATTTCACATATAAGTGAAATCAGATGGTATTTGTCTTTCTCTGTCTCACTTATTTCACTTAGCATCATACCCTATAATGTCACGAATGGCAAGATCTCATTCTATTTTTATGGCTAAGTAATTTTCTATTGTATACATCTACCATATCTTCTTTATCCATTCATCTATCAATGAATACTGAGGTTGCTTCCGTATCTTGGCTATTGTAAATAATGCTGCAATAAACATAGGGGTGCATGTCTCTTTTAGAATTAGTGTTTTTGTTTTCTTTGGGTAAATACCCAATAGTGGAATTACAGAAGCATATAGTATTTCTATTTTAAAATTTTTGAAGAAACTCCATACTGTTTTCCACAGAGGCTGTACCAATTTGCATTCCCACCAAAGTGCAGGAGGGTTCCCTTTTTCTCCACTTTCATACCAACAGTTATTATTTCATGTCTTTGAGATATCTGCCATTCTAACAGGTGTGAGGTGAACTATCTCATTGTAGTTTTGATTTGCATTTCCCTGATGATGAGTGATGTTGGGCATCTTTTCATGTGTTTGTTAGCCACCTGTATGTCTTCTTTGGAAAAATATCTATTCAAGTCCTCTTTCCATTTTTAATTGGATTATTTATGGGGGTTTTTTGTTTATTTTGGTGTTGAGGTGAATGAGTTCTTTATATATTTTGGATATTAACCCCTTATCAGATAACATAATTTGCAAATATCTTCTCATTCACTAGATTTTTCTCTTGTTTTGTTGATGGTTTCCTTCACTGTGCAAAACCTTTTTATATTTTAGTGCCAATAGTTTGTTTTCGCTTTTTTTCCCCCCTTGCCTGAGGAGACATGTTTAGAAAAATGTTGCTAAGGTTGATGTCAAAGAGATTACTACCTATGTTTTTTATAGAAGTTTTAGGATTTCAAGTCTCACATTTAGTTAGATCTTTACTCCATTTTGAGTTTCTTCTTGTGTGTGGTATAAGAAAGAGGTTCAGTTTCATTCTTTTGCATATGGATGTCCAGTTTTCCCAGCACCATTTATTGAACAGTTTATCTTTTTCCCATTTTATGTCCTTGCCTCTTTTGTTGTAGATTAATTGACCATAAAAGTGGGCTTATTTCTGGGCTCTCTATTCTGTTCTCTTGATTTATGTGTCTGTTTTCATGCCAGCACCATAAATCACTGTTTTGATTACTACAGCTTTATAGTGTATCTTGAAGGCTGTAATTGTGATACCTCCAGCTTTGTTCTTCTTTTTCAAGATTGCTTTGGCTCTTCGGGGTCTTTTGTGGTTCCATACAAATTTTAGGATTATTTGTTTTAGTTTTGTGAAAAATACTACTGGAATTTTGATAGGGATTGCATTAAACCATTGCATTGGTTGCAATGCAATCAATGCATTGAATTAAACCTAGATTGCTCTGGGCAGTATGGACATTTTAACAATATTACTTCTTTCAATCCATGAGCATGGGATATCTTTCTATTTGCATTATTTTCTATTTCTTCTATCAACATTTTATAGTTCTCAGAGTATAGGTCTTTCATTTCCTTAGTTACATATATTCCTTGGTATTTTATTCTTTTTGGTGCACTTATATATGGAATTGTTTTCTTAATTCCCCTTTCTGCTACTTGATTATTAATGTTTAGAAATGTAACAGATTTCTGTATATTAATTTTGTATCCTGCAACTTTACAGAATTCATTTATTACTTCTAATAGTGTTTTGGTTGATGTTATTTGCCATTTCTTCCTTACCAATTTGGATGCCTTTTAAAATTGACCTTTAATCTTTGACATTTTAATTATTATGTGACATCATGTGGACCTCCTTGGGTTCATCTTGTTTGGAAATTTCCGGGATTCCTGAACCTGGATGATTGTTTCCTTTCCCAGGTTAAGGAGACTTTCAGCTATTATTTTACTTGATGTTATCCAAAAGATCTCTCTCTCTCTCTCTTTTTAAGATTTTATTTTCTCTCTCTCTTTTTTTAAGATTTTATTTTTAAGTAATCTGTATACCCAACATGGGGCTCGAACTCACAACCCCAGATCAAGAGTTGCATGCTCTACTGACTGAGCCAGCACTCCTGTCCAAGAGATCTCCTAACCTATCATTTTTTTAAATTATTTTTCCTTTTTCCTATTCAGCTTGAATGCATTTCATTACCTTGTCTTCCAGATCACTGATCTGTTCTTCTGCATCCTAAAATCTATTATTGATTGCCTCTAGTGTATTTTTCATCTGAGTTATTGTATCTTCAATTCTGATTAGTTATTTTTTATGTTTTCTCTCTTTTTTTGAAGTTCTTGCTAAGTTCATCCATGCTTCTCTCCAGTCCAGCAAGCATTTTAATGACCATTACTTTGACCTGTTTATCAGGTAGATTGGTTATCTCCATTTAATTTAATTTTTTTTTTCTGAGGTTTTGTCCAGATCTCCAGTATGTTTGGAGCATATTCCTCTGTCTCTTCATTTTGTACAACTGTTTATTTCTATAAATTAGACAGAACAGGGGTGCTTGGGTGGCATAATCAGTTATGCGACAAACTCTTGGTTCCTGCTTGGGTCATAATCTCGGGGTCATGGGATGGAGACCCACATCAGACTCTGTGCTCAGCAGAGTCTGCTTGGGATTCTCTCCCTCTCCCTCCCCTCAGCTCCTTCCCCTGCTTGTGCATTCACACTCTCTCAAATAAAATCTTTAAAAAATATATAAATAAATAAATTAGGCAGAACAGCTACTTCTCTTAAACTGAAGAAATGGTCTTGTGTTGGCTGTCCCCTATGTAGACTGTGCCTGCCTGGTGATTTTGCCTGGTTTATTGGAACTGTGCCTGGCATGGGCTGGTGGTACTGGGGCACTGTGTGCTGGGGTTACCCTGGTGGGATGGCTAGAGCTGAAGTGAGCATTGGCTGGTATACTCTGAGCTCTCTGCATGGAGGGTGCCCTGGGAAGACAGCTGAAGCTAAAGTAAATACAAGCTGGGAGTCCTAGGGTGCTCCACATAGAAGGCACCCTGACAAGACAGCTGAAACTAAAGTAGGTGCAGGTTGTGGTGTCCTGGGATGCTCAGTGCAGGCGACGTGGCAGGGTGGTTGGAATTGAAGCCAGCATGGCTTGGGGAGGGGGTGTCCTGGGGCACTCCCCTAGGGGGCACCCTGTGGGTTAGCTGGAGCCAGAGCTGCATTCAGGCTGGGGCGTCCTGGGGTGCTTCACACAGGAGGTGCCCCATCAGGAGCCAGAGCCAAGGTGAGCATGTGCCAGGGGGTCCCAGGCACTCCACACAGGGGCCACCCTGGTTGGGCAGCTGGAGCCAAAGTGGTGTGGGCTTGAAATGTTGCAGTGCTTTTCACCTGTGTCAGCTTGGTGAGCTGGCTGGAACTGTAGGAAGCTCTGATCAGTGTGTCCCAGTGTGTCCCACCAAGCTTGGTGGGACAGCTTGGGCTGGTGTGAGCCAGGGGCTCGGGGCCAACTGAGGGATAAGGTGGCTAGGGCACCCAGACCCTACTCCTGTCGGCACTATCAAGGTGTAGGGGGAATATAACTCTAGCATTTGGCAGCCCCCTCTGGCCTGGAGAGAGTTCTAGTAGCTCCCCCACATTTGGCAGGGTTCTAGGGCTAGTTCCTTTATATTCTAGTTGCACCATGGCTTTTTTTTTTTTTCCGTGCCCCAAGGCAGATGAATCTGCTCTGAGTCCCTCAGTACTATCCCTCCCAATTGCCGTTCTCAGCATTAAGAGTGGGAGTTTCTTCTTTCTTGCCTTTCTTCATGTGGCTTCTCTATCTTTTGTTATGCAGAAGCTGTTCAGTCAGCCCTCAATTCTTCTTCAAGATGAATTGCTCTGTAAATAGGTATAGACTTAGTGCATCTGTGGAGGAGGTGAGTTCAGGATCTTCCTATGTTGCCATCTTGACCTGGAAGATCTTAGTCTTCATTTTGAATAACAATGAAATGGTTCTGTAATGGAGACTTCTCTACCCTTTGTTAAGTTCTACTGATTACATTTCCTATATTTTTCTCTCATATCCCTTATACCTTATTTCATAAAATAAATTTCTTTTACAGTTTAGTTGTTTGTTGAGGCTTATTTATACCTCAAGAAGCAGTTAAATTTTACCCTCATAAGTACTCAGAGTTGTAATAGTTTCTTCCTTCTCTTCAAATATATAGCTAATTATATACAATTTTCCTGTGAGATTTATGGTATTATTACAATTTTGTTATTGAATGAGCTGGATTTGATGGGGTACAAGTAAAATGTAGTACTTATTTTAGTCACTAACTTTCAAATTCTCTGTTTTATCTTTTTTCCACACCTGTATGTTAAAGAGATTCCAGAATTTTTCTGGTCTTATTAAGACATCAGATGTCTCATTTTCATTAATTAAAAGTCTTATCTAAAGCTATTTAAATATTTACTTGAAAATACAAAGGTTCTAAAATAACCAAAAGAATTTTGAAGTACAAAATTTGAAGATTTGCATTATCAATATCAAACTTTACCATAAAGTTAAAATAAATCAGACAATATGGCATTAGACAAGGATGGACATATAAAACAATGAAACAGAATAGTCCAGAAACAGACCTGATTTTTGACAAAGGTGCTACTACGACTCAATGTGGTAGGATGATCTTTTCAATAAAAGGTGCTGGATCGATTCGATATCTACAAGGGGAAAAGTTATTTGGATGCCTCTTCATATACTACACAAAGATTAATTTGCTCTGGATCTAACACCTCAGTGAGAAATATAAAACAATATAGCCTCTGGAAGAAAATATAGATTAGTTTTGTGACCTTGGGATAGACAAAGACTTTCTAACCAGTACACAAAATGGCTAATCATAATTGTTAAAATAGAATTCTTTAAAATTAAGAATTTCTATTCATCAAAAGACCACTAAGAGAATGAAAAGCCAACCCATACACTGGGGAAAATATTGCGATTTTATATCTATATATCTGACTAAGGATTTATATCCTCAGTATATAAAGAACTATAAATAAATACAAAAGACAAAGGGCAATAAAAATGGTCAAAATGGATTAGCCGAGAATATACACAAGTGTGTGCACACACACATTTACAAAGCAACCATCATTATGCATAAAAAAGTGTTCAACATCATCACTTATTGGGGAAATGCAATACGTTCCCACTACAAAATAGCTCAAATTTAAAAGATTATCAAATATAAAAATTTTAAAGTGAAGAAGTAGAGCAACTGGAATTCTCCAATTCTGCTAATTGCAGTGTAAATTTTCACATCATTTAGGGAAATTATCTGACAGCATCTGCTAATGTTAAATGTGGTCTTCTATGACTCAGCAGCTCTCCTGGGCAGGCAGCTGAGAGAAACATTTGTACAAACATGTTCATAGCAGTTTTATTCATTAAAACAATAAAAAAGTACCACTGATACATACAACATCCTGGATGACACTCACAGACATATTATCTAGGGAAAGAAGGCTGGATACAAAAGATTGAATACTCTGATTCCATTTGTGTAAAGTCAAGAGGAGTTAGCCATCTAAAAGTGAAAGAGATCAGTTTAAGGGCTATTTACTCAGCAGATCAGAGTGGTGGTTATGCACATGTAGAGCTACATAAAAGTCATCTAGCTGTACACTTAGCATTGTTCACTTCATGTGAATAATTTCTTCACAGGAGGAAGAAAAGCCAGTCTGGACTAATGTAAAACTACATACTCCCTGTTTCAGCCGGGGCTCGACTGTGGAGGGATGGAGGAGGCTCTTACCCTTTCCTGGTCTCTGTGTTTCCGCCCCCCCCCCCCACTCATTAGTAGCACTCTGAGGTCAGACACTGGAGAGAAGGAAGATTTGCAGAAAAGGCCAAGTCTCTCTGGCCTGGCATTTGTGTGACAGACGTCCAAATTCTACCCCTTTAAACTCTGGGATAGGTAGAGGATGAAAAGAAGCCAGTTTCCTCTATCCTCCTAAATTCAGAGGATAGGGCCCTGCCCTTAAACTGGCAAAAGACAGATTAACTGGAGAAAAGGAAACCGTCTTTGCACACAGCACCAATACACCCAGGAGAAACTCAATGATGAGTAAACCCAAGGGATGGTTAGAATTTGGGGTTTATATACCTAACTTAGTAGATGATGGGGGAAAAAATATGATAGTGTTTGTCTATACAGGTAGGTCTAAGTGGTCTTTCCATCTCCTCAGGGCCATAAAACTCCTCTGGAGAAGGGATTTGGAGTAGGTTTGATCCATGTACTGCCCCCTAGAGGTAGATATGCCCTGAAGAGGAATTTGTGGTAGCCTTATTTCCCAGAAATTGGTGCTTGTAGTCAGGTAATGGATTTTTCAAAGAAAGCTTTTATTATTATTATTATTTTTGCATCTGTTGAATCTTAAATGTCTTCAGGTTAAAATAATCATTATTCCAAAGTGGCACATTTTAGGGAGCCATAGTCTGATCCCCTTCAGATGTTATCGCCTGTTCTTTGCTGGTATCCTAATCTCTCAGGCACCTCCACTGCACCGGTCGCTTGCGGGAGCAGTGCGCCCCCTGGCGGACTGCCGGAGTCACTTTACGCCATCAGGTCCCTCCTTTGGCGCTGGGGTCTTTTCAGATGACTGAGTTCTGCTCTCTCTCACAAAGTCTTTTCCCACCAGAAAGTCCCACTCCCTTTGTCTTTCTAAACTCTAGAATTTCAGACTTCTCCTATTATGTTGTTCTGTCTTTGCTCTGCAAGCCAAACCACTTCAGCCAGCTTCTCACAGAGATGGTTTGTTGGCAAGAGTGGAGCTGGAGTCGCTATCCCATCAGACACCAGGTGTCCTGTCAAGCTTTTCAAGCTGGTCTTTGAGTGCTGCTTTCACTTGTCTTGAGGTGGTGGGGGGTAGGGTTCGGGGAAAAGGGAAGGAACACACTTTTCTAACAATCCTCTTCAAGGAAAACCTCGCCAATGTCCTCTCCCCAATCTCGGCCGCCTCTTTACAAATACTCTTTATTTGGAGGTGCGTAATGGGCTACTGATTGCAGAGCCAGCTTGGGAGCCACCTATCAGGATAACCTGTTAGATGGATTTTCCTGTTCACCTGTCCTTCCTATTGAACCTCAGGAAAGTATGAGACCATTGGGAAAAAATGCACTTAATATCATGTTTTAAATATATGTCTTAATTTACTTATTTGTAAGCATAACTACTTCCCTCCCCCACATTATCTACACATTGGGAACGGAGATTGGAATGTATTTCTTGCATCCGAAGTACCTAGCTCAAGTCTGATGTGCCTGATACCCGACCAGGTTTGCTGGGAAAAAAATGGGTGAGAGTTATATTTGTTGAGGAACAAATAGATTTATTGTAATTTTAACATTTACAAGCCTCATAGATTTATTATAATTTAAACATTAAATGTGGATCACATACTGGTTTTTCAAGATTATACTCAGAAGATACATGTTAATTTTCCTCCCATTTCATTTACCAAGGCAAATCACAAGGTGAAGACAGATGGCAAGGAACGGCGAAGTCTAATCGTCTCCTAGGAAAGGGCAATGAATATTTGTGAACAATACTTCAAGCTACCATACAGTTGTATTTCACAAATCAGAAGTAACCACTATTCATACTTACTCTATTTGCCACCAGTGCTTTTTCTTCTGTTTGTAAAATGATGATTGTATACAATATTTGTGAATTGCCATATTCCAGTCACTGTTCTAAACACTTAAATATATAAATTAATTGAAACTCACAATAAGCCTATGAAGTTAGTGCTAATATCATCAGCGTTTTAAAATGAGGAAATAGAAGTTCAGAGCAGTTAGTTAACTTGTCCAAAGTCACACAGCTAGAGGCAGAGGGATTCAAACTCAGCAAGTCTGGTTGCAGAGACTAAAAGCTTAGCATATCTATTTGTCTATCCATCCATCTGCAACATAATCTATAATTACTATACATAGTTCTATATAGTATATATCTGAACAAACAGTATGACTACATGTGATGTATTCCCTTTTTAATTTAGAATATTATAAAAGGTTGCAAAACCTTTTTTAGATTTTATCTGGACCCCGCTTTATCTGTCTGAGTCTTATGAACTTGATTCATGTACTTCTAATATTATTCTGCACCTATTCATAGTAAAAGTATCCATTAAAAATGTAATATTGTTTTGTGATTTATATTTTAAATGACAATATAAATGACAACAAATGACATACATAAATAACAATATTTTTGTTACTTGCCTCTTTTTATTAGTATTTTATATATGTATATAAATATAAATTATACATATAAATATAAATGATAAATATATATACATATATATATGTATTTTGGTGTGCAGCAAAGCAAGGTTTATTGAGCGATAACAAAGTGATAGTACAAAGCTGCCAAGGAGGGAGGGGACCCCAGAGGGTTACCACCGGAGTTTCTAAGTCTAAGGGTTTTTATGGGCTTGTTAGCGGGCTGTTATAATCTGATTAACCCTCCCTGTGCCTGTCTTCCAATCATGTTATAGTCCTCTATCTATCACATGGGAAAGGATGGAGGCTCCTTCCAGGGTGGTATAAAATCCTTTAAGGGTGATTTCCTCTTACGGGGGGGGGGGGGCGGTGGGCCTTGTCCCTGCCTGCTGGCCTTCCAGCTATCCTTTGTCATTCCCCCCTCTGAAGAGTTAACCCTAACTGCTGTTAGGGAAGAAAGGGGACAACTGATCGTAGCTACTTCCTGCTGGTCAGGGGCGTTGGATGGAGTGGCAGTCAGGGTTCTTCTCGCCCTGATCTATCAAGGGGTCCCCTGTAGAGGTCTGGTTTGACCTCCATCTGAATCACCATTTGGAGTTTGATGACCTTTATTCTGGAAGATATAAAGCAGGTTACAGTATTTAGGAGGCAAGGCCCAAAGCACAATGCAGACCAAGTATAACCAGGGGTCCAGCAAAGAGATAGAAGATGTTTTAGTGATCTCCCCACATACTGTGAGGAGAGGACCGGCGAAAGGAATGCAATAAGGATTATGATTTTGATGGGATATAGGGAAAGTAACATTTAAGAAGACTTATCTGTGTCTTGTTGCTTCAAGACTAGTATGAGGTCCTCTCTGGGTTCACAGAAGGATTTTGGTTTCTTATTTTTAGGCGCCACTGGGGACAAGGGTTTGACTCTCAATGGTGGATCCACTGCTGTTGGAGTGGCTAAAATCACTGTATGCGGGCCTTCCCAGACCAGCTCTACAGGCACTTAGTTCCCTCGGGTGAAATGGGACAGGCTGTTTATTCTGGGGCTAGAGTTGGGAAGCTCCTTACAAGAGGAATGAAATGATTTATCAAATAAGTCTTCCTTTGTCTATCAGCAGGTCATTTACAAAGAAGAGTCTCCCATATAAGATCTCGAAGGAGCTCAACCCCTTTTTCTTGGGGGTGTTCCTAATTTGGAGTAAGGCAATAGGGAGTAGGGACACCCAATTTTGACTTGCTTCTTGGGCTACTTCACTTTTCCAAAGATTGAGGTCTTCAGACACAGTGTAAGTGATAGTGCCCAAAACCTTGGATACTCTGTTATCACTCTGAAGGGACTAGGAACGTCCAAACTGAGGGATTTATTAGTGCCTTTATCACTTTTGAGGTTTTATTGGTTCTATAGGGGAAGGCCTCAACACTGTGCATGAATGTATCTCCCAAACCAGGAGAGACCTGTACCATGCGTTTTAGGCACGTGTGAAGTCTCCCCCAGGCTTTCTACTCACTCTATGCCTCTGGGTTTTTGCAGATGGGAGAACAGGTTATTCTTCTGGCAAATGTCACACGTTCTTCCTGTCCCAGAGTTAGTTTCATAGCTTGGGGGAGTCAAGAGGGTGGCCAGTGCCCTAAGACATGCTGGCCAGCCACTAGCCACTGGATCCAGATCTTTGCTTAAATATCCCACCAGCTGTTGAGCTGCCCCCCAGGCCTGGATTGGGAGGCCTGAAGACATTCCCTTTCTTTCTGTCACATATAAGTTGTTAGCCCTCATGGTAGGAAGACTTTAAGCTGAGGCTCTGAGCAAGGCCCTCTTGAGATCCTTAAAAGCTTTTTCTGAGTCTGGATCCCATATTAATAGATGGGTACCGGCTGTCTGGGTGTCCTTGATCAAACGATAGAGGGTGTGTGCTATTTCTCCCTATCCTGGTATCCATGAGCGACAGTGTCCTGTTATGCCCAAAAAGCCTTTCCAACAAAAGAAAGTTGTGGGATCCTTAAGGTGTATGGGAACGGGCACTGCTATAAAGGCCAAACCATTTCAGCCTGAGCTGTCCAGACCTGGGGATTAATATCAGCCTCTGTCAAGGGGAGGCAATTGTTAGTCTGCCCAGGGGCTATCAGTATGAGAGTAAGCATTTCTACCTAAGAGAGGTATGGGGCTCTCAGGCATTAAGAAAGAGTGAGAGATGATTAGATCTCCCCAAGTACATCCCAGAAGGTGAGAAAAAAATTTGGCCATGGGTCACCCAGTGACGCCCTTAATGACAACACTGCGGCTGGACAGCTGAGCCAGGGCGGAGAGTAGGACAGAAAAGGTGGCTCTAGTATCAAGAAGGAAATCGACTGGTTTTCCTTCTATTTCCAAAATTACCTGAGGCTCTGGGTTCCCTATGGTGAACTGTTTTGGAGAAGCTACCACGTAGAGCCCCAGGCCCCATCAGTCTGGATCAGGGCCACTGGCCACCTGAGCCCTTGCAGATTGAGGTCCCCAAGGGCATTCAGATTTCCAGTGACCCCCCTCCACAAGTGGGACAAGGGTTACAGGGCCTTGGTTTTTGCCACTGGAAGCATTCTCACTTCCAGTGTCCTGGGTAGTCAGAGAGATGGCATTTGGTACCAGAGCCTTGGAAGGCTGAGCTAGCAACGGCATGCAAGGCCATAACCAAAGCCTCAGCCTTCCTCTTTAGCTTCTATTCCTCACTCTCCTCTTGGTCCCAATTGTAAAAGACCCACTGGCAGCTCGTAAGAGCTCCTCTAGGGTCCCCTCGGGGCCAACAGTCAACTTTTGCAATTTTTTCCAAATATCTGGGCAGATTTTTTAAGAATGATCTCAGCCTCAGGAGAACAGAGGGAGATAGCTGTGTATATAATGAGAGCCTCTCTCAATCTAAGAAAACTGTTGGGTTTTCTTCCTGAGTTTGGGTTGACAGTTAATTTACCAACAGACCTAGATATCCTTTGATGATATCCTAGTTATTAACATGAGAGTTAATATCTCTACCTAAGGGAGGTGTGGGTTCTCAGGCATTAAGCCTATTTGGAAAAGACCTACATGTAACCCCATTTATCATCCAAGCAAAACTTTCTTAACAATTACCCATGAAAACTTTGAAATAGACAAGATTAACTGCCATTTTAATGCAAGCTTATTTGACCTTCAGCAAACCTAGACAAAATCATTCCTGGCTCTAAACCTTTTCAGCTCTGACAGATGAATAGACGCCATGTTTTTTCCACCAAAGTGGAAATATGTGGTCCATGTCAGGCCAGAGGAAACAGGGAATTTCCCCCAAACAAAGGGGAAGTTTCGACAGATGCTCCGGAATATCCCTAAAAGTCTCCGTCCCAAGGTAGACCAACCACAGTTGGTTCCAATTATAGCCATTAACCCTTTAAATGAATGAGGGAGAAGCCCTCATACTGCTCATTCTCTCTATGATGAAGGCTTAGAAGTGACGGCAATACCAGTTTCCAAGGGGATTGTTAGGGTCCCAATTGGCGCCTTGAGAGGATCCCAGTTGGGGTCTTGAGGAGGTACAGCCTGGGCTCTAGTTAGAAATTGAAGCCACCCATGGGCTCCTCTGTCCCTTGATCCCTGTATCTTTTAGCAGTGGTCAGAATCCCATGTTTCTCTGCTTCAGAGAGGGTTTGATTTAACAAAAGCATTACATCCAAGTTTGGAAAACTTTGAGGTCCCCCTTCATCTCAGGTCTTATAGCAGCACCTCCCCTTGGTCCCCCTTCCAGCACTACCTGTTCTTGCAGAGGGTAAAGCCCTCAAACACAGGTAGAGGTTCCAGGATAGGGCAGGACAGGTACGAGGACCTGATCTTACCCTAGGAAGGATGGAACCAGGGGTGGAGATTCCCCTGCAGACTCCACTTGCCTATAAATTTTCGATGTGGATGTGGTGTTCCTTTGCACAGCGGGGGCAGTGGGGGGCAGAAGGGAAGAGAGCAGTCAGGAGACTGGGATCAATCCTACATTGCTGAGATCAGAACAAAAGAAAATGAGTCACCTTTTTCCCAGCTAAAACCAGGAAGGCAAAGTCCATCAGGTGGCCATGTCTCATCCTTCAACTTGTATTGTGGCCATGCTCCAGAACAAAAGAAAATGAGTTGCCTTAGTTAGTTAAAACCAGGAAGGCATCAGAGTAAACTATACTGAGTGATTTATAGGTCTGATACTCTTCCTATGGCCTATAATGCCAGGAAGGGACTCTAAAGGAGGAAGGGTCTTGGTCAGGGAATTACCTATCTACAAGAAGAGAGGAAAAGGAGTCTCCCACCTCAGTTCCTCCTCATCTTTTCCTGATGTGTGGTCCTAGCTACTCACGCAACTGATAGCCAGAGCCCCTGTCTTCTCTTTGAGGTGCTGGGAGTAGTCGAACTTACCCAGGCCCGGCCCTACCTCCAGAGAGCGACCCTGGTTTCCCCCACCCTTAAGACTCCCTTAGAAGTAAATGGATACACTAGACTTCTTTTAGTAGAGTTGTTCTGTTTGGCATAGGCACCTAATCATCTTTTAGTAGAATTGTTCTGTCTGGTGCAGCCACATGGAGGGACAAGATGGGGCACCCAGGGTGAGGAAATCCACCCCTCCCTGGGAGGTCCCTTAGATCTTAGTTCTCTCGCCCTGCTTAGCCATTCCTTCACATAGGTGGTGTAGCCAGTTGAAGTGTCCTAGTAATGCCCAGGATAGGAGGAGTCAGAAACAGGAGACTGTTCCTCACAGTAACAGGGAACTGTGAGTGAGATCCCATGGAGGCCACCTGAACCACTCACAAGAGAATGTCTAGGGAACTGTCCAGGGCTTTCTCACTCATTCTCCTATGGGAAGAATTGGCTGAGAAAAGAGTAGTGGAGGGGTTTCTCTCTGGATGCCCAGATGGGCAAGTAAGGAACCAGGTCCCTCCAAGAGCCTTTGGGTGACCCAAGGGTAGCCTTGGTCAGGCCCTTCAATTGCTGCTCAGTTTTCCCTAGGTCCCTCACATCCGGTGATCTGGCCCAGAAGGAGTTTTGAGTTCTTACCAAGCTGACATTCCCAGCTTCTGCTGGGGGATCAGTCAGAAAGGAGCCCAGAGAGCCTGTCACATGAGACTTGAGAATGAGAGCTGTACTAATTGCCCTTACATGGCTGATGTGCACCCGTTGTTTCAACAAACAAAATGGGGGGAAAGAGAGAGAGACTTGCTGCCCACTACTCACGGTTAGTTGTCCTTAACAATGGTGGAGATCCAGGATGAGTGCCCATAAGTGTTACAGGATTTTATTTCTCTGTTGGTGCCCATGGTTCTTGGTCACACCACTGTGAAGAATGAAGTAGACCAGACAGAGTGGTAGGCAGCTAAGCAGGGTTTGTTGAGTGATAGCAGTGATAGTACAAAGCTCCTGAGGAGGGAGGAGACCTGAGAGGGTTGTCACCCTTAACACTGTATTTTTAAACTATATCCTTGTTGACACGTACAGACCTAGTTCATTCCTTTTAAGTTCAGTTGACTCATTATTTTCTAGTTACACTTCATTGTTATCACGTCATATACTTGTTTTCTCAAGGGTCAGGTATGTTTTGTCTTGTTTTGCTTCAATTTTTTTTCTCTAAAAAAATTAGTGAGTTTCAACAAATAGACAAATGAGTTCTTTGGCTTCCTTCAGTTTTGTCAATGATGGGGTCAGGAGGAGAAAGAATCATGTTAGTTTACAAAGTCTGCTGTGTTATTATTCACTCTAACCCTGAGAAAAAAGATCAAAAGCTCCGCATATAACCACAAGTCCAGCAATTTGGAAGAAACCTCATATTGTGATGTCCAAATATGTCCCACACATGACATCACAACCACTAACACCTGTATATTCATAGGTCAATGGATTTATCTTCTGGATAATCTGTATGATACAAATGCCTGCTACTGTATAGACAAAAATTTCTAGGGTTGAGAAGTACAAAGCTTTTTTTCAACAAAAGTTAAAGCTTAAAATAGTCATTGATCCTTGATACAAAATATTCCTGTTAGAAAAAGAGAAAATATATGATCAAATGAAATTTCAAAGGCACAGGCAAAAATATGATCTTATAAGTCATATAATAAAGTTGGGGAACTATAAATATTTTAAAGTATATAAAACATATATATATTTTAAAGTATATATAAAAGTATATCTTTTATTTTTTTTAAAGTATATCTTTTAAAATCAAAGATAATTTTTTTTCTTCTCTGGACTAAAAACATTTGGTTGCTTGGAACATGTTTGTGTTAGATACCTTTACCTTTCCTATTTTATGACCTGATTTTAATTTTCTTAAGTTTGGCACACACATTGAACGACATATTTTACAGTGAAGTCAAAACCTGACATTTATTTTCCAGTTTCCAACGGTGTTGAGAGAATACTGTTTATGATTGGATAGGTGTATAGAATGCTGTGATTCACTCTTACAGGTAAAGAAGTCATTATTAATTTTTTTCCAATATTTATTAATGGAACAATCAGCTTAACACAAACTTACACATTCTTTGGAAATATTTTTTCAGCTTACAATGTTGGTGAAGGGCTTTTCTTGATAAGAAGAAAAGGTGTGCTATGGACTCTGAAAAACGGTCTGAGGGTTCTAGAGGGGAGGGGGTCGGGGGATGGGTTAGCCCAGTGATGGGTATTAAGGAGGGCACGTACTGCATGGAGCACTGGGTGTTATACGCACACAATGAATCATGGAACACTACATCAAAAACTTATGATATAATGTATGGTGATTAACATAACATAATCAAAAAGAAGAAGAAGAAGAGGTATAGAAGGAAATTTCACTTTCAGTCATTTCCACCTCCTCAAGACACTTTTATATGTGAAAAAAGAAGGAAGTTCAGGGGTTATATATACACACAGCCTGATTGGAGGTACTTCTTTTGTAAATGATCATAAACTTATCTTTCAAGTGGTTAATTGAGAAAAGCATTTTAGTTATGAACAAGATTTTAGCAAGTTATAAACATCAAATCTAAGACCTCATCAAAGATACCAGTCTTTCTTCTTATCATTTCTTTTCTCAGAGAAATAAGAGCAAGTGTATGAAAGCCTCTTTTTTCCCCGCAACATGCATAATATTCACTGGATTGGATTATACATTCTTCATTATTTTAGGAAAATATCCTATTTATTAAAAGGTTTATTTTTATTTTATTTCATATAGAATGGATTTAAGCTTAATCACCTCACTTTTGTTTGGCCTCAATCCATACAGTCATTTTTTTTATTTGAAATACTGATAAGATGAAAAATATGATGACATAATATTGAATTATACTTACATTTCTAGACTTGATCCTATTTTATATTCCTTTTGGCATCATACTCTATTCAATTTGTTATGTACAATTTTTGTGTTTTATCTTTAATACAAAATAGTGTTTAATTTTTAATTCTGTTTTGTTAATCTGAGCTTACCAAGAAGAATTTTTAAGGTGTGCCTGGGTGGCTCACTTGTTAATGGTCTGCCTTCAGCTCAGGTCATGATCCCTGGGTCCTGGGATCGAGCCCCGCATCAGGCTCCCTGCTCAATGGGAAGCCTTCTTCTCCCTCTCCCACTCCTCCTGCTTGTTTTCCTTCTCTCACTTTGTCTCTCTCTGTCAAATAAATAAATAAAATCTTTTTATTAAAAAAGAAGAATTTTTAGGCTTTAAAAAAATTTTTATATAGCTTGGAAGAGTTTCAATAGCCTAGGATTTGTCCTTTAATGTTAAAATCCCTTATTGGTAAGGCATTCTGAGTTTTCTGTATCTCAGGGAAATAAGTTTTTCAGTTTTTGTTCAAACAATAGAGACATTTAAAGTTATAAAATACTATTCTGAGTTTAGTTTGGCTTTATTCACAAGTTTTAGTAAGAATAATTTTGTTACCATTTTCATATTTATGGTTATGACACAGTTTCTATCAGATTATTCTTGGTCTTCTATTCAAACACTTGAGTCTCAGGAATAAAAGAGAATGAAAACATTTAGATTTTAGTGTAATGATGCCAGATAAGATGTCCATTTCTGTGTGTGTGTGTGTGTGTGATTAGTAAAGCACAAGACTTGGTTGGAGGAAGCATTGTGACATCATAGTAAAGTTGTCCTATCCATGTTGATCGTTACAAACCAAATTAGCTGGAATACTGCTTTTCTTCTATAAGAACAACTACATATACACACCCCCATACACACACAGAGTCCTGCATCCCACGATGAGGGCAAGCTGGGAGTGTGTTTTCTGACATTCTGTGTACAGCACTGGAATGCTATTCTCAGAAGAACTGGGGAGATTAGTGCTTGCTGCTCATCTTCTGCCTTTGCCCCAGCACCCAACTTCCGAACTTGGAGGCATGAGGTTCTGCTGGTTATCTGTTGGACTTTGACCTTACCCATGATGTCTTAACTGTTGCTCAGCCCTCCCTCATTCTGGTCTCACCTGTACTATATCTTGCAAAGATTCTACAAAATTTCTGGTATGTGGCTGGCACGTGTCCTCTATTTCCAATGTGGTATAAATATTTCCCTATGGATGGAAGGAATTGGGAAGGTGGTGGGGAAAGTAGTCAAATGAGCAAGGCCAGTCTGCCCTGTTATACCGAAATATGTCATTAGTTAATTCAGACTGTTTAATTAACCATATTACCTTTTAGTAAATTGCTGTGTACTAGTTAAAGGTGTATTGGATTGAGACTAAAGACGAATAGACCTGTTAAAAACCTACTACATGAACTTACCCCAGCCACTTAATTGATCAGAGCTTCAGGTTTGTTACCTGAAATATGAGATAAAAAGGGTTTTGATCTCTAAAGTTCCTATCACCTATCTTACTTAATGACTGTGGGGTTTTTTTTTTAATGACTTTGTTTTTAATACCGCATTTAACTGAAGCATTTCACAAGGGCTACATTTCACTGCAGTTTGACTATTATGAGTTAACCCTGACATGTATGTAAAAGTCTAATCCTAAATAAGAATGAGTGTCATTCCCTCTGAATTTTGAGCAGACTACAGTCATACCAAACAACCTCTGTGCACCCACTTTATGGATCTATCACGTGGTAATTATTCATTTGTGTTACTTGACACTGTATATATTTTAAGGGCCATTTCTCCTGGTGGTTCTTGATGAAATATTCTATGCTTCATTACTTAGCATTTAGAACTAATGACTGCTTCTCTCAGCTTGTTGTCAGCCAGCTCCCTCTTTTATCTCCAGAACACTTATGATGGCAAAGGGCATCTTTTGAAAGATTTTAAAGTCAAGAGAGGTCATGTTCACGAAGTCCCCAGTCCCTGTCAATTCTTCAACAAAGTATTAAGTCACGTGACAGTATGCCCATCCGGAAGCTCCAATTCAGTAAATAACAAACAAGACTACTGCTTATAAAAAAGAGGTAGTACTTACGCTTTCCTAGCAATCTAGTTTATTTCTTTGCTTCATGTCATGATAAGTCATGCAAAATTGTCAGATGCAGAAAATGCTCTTGGGATTGGTATATACAATGACAAAATCAATTATATTAACTAAACTGACCAGCTAATTTTTCAAATACCTTAATTATCTAATATCCAAAGAGGTTTTTTTTTTTTTTTTAAATTGTGGTTTGAAATACATTGACTCTTGGAAAGGATCATAGATGTTACCTTGTACTCCATCCCGACCAGCTCAGTGAGTCCTTCTAATATAGCCATGGCAGGTAGCCATCAGCCTTTGTTAAGCATGTCTCATTGTAAAGAAATCTCTATTACCAATATAGATATTTCTCTTTTTGAGCATGTTTTTAAAAAGTTAAGTTTACTAATTTCCTCTTGGTTCTACCTGGTCCTCATTTTTCACTTACACCCTCACCCCCAACCTTATCCCCCTCTATATCTACATTGAGAAAGGAAAGATCTTCCTCTTTCACTCACAGGTGTAGTCATCTGACAAGTCCATTATTGGATATATAATGTGTGTGTATATATTTAATATCTACTGTATGTTAGGCATCATACCAGATACTAGAGTAAAAGAGTGATTATGGTAAAAATGGTAGCAGCCCTCAGAGAATTTACTGGCTAGGAGTAACGTGGACTAAATGAACTGTTCATTTCAATATATGGTCAATGTTTCCAAACTTTGAATACAAGTTTTGGGAAATACCTTTGCATAGAATAACCTTATATGCATTCAATCCTCCCACCCCAAAAATAAATAATTTTGATGGTATATTACATTTTTACAGTACTTAAAATATAATATTACATTGTATCTGTGTAGTACTTAAAGGAACAATAATGACAAACCCTGTTCATCATAATTGAGAGTGATACTCCAATAGTACTTTAATTTGTATTGTTACCTTGGCTAATTTTTAAGGAAAAGAAACTGATTCATCCACTCAAAGTCATAGAATTGGTGAGTGGAAGACCTAGATCCAATACTCAGTTCTCTAACTCAGGCCTCTGCTGAATATTAGCCATTGGGAAAGAATCTTTGCATTTGCATGAGGAAGAGGTGCCCTCTGCTTTTGAATCAATCTTATCAAGTGATACTAAGTAGCACAAATGGCAAGCAGCTCCAATAGCAGAACAGACATGTAGAAAGGACTTCTTGTATATGCATATTTAAAATAAGAATCTTTATAACAAAAATGATTTTAATTGATGCTCAAATAATAGTGATATGGTTATTAGAAGCACGCATCACAATTTTAGATGTGAATAACTTGAAATATGTTTAAAGAAACAATGACATTTCATTAGATAGCCCCAGAAATAAATATTGAGGATATCTACATTTACTATTCCAGTAGACTTCAGACTTCACGAGTCAGATAAGCCTACTGCAAGTAAATTGCTTAAAGGTAGCTATGAAGTAAGTACCAAAAAACATCACAGAACACTTGGACTTCATAACTCTCAGAAAATTATCTTGACTCATTTTGAGAGTGAGTGGTATCTGGTATATATAGATTGTCCTGAAATGTTAATCAATAACAGAAGAGGCAGGGGCTAAGTCAGTTAGTCCTAGGTTATTCTTCTGTACAGAACTCTTTCATTCAATTTTTGCTGTTAAAGATTTATGTATTTATTTGAGAGAGAGAGAGAGAGGAGGGACAGAGGGAGAGAATCTCCAAGCAGACTCCCTGCTGAGCATGGAGCCAGTCCTTGCGGGGCTGGATCCCAGGACCCTGAGATCATGACCTGAGCCAAAACCAAGAGTTCAACACTCACCCGACTGAGCCACCCAGGCAGTCTGAATTTTTGCTGTTAATGAACACATATGACCAAGAAAATTTTTAAAAAACGCAGCTATATAGCTATATAGACTTTTCTCCTACCATGGAAACTTGCTTAGAATCTCAGAAATAAAGGCATTTAAGTTTCTCTGTCTTAGAAAGGCTGAAAAATAACAGAGAGAATTTAGATTTAATTGAGAAAGCTTAATCGTCACCATTTCTAGTTAACTTCAATTTCACACAACTTGTAAAACACTCTCTCTCTCTCTCTCTCTTTCACACACACACACACACACACACACACACACACACACACACACACACACTTTAAATGACTTTCTAATTCCAAAAGTGAGAAAGAAAGTCCAGAACTCCCTTAATATTTTCACGGATGCATCGATTCTTTAAAGTTTGTGTTTGCAAGTACATTTCAATTTAGAAGTGACTGAAAAAGAGTCCAAAAAAAAAAAAAAACCAAGTACACTATTTACCCTCAAAACCTTATTTCAAATATGTTCCACAATAGATAATAGTATGACACTTAAGGCAAGCCAATTTTAGAACACTTAAGAGAAGCAATATCACTGTTGGATAAAACAAATAATTGGAAGTTATAGAAAACAATAGATACTAATTCATTCACTTTATATAATTCAACAAAGAATATTTAAAATCTAATTTCTTTCCTCGTAAGTCAAGCAAATGCATCTGATTCCCTTTACTCGCCCTTTACATAATTCTGACTCTAAAACTGAGGGTAGGAGGAAGATGGAGACAGGTAAGGTTGGAGAAGGGAGGTTTTCTGAACTTGCATAAATAAATATGTAGTAAGGTATGTAGCAATGTGTGGTATAATTTTCTCACTTCATACTCCCTTGCATATTGTAAATGTTTTTTTCCCATTCCCCAACCCTGCTCCCTTCTGGCAATCACCAGTTTGTTCTTTGTTTTTATGAGTATATTTCTGTTTTTAGTTTGTTCATTTGTCTTATTTTTTAAAATTCCACATAAAAGTTAAATCATCTGGTATTTGTCTTTCTCTGACTTATTTCACTTAGAATAATACCCACTAGGTGCATTGATGATGTTACAAAAGGCAAGATCTCATTCCTTTTTATGACTCGGTAATATTACATTGTGTATATATACATGTATACATATATAAAATTTAATTTAATATATATACACACACCACTTCTTTTTTTAAGTTTTCAATTTTAATTCCAGTTATAGTTAACATACAGCATTATATTAGTTTCAGGTGTATAATATGGTGATTCAACAATTCTATACATTACTCAGGGCACATGATGATAAGTGTGCTCTTTAATCCCCATCACCTATTTCACCCATCCCCCCACTCACCTCCCCTCTGGTAACCATCAGTGCGTCCACTATAGTGAAGAGTCTGTTTCTTGGTTTGTCTCCTCTTCTTCCTTCCTTTGTTTGTTTTGTTTCTTAACTTCCAATTAGGAGAGAAATCATATGGTATTTGTCTTTCTCAGTTATTTCACTTAGCATTATATCCTCTAAATCCATCCATGTTGTTGCAAATGGCAAAATTGCATTCTTTTTTTATGGCTGAATAATAGTCCAGTGTGTGTGTGTGTGTGTGTGTGTGTGTGTGTGTGTGTGTGTGTGTCACATCTTCTTTAACCATTCATCTACCAATGGACACGGGCTATTTCCATAATTTGTCTATTGTAAATAATGTTGAAATAAACATAGGGGTACACATATCCCTCTGAATTGACATTTTTTCTATTTTTGGGGTATATACCCAGTAGTGCAATTACTAGATCCTAAGGTAGTTCTATTTTTAACTTTTTAAGGAGCCTCCATACTCTTTTCCACAATAGCTGCACCAGTTTGCATTCCCACCAACAGTACATGGGGGTTCCTTTTTCTCCACTTCTCACCAATACTTGTTGCTTCTTGTGTTTTGATTTTAGCCATTTCTGACAGGTCAGAGGTGATATCTCATTGTAGTTTTGATTTGCATTTCCCTGATGTTGAGTGATGTTGAGGATCTTTTCAGATGTCTGTTGGCCATCTGTATATCTTCTTTGGAGAAATGCCTGTTTATGACTTCTACCCATTTTTTTAACTGGATTATTTGGTTTTTGGTGTTGAGTTGTATAAGTTTTTTATATATTTTGGATACTAATCCTTTATTGGATATGTCATTTGGAAATATCTTCTCCCATTCTGTAGGCTGCCTTTTGGTTTTGTTAACTGTTTCATTCACTGTGCAGAAGCTTTTTATTTTGATGTAGTGCCAATAGTTTCTTTTTGCTTTTATTTTCTTCACGTCAGGAGACATATCTTGAAAAATGTTGCTATGGCCAATGTCACAGAAATTACTGCCTGTGTTCTTTTCTAGGATTTTTGTGGTTTCAGGTCTCACATTTAGGTTCTTAATCCATTTTGAATTTATTTTTATGCATGATGTAAGAATGTGATGCAGTTTCATTCTTTTGCATGTCGCTGTCCAGTTTTGTTTCTAACACCATTTGTTGAAAAGACTGTCTTTTTTCTATTGGACATTCTTTCCTGCTTTGTTGAATATTCATTGACCATGTAATTGTGGCTTCATTTCTGGCCTTTCTATTCTGTTTCTTTGCTCTATGTGTCTATTTTTGTGCTAGTACCATACCATTTTGCGCCATTTTGATTACCACAGCTTTGTAATATAACTTGAAGTCTAGAGTTGTGATACCTCCAGCTTTGTTTTTCTTTTTTAGGATTGCTTTGGCTATTTGGGGTCTTTTGCAGTTCCATGCACATTTTAGGATTGTTTGTTCCAGTTCTGTGAAAAATGCTGGTGGTATTTTGATAGGGATTGCACTAAATCTGAAGATTGTTTTGGGTAGTATAGATATTTTAACAATATTTGTTTTTTCCAATCCATGAGCATGAAATGTCTTTCCATTTTATTGTGTCATCTTTAATTTCTTTCATTAATGTTTTATAGTTTTCAGAGTATAGGTCTTTCATCTCTTTGGTTAACTTTATTCCTAGGTATTTATTATTTTTGGTGCAATTGTAAATGGGATTGTTTTCTTAATTTCTCTTTCTGCTACTTCATTATTAGTGTATAGAAATGTAATAGATTTCTGTACATTGATTTATATCCTACAACTTTACTGAATTCATTTATCAGTTCTAGTAGTTTCTTGGTGGAATCTTTAGGGATTTCTATATATAGTATCATGTCATCTGCAAAGAGTGAAAGCTTTACTTCTTCCTTGCCAATTTGGATGTCTTTTATTTCTTTTTGTTGTCTGATTGCTGTAGCAATGTTGAATAAAAGTTTTGAGAGTGGGCATCCTTTTCTTGTTCTTGACCTTAGGGAAAAGCTCTCACTTTTTCCCCATTGAGTATGATGTTTGCTGCGGGTTTTTCATATACAGCCTTTATTATGTTGAGATATGTTCCCTCTAAACCCACTTTGTTGAAAGTTTTTATCATGAATGGATATTGTACTTTGTCAAATGCTTTTTCTGCATCTATTGAAATTATCATATGGTTTTTATCCTCTTATTGATGTTATGCCTCATGATGATTATTTGTGAATTTTAAATCCTACTTGCACCTCAGAAGTAAATCCCACTTGATCATGGTGAATGATTTTTTTAATGTTTTGTTGGATTCAGTTTGCTAGTATTTTGTTTTATTAGGGTAATGCTAGCCTCATAGAATGAACTTGGAATTTTTCCTTCCTCTTCTATTTTTTTTGAATAGTTTGAGTAGAATAGGTATTAAATCTTCTTTAAACATTTGGTAGAATTCATCTATGAAGCCGTCTGGTCCTGGACTTTTGTTTGTTGGGAATTTTTTGATTACCACTTCTTTACTCATTTATCAATTGATGGACACTCGGGTTACTTCCATATCTTGACTATTGTAAATAATGTCACAATGAACATAGAGGTACATATATTTTTTTTCAAATTTATGTTTTTGTTTACTTTGGGTAAGTACCCAGTAGTGGAACTACTGGATTGTATGGTATTTCTATTTTTAATTTTTTCAAAAACTTCCACACTTTTTTCCACAGTGGTTGTACCAATTTACATGCCCACCAACAGTGTACACGAAGATTTCCTTTGCTCCACATCCTTGCCAAGACATTTCTTGTCTTTTTGAAACTAACATACTGAGTGGTATGGGGTGGTATCTCATTGTGGTTTTGACTTGTGCTTCCCTGATGATGAGTGATGTTGAATACCTTTTCATGTTTCTGTTAGATATCTGTATATCTTCCTTGAAAAAATAATGTCTATTCATATTCTCTGCCTATTTTTAATTGGATTATTTGGTTTTATTTGGTGTTGGGTTATATGAGTTCTTTATATATTTTGCATATTTACACCATTTACAAATATCTTCTTTCATTCACTAGGTTATTGTCTTGTTTTGTTCATGGTTACCTTCACTGTGCCAAAACATTTTATTTTGGTTTAGTTCTAATAGTTTATTTTTGCCTTTGTTTGCCTTGCCTGAGGAGCCATATCCTTAAAAATGTTGCTAAGGCCAATGTCTAAGAGATTACTGCCTATGTTTTCTTTTAGGAGTTCTTTAGTTTCAGGTCTCACACGTAAGTCTAATCCTAATTTTGATGTGTGTGTGTGTGTGTGTGTGTGTGTGTGTGTGTGTGATAAGAAAGTGGTCCAGTTTCATTCTTTTGCATGTAGATGTCCTGTTTTCCCAGCACCATTTATTGAAGAGAGATCTTTTCCCCATTGTATATTCTTTGTAGTACATTAATTGGCCATTAAGTGTGGGTTTATTTCTGGGATCTCTATCCTGTTTTGTTGATCTATTTTTCTATTTTTGTGTCAGACCATGATGTTTTTTTCTTTTACTTTGTCAAATTTTTATTTAAATCCTAGTTAGTTAAGATATAGTGTCATATTGGTTTCTGGAGTAGAATTTAGTGATTCATCACTTACACAAAACACCCATTGCTCAACACAAGTTCCTTCCTTAAAACCCAACATCCATGTAGCCCATCCCTGCCGTTTTGATTACTATAGCTTTGTAGTATATCTTAAAATCTGGGATTGTGATACTTCCATCTTTGTTCTTCTTTCTCAGAATTGTTTTGGCTCTTTGGGGCCTTTGTGGTTCCATAGAAATTTTAAAATTATTTTCTATGAAAAATACTTTTGGTCTTTTGATAGGGATTGAATTGAATCTATATAGATTGCTTTGGGTATTATAGACAATTTAACAATATTACTTCTTCCAGTCCATGAGCATGATACATCTTTCCATTTGTTTTTGTCATCTTCAATTTCTTCCATCAATTTCTTCTAGTTTTCATAGTATGGGTCTTTAACCTCCTTGGTTAAATTTATTCCTAGATATTTTATTCTTTTTGATGCAATTTTAAATTGGATTGTTTCCTTAGTTTCTCTTTCTGCTAGTTTTTTACTAGTGCATAGAAATGCAACAGATTTTTGTATATTAATTTTATATTTTGCTGCTTTGCTGAATTCATTTATTATTTCTAATACTTCTTTGGTGGAGTTTTTAGGGTTTTCTATATAGTATCATGTCATCTGCAAATACTTACCAATTTGGATGCCTTTTATTTCTTTCTTGTCTCATTGCTACAGCTGGGAATTCCAGTAACATGTTGAATAAAAATTGTGAGTGTAGACATTTTTGTTTTGTTCCTGATTTTAGAGCAGGAGATTTCAGCTTTTTACCATTGAGTATTATATTATGTATGGGTTTTTCATATATGGCCTTTATTATGTTTAGGTATGTTCCCTCTAAACCCACTTTATTGAGAGTTTTTATCATGATTGGATGTGGAATATTTTTAAATGCTTTTTTGCATCTATTGAAATGATCATAGTTTTTGTTCTTCATTCTGTTGGTGTGGTTTATCACATTGATTTGTATATATCAAACCATACTGGCATCCTTGGAATAAACCCCACTTGATTTGGGTGAATGATTCTTTTAATGTATTATTGAATACTGTTTGCTAATATTTTGTTGAGGATTTTTCTATTTATGTTCATCAGAGATACTAGCCTGTAGTTTTATTTTTCTGTAATGTCTTTGTCTTGTATTGGTATCAGGATATGCTGGCCTCGTAAAATGAATTTGGAAGCATTCCTTCCTCTTCTATTTTTGGAATAGTCTGAGAAGAATAGGGAATAACTCCTTATATGTTTGGTAAAATTCACCTGTGAACCCATTTGTTCCTGGACTTTTGTTTGTTGAGAGCTTTTAAATTGCCAATTCAATTTTGTCACTAGTAATCAGTCTGTTTAGATTTTTTTTAACTTTTTTCTGATTCAGTGTTGGAAATAATGTTTCTAGGAATTTATCTATTTTTTTGTTAGTTGTCCAATTTGTTGGCATATAGTTTTGTATGGTAGACTCCTCCTTTATATTTCTGTGGTGCTCATTGCTACCTCTTCTTTTTCATTTCTAATTTTATTTATTTGGGTCCTCTTTTTTTTCTTGATGAGTCTGGCTGAAGGTTTTCAATTTTGTTTATCTAAACAAAAAACAGTTCTTGATTACATTGATCTTTTCTACTTTTTAATTTATTAGCTTCTATTTCTTTTATTTCTGCTTTGATCTTTATTACTTCCTTCCCTCTCTTAACTTTTTCCTTTTTTTTCTATTTTTTTCTAGTTCCTTTAGGTGTAAGTTTAGATTGTTTATTTGAAATTTTATTTGTTTCAGGAGATAGGCCTATATCACTATAAACTTTTCTTCTGGAACTGCTTTTGTTGTGTCTCAAAGATATTAGAATATTGTGTTTTCGTTTTCATTTGTCTCCATGAATATTTTTATTTCCTCTTTTTAAAAAAAAATTATTTGAGAGACAGAGAGCATGAGCACATGTGGAGGGGAAGGACAGAGGGAGAAGGAGAAGCAGGCTCCCTGCTCAGTGGCAGGGAGCCCCATTTGGGGCTCGATCCCAGGGTCTTGGGATCATGACCTGAGCCGAAGGCAGATGCTTTACTGACTGAGCCAACCAGACACCCTTTATTTTCTCTTTTATTTCTTTGTTGATCCATTACGTTTAGTGGCATGTTGTTTAGCCTCCATATGTTTGTGGGGTTTTCTTGTGATTGATTAGTTTCGTATCATTTTGGTCAGAAAGATGCTTGACATGATTCCAATCTTCTTAAATTTATTGAGTTTGTATTTTGGCCTAACATGTGATCTATTCTAGAGAATGTTCCATGTATATTTGAAAAGAATGTATATTCTGGTGCTTTGGGGTGGAATGTTCTGCCTATATCTGTTAAGTCTATCTGCTCTAATGTGTTGTTTAAGACCACTGTTTCCTTATTGATTTTGTGTCTGGCTGATCTACCCATTGATATAGGTGGAGTATAAAAGTTCCCTACTATTACTGTATTACTGTCGAGTTCTTCTGTTATGTCTGTTAATATTTGCTTTATGTATTTAGGTACTCCTATGTTGGGTGTATAGATATTTACAATTGCCATCCTGTTGTTGGGTTGATATCTTTATCATTATGTAATATCTTTCTTTGTCTCTTGTCTTTGTTTTAAAGTCTTCTTTGTTTGCTATAAGTATTGCTACCCCAACCTTCTTTTTGTTTCCATTTGCATAGAGTATCTTTTTCTATCCCTTCTCTGTCAATCTATATGTTTCTTTTGGTCTGAAGTGAGTCTCTTGTAGGCAGCATATACATTCTTTTTTTTTTTAACACATTCAGTCACTGTATGTGTTTTGATTGCAACATTTAGACCATTTACATTTAAAGTGATTATTGATAGTTGTGTACTTTTTTCATTTTTTTCATTGTTTTCTCATTGTTTTTATACTTCTTCTCTTTCCATTATTCTTTGGCTCTCTGCCCTTGTGATTGATGTCTGTCTTTAGTGTTATGCTTGGATTTCTTTCTCATTTTTTGTGTATCTACGATAGATTTTTGGTTTGTGGTTTCTATGGGTCTTATATATAGCATCCTCAATATATAGCAACCTATATTAATGTGATAGTTGCTTAAATGCCTTTTTAATTTTACCAAAAGAATAATCTTTTTCTTCTCAATAAGTGCCAGCAAATACTCCATGTGTGGTTATACTTTTTTTCTGGAGCACTACCTACTAAACAACTTTGCACAATTGAATGATGATTGACACATCTGTAGACAGCAAAACATCAAGATCCATATAGAAATGGCTTTCTTAATCCATCATGACATATTTATTTGATGTCACTGAACATTAGTCAAGATCATATTTAAAACCTAGAGCCCTGTGTGGCTGATCAAATATTTCTATTGTCACGTTTCTTCTGGCTCTTAATAACAGAATATAATTATGTTTTCCGAGTTTGTACTTTCTTTCTTCCTTTGTGATGTTGAAGTTGTCTCTGAAATAAGGGTATTATCTAATCAAAGAATATTTTTAAATTAAAAGGGTAATGAGAGTGACATGTTTATCATTTGTGAGGTACCATGAGTTCAAGAACCATGGAAAACATGTCAGTCTTAGGGCCAGAAATACCTTTTTTTTAACATGATGGTAGGCATGAGAGCATAACACTGAAGATGCATGGGCTTAGTGTTTCTGTCTGTAAAAGTTAGATAAGCTTTTAGTCACAAGTAAATGAAAACTTGAATTATAGGAGTCCTAATGAATATGGGTGTATTTTTCTCAAAGAATAAAAAAAGAGTCTGAGTAAAGCAGCTTCTGCTACTGGTTTAACAGCTTGATAATAATGATGTCTCAGATTCCTTGGTCTTTCTTCATCCTTGCCACCCTGTGGTCCAGAATATCTACCTAAGTCCAGGTATCTTATCTGCATTCAAAGACAAAACAAATAGGAAGGAGACTGAGCCATAGAGTATAGTATTTCAAGAAATCAAAAGTATCTCCATCTAAACTGCCAGTGTCATACAGCTATTCTGGCTCCAAGGAATCGTGTCAAAAGGAGCATTTAGATTTTCCAGCCTCTAAGTGTAGAAGTGAGCAAAAAAGGGATGGGGTTTGAGTAAGCACTGGGTTACAAACTCACAGTGCCTGCTGTAACTATTGATTTTCAAACGTTTTTGATCAAAAAGCTACACAGAAGCTATCTGCTAAAAGACTCTACTATATATATAGACTGTCAATTCAGAGAAGTAATGCTTGACAACAATACTGAGCAGGAGAATAAATTAATTGGTTATACTTCTAACATGTACTGTCTGAATTTATATCATATAGATACTTCATTATATGTATTAATATATAATATTATTTTAAGTTATATACATATATATTTAATTTTCCCCCTTCAGGTCTTTAATCAAATGTCACCTTCTCAGTGAGTGGCCTTCTTCTATGGCCTTCTGTCTAAAACTATAATACCCTTCTATCAAAAAATATAATCATTTTTCTCTATTGCTTTAATTTTTTTCCATAGCACTTATCACTATGTTTTTTTATATATTTACCCTATTTAGGTCTCTCACTATAGAAAATAAGTTTGATAAAGGCAGACCTTCTCTCTATCTGCTCCATGTCTGTCTCCTGTACTCCTGGTACAGTACCTGTTGCATGGTAAGTACTCATAAATGCATGCTATAGAAACCAGGAAATGAATGTCACCACTGAGTTCAGAGAACTTCCTCATTAACTTGATTTATGTAAGCAAGGACTTTGATTCTACTTAGATTGTTGAAGAGTAAATGGAGTTATTTATTGTCATTTTAGCATAACAACGAGCAGACTAAACTCATTTCATATCTCCTTGTATATAAGACACTATTGATTGACCATCTTGAAGGCAGATAGATTTGCTTTTCCTATTGAGGGTACTGAAAGTTTCTGCTGGACTCTTCATAGTTAAAAAATGACAACTTCTTTTCTGCTCAGTGAGGCTAGCCAATCTGGACAGGGAAAAAGATAATTTGAAAAAGCTATATAGACCAATATGCTGAGAAGGATGAACAATGCACAACTCATCAGAAATGTGGGATATAGTATAGAGAAAAATCTAAAATTCTCCTTCATGATTTAGCTTCATTTTAAAGCAGTTCATCCTAGTACATAAGAGTAGATTTAATGTGCATGCATTTAAATTTTCAAAGCCCTTGCAAACTGTTATCTCATCTTATTTTTGTAACTTGTATAACTAAGTTCTTACAGGTTTTCTTCTGCCATACCACTAACTCCAGACCTGACTCCCATAAAGTCTTTAATGCATTGAAGATATGGATTGTGTCTTCATTTATGTGCCATTTACTTAAAATATATTTTTAAATTCTTTATTTAAATTCAGTTTAGTTAACATACACTGTATTATTAGTTACCAGGGTAGAATTTAGTGATTCATCAGTTGCATATAACACCCAGTGTTCATTACATCAAGTGCCCTCATTAATGCCCATCACCAATTACCCCTTCCCCCCACCCACCTCCCCTCCATCAACCCTCAGTTTGTTTCCTAGAGTTCAACGTCTCTTATGGTTTGCCTCCCTTCTCTGTTTTCATTTTATTTTATCTTTCCTTCACTTTCCCTATGTTCATTTGTTTTATTTCCTAAATTCCACATATGAGTGAAATCAAACGGTATGTGTCTTTTTCTGACTGACTTATTTTGCTTAGCATAATACCCTCTAGTTCCATCCACATAATTGCAAATGGCAAGATTTCATTCTTTTTGATGGCTGAGTAATATTAGTTTTATGAAATATATATTATACATAATTTTTATAGTTATATGTAATTTATATTAAATGTATATATAAATATACATATATAACACAAATATATATATATATGTATACACAAATATATATATACATTTATATACTATTCCAGTGGTAATTGCTAATTTATTGCTTCTTGGACTAGGAATTGGTAAATCAGTTCTTTCTGTATAGTTCCAGAGACGAAGAAAACTACATTTTTATTTCATTCTGTTATGTTCAAATTTGACATTGACAACCAAACAAATCTATTCAACTAAAAATTATTGATACAAAGATTATAAAAGTTATGACTTATTCTAGTTTGTCAATCACAAGATCTTACTGAAAATCTAAAAGATCTTAGCACAATATTAGGTAATTGGAATTTTTTTTGATATTACATATTTTACATGCCTTCAAGAAATATATAGTTACTGACCACTTATAACTTGACCAAGGGACTACCCCCTAAAAGTCAGAGGCCTATCTACCAATACAGAAATTTATGCTTATTATATAGAAATGCTTCCATTTTTGGGGTTAATATTGCTTCATAGTGCTAAAATGCAACTCATTATGCTAATATACCTAGTGTTAACTCTTTTGCCTAGTGGATTTTACAAAAATCATGACTTAAATTATTGCCACAAAGAAAGAAATGCAAGTACTTTTTTTTTTAAAAAAATTCTAATTTGAGTATAGTTGACACACAACATTGAATTAGTTCAGGCATACAACATTCAGTTCAACTTCTCTATTTGTTATGCTGTGCTCACTATAAGTGTAGCTATCATCTGTCACCATATAACATGATTACAACATTATTGACTGTGTTCCCTATACTATGCCTTTTATTGCTGTGATTTATTCCTTCCATAACTAGAAGCCTGTGTCTCTTACTCCCCTTCACCCAGTTTGCCCATTTCCCCATCTCTTCCCCTCTGGCAACCATCAGTTTGTTCACTATGTTTATAAGTCTGATTCTGCTTTTTGTTTGTGTGTATTCATTTTTTTAAAAAAATTCCATGAGTGAAATTATGTGGAATGCTAAGTGAAATAAGTCAGAATTGAGAAAAAAATGCAAGTACTTTAACATACATTCCTCCAACCCAAATTTTATCATTAAAATTCCATGAAGCATCTTCAAGAGCCTACCAGTCATCTTAAATACTAACTGATTATTGCTGTTAGCTTTTTGGGAAGAAATCCAGTGGGGCATTGCTGAATTTTTTTCTAAGGCATGTCATTGAAAAGACTTTGAAGATATGTCCAAACAAGATACTACAAGGGCAACTCTTTTCCTTATTTTCAAAAAATTTATTTCAGTGAGCACAGACTGCTCCCTGGGTCAGATGACTGATTAGAGTTTTTTTTTCCACTCTGGCTTATGTACCTAGCAGGCTGCCACCAACATCCTCTTAAACACATATTGGAAAGTTTTAAAAGAGATGGTCCTGTCTTTGAGTCCTAGTTTTCATGTTGGTAACTAGATGCTTGACTCCACAAGCTTTCACCAACATGGGCTGCTCATTCCTGCTGTACAAAGGGTGTTGAATTCTCTCACTGAAGACATTAGACCTAGCTGTATGGTGACATACAGCAATGAATGATGCTAAAGAAATTGTAAGTTTTCTTGTGAGTCCTGTGTGTTCTGTTTAGTATATTAAGGAATCCTAATACAAAGTATTGGGTGGTCAGACCAACCAGTATCCAAGCTGACATAAATTGCCAGATATTTCACAGCTTCATACTTGTAGTTGACCTATTTTCAAAGTTGTTTTACTCAAGACTACTGTAATTGACATACGAAGAGAAAGAAATGTCTTTATAATGAAGTTCTAGTTCAGCCAGTTAGACTAATCCCAGCCCCAAAGACAAGAGATCCCTTTGGAGATAGGCCATCTAAGAAGAAGTAGGAAACAACCCAAGGGGAAAAGCTCAATCTGGGTGATAAACCTTTCCAATAGATGTGACACAGGGCTACACAACCACATGCATATCATGGCATATAAGAAAATGTGGGCTTCTGAAAAAAAAAGAAAAAGAAAATGTGTGCTTCTGTAATGCCTGGATTTGCATAAATCCATTAGTAAAAGAAATAGAAATATCAAAACATAAAAACTTAATTAATTATGTATATTTGGAATATATAGACATATGCACCAGATCTTACCATTGAATAACTATACAAAGAGATACAAAGAACTTCTTATAATTTGCATATCAACTTTACTTTCAGGAAACAACTCATTTACTCTGAGCTATATACAATAAAACCTAGATGTCAAAGAAGGTAAAGACCAGAGCTAATACTTCCATAGTTATGTAAAGTCACTAAGTCACAAGTCTTTAGCCTATTTGCTCTGATCACTATCTTACTAGAGATGGACTGACCTTTAATATCATGGTTTCAATTTCACTAGAGTTCTTATAAATATTGTACGTAATTTGTTAAACATGTTTATTTTCATGTAAATATTTAGCAGTCTATGGATAGTACATTCAATATTTTGATTAATGTACTTATCAAAAATTTATCTCATTACCTGTACAAAAGCCTAAGTTATAGAACATTTCCCATTTTGCCCACCTCCCACTTCCCACCTCTGACAGTAACAAATTTGTTCTCTATATCTGTGAGTTCAGTTTTTTTTAATATCTTATAAGTTTTAATAATGATTTTGGTGGAAAAAATTGACTCTCCATCTCCAGGTTCTTGAATTTTCTATTTAACATCTGTCTCGTTAGCAACAGCTGTTATCACATAGTGATGTCCTATTGACTCTGGCAGACCTTTCATACTTTTCTTGCTCTTAGGTGGCCACAAATGTGTAGACTGACAACTGATAATGGACAGAGTAAGATGGAGTAAGAATTGCTAAGAGTTATTTAAAATGGAGCTGGGAGGACGTTGAGGAAATAAGGCTTATACGTGTCTCCTATTTCAAATTCTCAGAATTGTTGAACACAGCTAAAAGCCAAGGCCTCTGCTGCATGTTAAAAAGCTCTAACCTCCTTTGTCTCTTGAGCGTGTTTTCAATTTTGGTCAACTCTGTGTCTCCTGAATTGCAATCCTTCAGATCCCAAGTAAATGCACATATTTTTATTTTGCAGCATGCAGTTTTATCTTTCATTGATCAACACAACCTCACTGAATAAATATTTGAAGAATGATTCTTTTTAATAAAACTAAAGAGGATATATTATCTAGATACAGGTTCCCCAAACATTAATTTAGTATTTTGCTTCAACATGACTCACTTTGCCACTGACTGAACAACTGTTCTCATACATCCAAATTTCTCTAACCACAAAATATAGACACCAAAAAGTAATTGTTGAGACCCCTGAATGGAAAATCCTACTGAGGGACTAGAATACACATTTATCATATATATTTCAGATGACTCCAATTTGAGAGTTAACTGCAACGTCACAAAAGCAGTTTTTTCCTAATGGATAATGTTCATGAAACATTACTTTTCTCACATCCTGTAGCCAAGTCATTCACGATACTGTTCCTGCAAAGAAGTGAGATTGGTATTTTAGCCCTTCTTATTTTCTTTGTAAACTGTAAAAGAATGAGTATATAACAATTTACTTTCTGTTGTTTGGGATATTAAGAAGTATCAGTTGGTACTCTTTTCATATATAGTTATGTGTATATACTGACATTAAAAAATTAATTCACCAAAGGAAGATTTTTAAGAAAAAAATCAATAGGTCATATGTTACTTCATAGAGCAGATTTGCAAGAGACATGGAAAATTTGGAAACACTTGGCTTAAAGACAATGAAGCCATAGTTTCTTAGACTCATATCCTTCACAGAAAGAAGGTTATAATAGATATCAGGTCTCATTCGAGTTTGTTCTCAGGGTACTAAAAACAATGCTGAAACTGGCAGATCTTGATTCATTTGTATGCTACCATTGAAGATATTGTTGAGAAAAAAATGAAAGCAGATAATAAACATCGTTATGAGAGCACACCTAGAATCTTTGATTAGCTTTGTAAAAACTTCCTTTCATTGATTACAACTATGGTAACTTGAACTTTGAAAAATTACTCAATTCTGGAAGAGAGATTTATCTTCTGAGACAATATTGGTTAATGTTATTGTGAAAAACAACCAATCAGCTTCATGTAGACAACACTTGAAGACAACAGTTGTGTTAGCAATCATCAACCATTAAGGCTTAAAATATTCTGCTTGAAATATTGAAGTAACAGTATGTAAGAGACAGTTATTCTCAGTATCTATGCAACGCTAATATAATTAGAAATAAATACCTCACAAAAGTTAATCTGGGTATGGTTTCAAAGAACGAGTCATGTGCAATTAGTAAATAAACAAGAAGACTAGATATTATTTAGGCAAAAATACAAACTTCAATTCAGATAGTAGTTAGTAAAGTGCCTTTAAAAACAAATGTACAAAACAAGTAAATATGTTTATTTTCAAAATATAGAAAAAATTCAAGTTACTTAGTTCCACTACACGAAAAGAACTATTATTTATTATTTGGTGTAGACCCTTTTCAGGCATTTTTTTCTATGGAGGGAAAAGAGGTAAAGACTGGCAAGTGAGAAGCTTGCTGGTGCAGGATTTGAGAGAACGAGGGGAGAGAAAACTAGTTGTTGTAGTGTTGTAAATGATGAATTTGATAACTCTTGATTTTACAAATGTTTTAATTAACCTGACTCAAAGATATATATTTTTTAATGCAACTCCATTCAGAATTTGAACCTCATGAAACCTCTGGATTGATTTGGGTTATAGGCAATTTTATTTTCTAACAATGGTTTTGCAAGTATTTGTGTCAATAATTAGATTTCCATAATGTCCAGTAAATGACTTTTTTAAATGTGACATATTTTATTAACTAAGCCCATTTACAAAAAAAAATTATATATGTGGCTTTCTTCTTTACCCTATCATATAAAGTACTACAACTAGTAATAGGTAAATATCAGTACATATTTATGGTTTCTTTTAGAATTAGTGTCTAATAGAGGAAAAATATGGGTTAAGGATAGTAGACTAATACTACCCATCCATCACTTCTCTCTCCTAAGCACCCATTAAAATGATTATAGATAAATGGTTAAAAGAATAAGTCCTAACAGTGAGAGTAAAAGAGAATCACTGGTGAACATATAGGTTCAATAAATTCTGGGATATGGATAGCATAGCAATGGCTAATAAAAAAAAAAAAAAAGAGAACAAGCAGGAGCCAAGAATAAGATGTAGTGGAGGAAGAAGCAAATCTGATGTCAGAGATACTTGGTTTGCTCTTAGCATATTAGAGATCCATGAGAAAGGGAGGGCATAGCAGGAAATTAATTAAAAGCATCCATGGGGGGGCGCCTGGGTGGCTCAGTTGGTTAAGTGACTGCCTTCAGCTCAGGTCACGATCGCGGAGTCCCGGGATCGAGTCCCGCATCGGGGTCCCTGCTCGGCAGGGAGTCTGCCTCTCCCTCTGACCCTACCCCCATCTCATGTGCTCTCCCTCTGTCATTCTTTCTCTCAAATAAATAAGTAAATAAATCTAAAAAAAAAAAGTATCCATGGGGTAAACATCCCAGTTTCTTCTCCATATCCCCTTCCCATACATTCATAATGTAGAGACTACTCCCAAGTAAAATCTGCAGGGCTTTTTCCTGAAAATATAAAATTAACTATTTGGGAATTATGGTAATTAGAACTGATTTTGGCACTCTCCTCTTTCTGATATGTGCATGACACACAGGTTGGCCAGATTCCCATCCTCCCATCTTAAAGGGAAGGCTGCATTTTATACATGTGAAGCCTTTCTGGTCTTTCTGTGGTACATGAGAGAAACTGAAAGTCACAGACACAAAAGAAGAGGAAAGCACTGCAACTTCCTGGGAAAATCAACCCCAAAACAAGGTTTACTCTCTATATACACTTGACTAAAATCTTGAAAAAACAAGATAAGACACACTTTTAAGTTCAAAATGCGTTACTAACATCCCCTCTCCATCTCTTTCATAAGTGTAGACAGCCAATAAAACAAAAAATCAATCCCTGATTCATAGTGTTTGACAATTTCTGTGGTATATATGCTCCTGCTATTGAAGATTTTAAACTATCATTGTGATATTTTTTAACACAAAGTTGGGAAATACATCATTAGATCGTATTCAAAATACAAAAATAATACATATAAATAACCTCAATGGCATCAATAATGGTAAAATGTACTAAAATACTTCAGTGATGAGTTTTTAAGATATTTCACTTAAGTTTATCTAATTTATCTAATTTATGATCATGTTTAACAACCAGCTCACAGAAGTCTGAATAATTTAACAATTGGATTTATGAACAAGTACAAACCAGCTCCCACACGTCACTGTACCTTAGAAATTTTACCCCTGCTGGTAACTCTTCCAGGATTGTTCTTTCCCCAGCACTTTCAATATATTGTTCAACTTCCGTTTCTTAATAAGATCTACTCTGATTACTGTAACATTTAATACTGCAATCTGACAACCCCCTTGAATACTCTGTTCTACTTACTCTACTCCACTTATTCTTTCTATGTAATTTCTTACCTTGAATATATTATTTATTTATTGGTTTTATTTATACCCCATCTCAAGTAGAAGCTCAATGGGGGCAGGAATCTTTGTTCATTTTTTTCAGTATTTTAGCCAATAATCTTAAACAGAGATTCCACTTATAGTTTCAACTTATGTTACTTCTTCAGTGAATGCTTAAAAATCTCAAACACTCCTACAGGCCACTTAAATCATACTCCCTGTCAGTCCTTGAGTCTGCTTGTCAATGTGCCTTATCTGTTCTGTCAAAACAAATGGTTGAAAAGGTTTAAAACTCAATCAAATTATTTTTTTGAACTTATATTGAGAATAAAATGTAGAGTATTTGACTACATTGAACTAAATCTTCCTGGGGAGATTGTATGTGAAACAGCCCTGGTCACGTCAATACAATCTGTGCTTTCCTAGATTGCAGTTAAAATGAATACAATCATAATGTGTAATTGTAATCAGATTTATCCAAACACAAGACAATGATAATTCTTACATGTACAGAATTATCCTTTTTTAAAAGATTTATTTATTTGAGAGAGAGAGACAGAGATAATGAGAGAGAGCATAAGTGGAGAGGAGAGGGAGAAGCAGACTCTCACCAAGCAGGGAGACCATGGGAAATGATCCCAGAACCCTGAGATCATGACCCGAGCCAAAGGCAGACGTTTAACCACTGAGCCACCCAGGCATCCCCAAAATTATTCTTATCAGATTTCCTAATTGCTTAACTAGATGTGGTCAGAGCCAACGAATGTGCATTCATAACTCAACCAGGTTGGTTCTGTATTAAAATTTGGAGCTAATATATTCTTTGCAAAAACATAGTGTGGGTTGTGGGGGTATGTTAATCCTATCACCTATTCATTAAGAATGGTTTTTTAATCCATAAATGTTAATCATTACCCATTTACCATAGAGTTTAATGAGCTTTTGTTAGAAAGAATCACTTAATTGGTGTAAAAACAACCTTAAATATCTTCAGGGGACTGAAAGTCAACATGGTCAGATAATTAAGCTTACCATTTACATGAGCAGTATGCACTATACATTGATAATTTGTTTATTTTAATTGAGAAGTTTTATTTTTTCTTTTAAAAATGTACAATAATTTTTAGTGTATTCACAAGATTGTACAAATAACATCACTATGGAATTCCAGAATATTTTCATTAACACCAAAACAAACCCTGTACCCAAATAGCCACTCCTTATTCCTCCCTTCTCCTAGTCCCTGGCAAGCACTAATGTACTTCCTGTCACTATTGATTGGCCTATTTCAGACATGTCATGTGAATTGAATCATACAATATATGGCATTTTATGTCTGGCTTGTTTAATTTAGCAGAATGTCTTCAAGGTTCATCCACATTGCAGCATGTATCATTACTTCATTTCCCTCCTACCCCCCTTTTAGAAAGCTTTATAGAGATACAATTTACATACCAGACATTCACAAATTTAAAGTGTAAAAGTCAATGGCTCTTAGAATATATACACAGTTGAATATCTTCACCAAAATCAATTTTAGAACATTTCCAATGTTCCAAAAAGAAGCTCTACTCCCCTTAACCATAACTCCACAATCTCCCAGTCACCCCTAACCAGCCCTAAACAACTACTAATATAATTTTTGTCTCTATAGATTTGCTTATTCTGGACTTTTCAGAAAAAGGGGTCATATAATATGTGGTCCTCTGTGACTAGCTTTTATTTAATGTTTTCAAGGCTCATCTATTTTATAGTAGCTATCAATGATTCATTCCTTTTTATTGTGAAATAATATTACATTGTCTAGATACATTGTATTCTGTTAATTATTTTATAAGTTGACAGACATTAGTTTCCACTTTTTGGCTATTATGAATAATGCTGCTGTGAACATTTATGTACAAGTAAGTTTGTATGTAAACATGTATTCATTACCCTTGGGTATATATTTAGTAATGGAGATGCTGGGTGGTATAGCAACTGTATGTTTAACCATTTAATGAACTGACAAAACTTTCCCAAGTGTCTGTACCATGAGCAATGAATAAATGTCCCAAAGTTTCCACATACTTTTCAACACTTGTTATTGTATGTCTTTTTGGTTTTAGTTAACTTAGTGGGTATGAATTGGTATCTCATTGTAGTTTTAATTTACATTTCTATAATAATGAGTTACATATTTTTATATGATTATTGGTCATTCATATATCTTATTTGATGAAATATCTATCTAAATCCTTTAGTCTTTTAAAAATTGGGTTATACATCGCTTTATTGTTGAGTTATAGGTGTTCTTTATGTATTCTGATGCAAGACTTACCAGATACATGATTTTAAAATATGTTGTTTCATTGGTGGGTTGTCTTTTCACTTTCCTGATAGTGTTCTTTTTTTTTTAAGATATTTTTATTTATTTGTCAGAGAGAGAGGCAGGGGGAAGCACAAGCAGGGGGAGTGGAAGGCAGAGGGAGAAGCAGACTCTCCACTGAGCAAGGAGCCTGATGTGGGCTCGATCTGAGGACCCTGGGATCATGACCTGAGCCAAAGGAGATGCTTAACCAACTGAGACACCCAGGCGTCCCCTGATAATGTCCTTTGAAACACAGAAAGTCTCTTAGAGGAAAATGTTTCAGCTGTTCACAGTTGAGTTTGTTAGCCATGGGTTTGTCCTATATGGCCTTTAGTAGGTTGAGGTATGTCCCTTCTGAACCCAGTTTGTTGAGTTTTTATCAAGAGTGGATGTTATTTTGTTGAATGCCTTTCTGCACCTATTGAGATGATCATATTGTTTTTTCCTTCATTTTGTTAATAGGTATATCACATTGATTAATTTGCAGATGTTGAACCATCCTTGCATTCCTGAAATAAATCTCACTTGATGATGGTAAATGATCCTTTTATTGCATTGTTGGATTTGGTTTGCTAATATTTTGTTGAGGATTTTTGTGCCTATGTTTACCAGGGATATTGGTCTGTAATTTTCTTTCTTGTAGTGTCTGGTTTGGATATCAGGGTAATGCTGTCCTCATAGAATAAATTTGGGAGCATTCCTCCTCTTCTATTTTTTGGAATAGTTTGAGAATAATAAGTATTAAATCTTCTTTGAATGTTTGATAGTGTCCACCTGCGAAGCCATCTGGTCCTGGACTTCCGTTGGGTGTTTTTTGATTGTGATTAAATTCATTACTTGTAATCGGTCTGTTCAGATTCTCTATTTCTTCATGATTCAGTGTTGGAAGACTGTGTTGTTGGTTATGAATTCCCCCCTCTGCATTTCTTCTTTTGTTTATTTTTTTTCTTCTCTCTTTTTTTCTTAGTGAGTCTGGATAAAGGTTTATCGATTTTATTTATCTTTTCAAAGAACTAGCTATTGGTTTCATTGATCTAATTGTTTTTGTTTTGTCTCTATTTCATTTATTTCTACCCTGATCTTTATTATTTCCTTCCTTCTATTAACTTTGGGCTTGTTTGCTCTACTTTTTCTAGCTCCTTTAGGTGTCAGTTTAGATTGAGATTTTTCTTGTTTCTTGAGGTAGGTCTGAATTGCTATAAAATTCCCTTTTAAAACTGTTTTGCTGTGTCCCAAAGATTTTGAACCACGGTGTTTCCATTTTCATTCATCTCCAGGTATTTTTTATTTCCTCTTTGACTTCTTTGTTGACTCATTGGTTGTTTAGTAGCTAATTGTTTAGGCTCTATGTGTTTGTGTTTTTTCCAGGTTATTTTCTTGTGATCTCTAGTTTCATTCTGTTGTGGTTAGAAAAAGATGCTTGATATGATTTCAATTTTCTTAAATTTATTAAGATTTGTTTTGTGGCCTAACATGTGATGTACCCTGAAGAATGTTCCATGTGCCCCTGAAAAGAATGTGTGTTTTGCTGTTTTGGGATAGAATGCTCTGTAAATATCTGTTAATTTCATCTGGTATAATGTGTCATTTAAGGCTGATGCTTCCTTATTGATTTTTGGTCTGAATGATCTATCCATTGATGTAAAGGAGATGTTAAAGTCCCCTAGTATTACTGTGTTACTATCAGTTTCTCTTTTTATATCTGTTAATATTTGCCTTATATATTTAGGTGATCCTTTGCTGGGTGAATAGATATCACAATTGTTATATCCTCTTATTGAATTGATCCCTTTATCATTATGTAATGCCCTTCTTTGTCTCTTGTTACAACCTTTGTTTTAAAGTCTACCATGTCTGATATGAGTATTGCTACTCCAGTTTTCTGGGGTTTCCATTTGCATGGAATATAATTGTTCATCACTTCACTTTCATTCTGTATGTGTCTTCACATCTGAAGTGAGTCTCTTGTAGGCATTATATAGATGGGTCTTTTCTTTTTATCCATTTAGCCACTGTATGTGTTTCAATTAGAGAATTCAGTCCATTCACATTTAAAGTAATTATTGGTAGATATATGGTTATTAGCATTTTGTTTATAGTTTTTGGCTATTTTTGTAGTTCTTTTCTGTTCCTTTCTTTTTCTCCTCTTTTTCTTTGTGATTTGATGACTTTCTATAATGGTAGCTTATAATTCTTTCTCACTATCTTTTGTATATTTACCATAGGTTTTTGCTTTGTGGTTACAATAAGGCTTACATATGACAACTTATATCTATAACAGTCTATTTTAAGGTGATAAGAACTTAAGTTTTTTACCCCATTCTAAAGTTCAACATTTTTACTCTTTCCTCCCCAATTTTGTGTTTTCAATGTCATATGTCACGTATGATATATTTTAATCATGTGTATCCTTTAATTATTGTAATCATATTTTTACTACTTTTGTCTTTTAACTTCCATATTGGCTTTATAAGTGATTAACTTACTATCTTTACTATGTGTTTACATTTCCAGTAATATTCTTTTCTTTGTATTCTTGTTACTAATTAGTGCCCTTTTTCTTCTCAGCTTAGAGAAGTCCCTTTAACATTTCTCATAATGCTGGTTTAGTAGTGATGAATTCCTTTAGCTTTTGCTTGTGTGGAAAACTTTTTTCTTTCCTTTAGTCTGAATGATGTTTGTCAGGTAAAGTATTCTTGGTTGAAAGTTTGTTTTTCTTTCAGTAGTTTAAATATATCATGCCACTATTTTCTGGCTTGCAAAGTTTCTGCTGAAAAATCTGCTGGTAGTCTTATGTGGTTCCCTTGTACATGACAAGCTGTTTTTCTCTTGCTCCTTTAAAATTTTCTCCTTGTCTTTAACTTTTGATATTTTACTTTTAATATGTCTTGATGAGGGTCTCTTTGAGTTCATCTTATTTGGAACTCGCCACACTTCCTGGATCTGAATGTGTTTCCTTCTCCAGGTTAGGGAAGTTTATAGCCATTATTTCTTCAAATAATATTTCTGCCCCTTCCTCTCTCTTTTCCTTCTGGAGCCTTATAATGTGAACGTTAAACCATTTGATGCTGTCCCTTAAGGTATCTTCACTTTTTTCATTGTTTTTTTTCCTGCTCTGGTGTGTGTCACTGATTTGTCTTTGAGTTGACTGATTCTTTCTTCTGCTTTCTCTAGTCTGCTATTGAACCTCTCTAGTGTATTTCTTGGTTCTTTTATGTATTCTTCAGCTATGTGACTTCTATTTGGTACTTTCTTATATTTTCCAACTTTTTGTTGACGTTCTCACTGAGGTCATCCATTTTTCTCTCCAATTTGGTAAGCATCTTTATGACCATTACTTTGAACTCTTTATCAGGTAAATTACTTATCTCCATTTCATTAAAGGTCTTTTGAGGTTTTGTTTGTTTTTGTTTTTGTTTCTGGAGTTTTATCCTGTCCTTTGATTTGGAACATATTTCTTTGTTTTTTGTTTTTGGGTTTTTTTTCCTGACTCTATGTTGGTATCTATACAGTAAGGTGAAACAACCACCTCTCCTGGTCTTGAAGGAGTAGTCTCACGTAGGAGATGAACCTTGTTGCTTAACCCTTCTCAGTTCTTTGTTGTCTGTCAAACCTTTGTGCTTTTCCAAGCAGCCTATTACATTTTCAGTAGCTCCCAGTATTTGAGGATGTGCTAAGTTCTATCAGTGTCTTAAAGGAGAAGATCTCAGAAGCTAAATTCAGGTTGGCTGGTAACCAGGTCCTCAGGTAGCAACTTTTAAAAGTATGCAGATACATACGGTCCTATGGAACCACAAGCATAACCTGTGCTGGCCACCAGAGCCAGGAAATCTGGAGATATTCCCCTGGGAAGCAGTCACAAAAGTCAGGGCTACAGAGAAGTATAGAAGTTCTTTTCTTGGAGATAGCAGTGATCTGGAGTAAAGAAGAGGGAGAGCACCAGCATGCTATCCACAGCCTATGTTCCTTGATAGCAGTTAGTAACCCCTAAATGCTTGACAAGCTTGAAGCCTACTCCTTAGACTGAAGCTCTAGGATAAGAAAAGAGGCCTCCTTCACAGAAAGACTTGGGAGGGGGTGCCTCAGTCTGCTATCTGTGAGTGATAGCCTGCCAAGAACCATCTCTCCAATTTCTACAGTGCTGTGGGACCCAGGGATGTAAGACCCCCTTGCCACAGGTGATAAAGGGCCATCCTCTGGGTGGCAGCTGCAAAAATTAGGATACCAGATGTGTGAAAAGCTCCCTTCTAGAAAACGTTGGTGCTCTGCAGCAAGGCACAGGTGAGCAAGAAAATAGCACTTACCCTCTAAGGTCTCTGTAAAGGATTACTGTCACTCCCAGGTAAGTTTTTCATTAGAAGCCTACCCCTCAAGCCCCAGCCATGAGGATTATCTAATAGGTCTCCTTCACAGAAAGACTTCCTGGGTCTGTTGCCTCTTGGTGTGCCCTGTTTGGTAGCTGTTTGAGGACTCTTTCTCCATGGGTTACAGTTCTGTATGACCCACAAGCAAAAGCCCCGCTGGCCACCAGAGCCAGATTTAGAAGTGTTCCCAGAGAGCAATCATAAAAATTAGGATTGCCAGACAGGGCTATGAGCTCCTATCTGGGTGACACCAGTTTTTCCTGTCCATGGGACCAGGAACATAAGCTACCCTGGCCTCCAGAGCCAGGCAATCAAGAGGCATCTTCTAGGCAGCAGCTACCAAAAGCAGGGCACCAGACATGTAAAAGCTCCCTTCTGGGAGATACTGGTGTGCCAGAGCAGAGTAAAGGGAGAGCTGCCCATGCCAGTCTCTGTCCCAGAGTATGTTCCAGCAGTCTCCTAGATGTGTGTGTTAAATATACATTTACCCCTCAAGGAAACACTTTAATATAAGCAGGGGAGCTTCCTTCACTTCAAGTCTGAGCATGATCAGCTACCCCTGAGCTGGGCTCTGGGCACTTGAGCACTTTAAGAGCCATTTCTCAGATCATGAGTCTTGTGGGTCTAGGGACATGAGCCCCATATGTTTTCAGAGTTAGATTTTTTGGGGGTTTGCACTCATCTCTCAGGTGCATGTCTTAAAAGTTGGGGTGCCTGATGTGGGGTTCAAATGTTTTACTCCTCAGGGAGCAGATCCAGGTTTTAAGTTCCCTCCCATTGTCGGTCCCCGCCCCTGGGATGGGGTTTATGGCAAGACTGTGTCCTAGCCTCTCCTACCCACTTCAATGTTGTTTTCTATTCATTTTCTTAATGTGTAGTCATCACTCAGCCAGCATTTACCTTTTTTTAAAGAGGAAATTATTCCATATGTAGCTGTAAACTCATTGTGTCCATGGGAGGAGATGAGTTCAGGATTTTCCTATATCGTCATATTGAACTGGAACCCCTAAAAAGTTTTTTTGTTAATTGAAGTATAGTTGACACACAATGTTACATTGATTTCAGGTGTAGGACATAGTGATTCCACAAGTCTATTCATTACCCTAAGAGGTTTTAATTTTGATGAATACATTTTATCCATTCTTTTATTACTTCTGCTTTTTGGTGTCATATCTGAGAAACCATTGCTTAATCCAAGGTCATGAAGATTTATACGTATGTTTTCCTCTAAGAGTTTAAGCTTTTACGTTCAGGTCTGAATGATTCTGAGGTCATTTGTGTATAGGGTTTGAAATATACATATATATGTGTGTGTGTATGTATATATATATATATATATATATATATATATATATATATATATGGATATACATATATCCCAATGACTTTATTTTATTCCTCTCTTACTTTTCCCTCCTCCTTCCATTTTTTAAATTTACATGTTTGCTTTATGTCTAAGAACATTACATTTCCAATGTATTCTTCCATGATTACCCACCTTTGAGTCTTAGATCTAAAATTAAATATTCAGTTCTTTCCACCAATGACTTTGCCAATTGCCTCAATCATCTCTTAGAGGGAAACTGTTATCTACTAGTAACTTCTGCAAAAATAATGCCTGAAAAAATATTCATAGATTCCTAAGGGTTTATAACTGTTCTTTTTATTCTCATAGCCTGATGTAAGGAAAACCGAGTTGAATATAAAATAATTAGATAATTTTTATTGAGTTTCTTGAAAATATTTCCCTTTTGTATTGCTTTCCATATTTTTGTTGGAGTCTAATTTCAACCTAATTTTCTTTCATTTGTAAGTGATTTGATTTTTTTGCCTGAAGTTCCAAGGAGTATTTATTCATTTTAAAGTCCAATAATTGAATTAAGAAACATCTAGGAGTTAAAAATTCAGGGTTTTTAAGGAAACTTTTCTTGAATTACAGTTTTACATATTGGTTCCGTTTCTTTTTTTTCTTTTTCATAGATTCCAATTTTGTATATATGTTAAACCTGCTTTGCCTCTCTATCACTTTCATTGGACTTTTCAAATTTTTTTATGTATTTTGGGTTTCCTTTTTTTTTTTTTGGTCTTTTTATTTCCATTATTTATACTCTTATTGAATTTTCAGTTGTACCTATTTTCCCTTGAGCATCTTGTAACTTTTCCTTTTCTTCCGGGTTGAGCTTGTTCGTTTACCTATCTATTTTTAGAGTCAGCCCTTATTTCACATATCTGCTGGCTCTGAGTTTTCAAGTTTATGATTTATAGCACTTATACTTCTTTTCATTGTCAAAACAGTCATACTTCAGGGCCCTCTTTTGAGCCGCTTCTTACCTTCCTTTCATCATTTAATCAAAAGAAACTCCTCTGGATTGTCTCCTCTAGTCCCTCATATATTCTAATCCTTTTTTTCTTTTCTTTTCACTCTCTGGTAGTCAGTGCTCTGATATGCCAGATTTCAGATCTATTCATCATGTTTATCCACTCACTGGGTTTCTTTTCTTATGAGGGTCAACCATAATTGGTGTCATTTATGTTCTCCTATGAGAATCCCATGCATTTCCTGTCTCCGGTGCTATCCACACCTGACTTGCCACAAATGCAAGGACTCCATATCCAACTCTAATGGTCTGGCTTATTTATTTGCCCACTAGGATATAACTGGAAGTTCTGGTGTTTTCTGACTTTTACCTCTCCATAGGTGTGCAGTCTGGGATATTTTATTTTCATAGTTAGTCTGTATGAGATTTTTGATGATATGTGTAAAATTGAAATTAGGGGGCCATCATCTTTTCAAAATCCTTCTTCATGAGGAGTTTCTAAATTAATATATTTATTTTAGTTCTTTTATGATAATTATAGTAAATTCCGAATTGGTGATTAAATTAATGAGTTAATAGAATAGTAATAATAGTAATAAGAAAATATATAGAGCTTATTTTTTAATTTTCCACAGTGGTTTAAGAATTTTTTTAAATTGTTAAATAGATATTTAACAAGGCTCAAATTTGTTATTATGACTTGATAAAACTTCAGTCAGAGTCAGTAGAATTGTTGATATGCTCTTTGATCTAATTTCATGTAGTCCATTAGGTTGTGTTAACTAGAACATTGCAGCTTGTCAGAGTAAATAAAAAGAGAAGGAAAAGTAAGCCATGCTAGTCCAGGGGAAATGTTCACTTTATAATGATTTTTTTTGATAATCAAGTTGTCATTTCATTTCCAATATTCAACCTACTTGGTTGAATAATTTATCATGTTTTTGACCCTTCTCAGTCTATCCCTCAATACCATTTTATAAGATGTTCACATCTAGAAATATTGGCTAATGCATCTTTAGTTATTACTCCAAGGTTATCATGGTATTTAGATGGTCAAGATTTAATTCAATGTACTGCCCTTTCAACAAAAATTAAATATCCCAGATTTAACAAATATTAGTAAAGAGTGAGTGTCATCAATGAAAACATCTTGTCATTTTCTTTGGAGGTTGATACTTTTAACAAAAGTGATCAGCTCATTTCCCTTTGTCATTACCCGTACATGTGCTACTAATTTTAAATGTTCGGTCTGAAAGAAGATAGTATCCTGAAACTTTGAGGCATATAATACATATGAAAGGCAAAAATACTTAAAATCTACATTCAGATTTGCTCTAAAATCTATGCAAAGTATTATATGTCAGCCATATCTCAGTTCAGTGAGGCATAATTAGTTTGAATCTACTGACATGGTTTGGATATAAAGATAATTATATTTGGATTCTCTTTCAAAAGCTAAGAAGAATTGAAGGAATCCAGTAAGAATATCTTCATTTATTACTGTTAATATTTAAAGGTAAAAATAATTTGGATTTACAAAAAATTACAAGGAGAAAATTTGCTCAACTGAAATCTGTTTCTGAGAAAACTAATGACGATTGACCAAGGTGGTATTTTCTTTATCCCTGGTTAGGCATGACATGATTAGAAAAATTGTTTTTCTAACTCTGAGCTTCCTCCCTCTTTTTCTATTCAATTCAATGGTTTTAACCAGAAGACTGCATTATCATCACCTGTGAAGATTTTTAAAAATATGTATGGAAAGTTGTAAGAACCTTTTGGAGAGCAATCTGTCACTCTCAAAATATACATTATGCGTGTCTGGAGCCCAGCATTTCTATTTCTACAGATTTGTGTGACAGGTGTATATGTAGGTGTATATTTGCAGGTTTGTAGAAAAATGTTTAGAAACTAAAAAATAAATATCAATAAGGGATTGGTTAAATGCATAATGGTATAAATATATAGAGAAATACTATGCAGCTTTTAGAAAGGATGAGAAGACCAACGAAAATATGTTTTCAGTTTATGTGATAAAACAAGTTGCAAATCAATATATATGGGTATAATGCCATTTATGTAAATATATATGTGTGTGTTAATATATTCATATCATATATGCATATATAAACACACACATGTAAATATAATAAAAACATACAGTATACACACAAAACAGTAGCAGAATGGGAAGATGAATTCAGGAGACTTATTTTATATCTTGTGTGTAAATGCATTTTTTAAAATTGAAGAACATGTATTTCTTCTCTAATATTGATAGTAATATTTAATACAAGCACTTGAGTTCAACCCCCAGAGATTCTATTCTGGCTCAAAAACTTAAGGAATGGCTCAAACACTTTTACAATTCTAGAATCTCCACAGCTAAGTTTTTATGCACACCACCCTGATTTTCCTGATTTTCCTATTTTTTGATAGGAACCACTCCAGCACTATGAAGTCAAATGTTGATCAAAAACAGACATAATATGCGCATATGAAGCTCGGAGTCTAGGGGAGTATATTATCCAGTTTATGCTGCAGTAGCAAATCAACCCCAAAATACTCAGGATTTACCATAACAAGAAATTATAACGATCAGTAGGACAGCTCTGGGATCCAGGTTGAAGGAGCAACAACTCTCTAGGGTCTACTCTTCTCATGACAGATGCCAGAAGTATAAGTTAAAACAGGCAGAAATAGGCAAGAGCATTTGAAGCATCTGCTCTTTTTCACCCAAAATAAAAACAAAAGTTTTTGCTTTGGCTAACAAGACTACATGATTTGTTCAACAGATGCATTATTATCTAGCTCCCCCTTCCTCCCTCTGCGGTAGTTAGTCTGGCCTTTGGCTATTCTTTAGACACCGCAGATGTGCTCATGTTGTTGCACATCTGAAGCTGCTGTTTCTTCTACTTGAGGCAATTTATTCATTATTTGCAAAGGAAATTCAAGATGAGAGAAGAATTTTTTAATCTCTGTTATTCAATATTAATTTTTACCTGTTTATTTAAAGTCATAGAGAATGATTTGGGGCTTTACAATAGAAAGGCTGGGTTTTGGATTAATCAATAGAATGAATTCTTTTCAAAATTTCATTTACTCAAATCCAAAAGAAATTACATTCACATAGTATGTTCCTGACTGGTATTTAGGATTCCTGAAGAGTGGCTCTTGGCTTATTGTACAGACATTATTTGAATTTCAAATCTAGTAATGTCTTGCTACCAAAAAAAAAAAAAAAACCTTGCAAAGTATAACTATGGCTTACATATTATCTTCTTTATCACAGGGAATAATGGGACAGCTGAAAATTGTTTCAGCCTCATGACAAAGATGGGAGAATCTCTTTATGGTTTCTAATTATACTCTCTGGAACAGACATGTGAATTCTTCCTGAAATATTCTGGTTTTTGCAGAGCCTTTGCTTGAATCTTATAAATACATTTCCAGGATGGTTGAATAGTTAAGTGCACCTCGTTTTGCATTTTGTTTCCTGGGATATTTACATGACAATGGTGAAGTAAGACATAACCAGAATAACAGAATGAGTCCCAAATACCAGTTCATTTTAAAAGCACAAGTACCTTATAATTAAAGGAGGTAGGAGCCTTGGTTGTTGACCATGCCCTCTCAACCCTTGTTCATCCTGGTCCTGTATCACTTGCCCTTTGGATATGGTCAAAAGAGAGCATTGGTCAAAGGTCAAAGGGCAGGAGGAGAAAACATTCTGTAATCCTCAGGGCGCCTCTTGCAGTTGGGCAGTGGCTGTGTGTCTCCATCTGCAGCAGGTCCTGTTGGGTGGCCCCTCTTTTCCAGCTGCAGCCCTTATAGGTTCTGGCTACTGCTTCCTCCTTCCCTTCAGGCCCTGAGGGGGTAATGACTTTATACTCTTGTATTCCTTTGCTTCATTCACCTTTTCTTGTTTGTTCGCTTACCTCAGCCTCCAGCTTTCCACGTAGTCTCTTCATTAAACTCTTTCAGTAGTGATCCTGCTCACTGTGCCATTTGTTTCCTGTCCAGGACCATGACTCATATAGTCATCTGTCATGCTCTGTGTCCTGCAAAGGTTTTCAAATAAAAGTGGCAAGGATGAGAATAAGTTAGACTTTTCCAACTGGCAAGTCTATTTCAAATCATAAAAATAGGATTAAACTGGGGCACCTGGGTGGCTCAGTAGGTTAAGTGTCTGACTCTTGATTCGGCTCAGGTCATGATCGCAGGGGTGTGAGATCAAGCCCCACACTGGCCTCTGCAAAGGGCATGGAGTCTGCCTAATATTCTCTCTCTCCCTCCCCCCATCCCTGTTCACACGCTCTCTCTCTCTCTTTCTCTAAAAAAAAAAAAAAAATTAAAAAATAGGGTTCAACTAATCTATTTTCTTTCTAGTAGACTCACCCCTAGTGTTCCTCTGACAACTGGGCTGACCTTAGTCTTGCTAATCCTCTTCCTCAGTCTAGTTCCCCCACCCTTCGACTCTCTATACCTCTTGGAACCTGATGCCCACTGAGGGAAAACATGTGGCTTATCTGCTCGCTTGGATGTTTTTAGCATGTTGGGATAATCTATTTACTTTTTTAAAAAATCCTTTTCTCAGACAAAGGATTTTTCCTATGGTTATTTAAAAACATTAGTCTTCCTTTTTAATGACATAGGCAATACATGAATATATTATTAATTCATAATAATATGAAAATATTATTTCAAATAATATGAGACTTACAGAGTAGAATGTAAAAAGCCCTCTTTGTTACCTCCTAGTCTTCGGTCCCCAGAAATAACTGCTCTTTGAGAATCCGCTAAGCCTCCTTTCAGTCTTGGTCTAATTTTTGTTTTTAACATCAATAGAATCATATTGTATGTATCATTATGTGTCATGTATGTTATATATATCTTATATTTGTATGTTACATAAAGGCATGTCTCTATATGTATATTGCTCTATGTCATATACATATTATCATATAAAAGGAATATCTCTATCTCAATTCATCTGTCTAGTCTAACTATAGATGCCTTGAGTCACTTTCCAAGTTTGTACATATTATTATCATTTGTAAGTGCTATGTAATATTTCACAGAATTAATTTATTTTCTCATGGTTGCAAACAATGCAGTAATAAACAACTTTCTCATATATGTTTGATTGTACTCTTACTTTTGGATAGATCTCTGAAAATAGATGGCTGAGTCAAAAAATATGTTCTTTAAAATTTTTGATAGATACTGTCAAATTGCCATACCTAGTAATAGTCACTCCCCATTCCCCCCTGGCCCTAGACAACCACTAATCTACTTTCTGTCTCTGTATATTTGCTTATTCTGGACATTTCATATGAATGGAATCATCTACTTATTATCAACATCATAATGTTTTCAAGGTTCATCCTGTTTTAGCATGTGTTAGTACTGTATCACTTTTTATTGCCAAATAATATTCCATTGTATGAATGTACCACCCATTTATTTATTCATCAGTTGTTGGAAATTTGTGTAGTTTCTACCTTTTGGTTATTATAAATACCACTATGACCATCATGTGCGAGTTTTTGAGTAGACATATTATTACACTTAACTATAATGTTTAACATTTTGAGGAACTTTGCCACAAATATTCAACAATAAATTTGGTTCTAATTGTGTTAGTAACATTTGCTATAGCATCACTGAGTCTATAAGGTAGGTAAAGTTTTATAAAGATTATCAATATTTTATCTGTAAAATTAATCAAGAGATTATAGTTGTGTTGAAAATGTAGATTTGCTATTCCAAAAATATTCATAGAAGCCATAAAGAAAAAACTGGAAAAAATGTAGTCTTTGTGTTGAACCAATTTAGATGATGGTACAGGTTGAATGATTATTAGAAATGTTTAGAGTTTGAATTCCAAAGATTTCTAGATCTTAGAAATCGTTGTTTATTTTATACTTGAGGAAATAAAATTATTATTGTCCAAATATGACAAACTTGGGGATAAAATTTGGGTTTCAGTTATGGAAATCTCATTTTCTATTGTGAGGACCATATGATTTTTTTGTTGTGTATTTGTTTTTACTTGTTTGGGGATGGTCTGCTCAAAATTAATACTCACTTTCTTATGGAAAAGAGATAGTTTGGGAGTACACAAAGATTTTCCAATAAAACCTGGCCTGTTTGGTGTCAGATAAAATAGTATGTACACATGATGGGCAATCTTTTGATGATGATAAAATGACACATAATGATCTTTGATTTTTATGTAGAAATTTTAGTTTATATTTATCTAAAAAAAGTCTCTTCAATATAATAGAGTTTCTGTATGCTAATCACTATGATAAATGGTGATTTTAAATCTTTATTTTTTAATAAGTTATGCCACAGATATTTTGTGTTTATGTTTGGGGTAGAAGCCACATATTGAGTGGTGATTGACTTGTTTAAAGTCAGGTGGTAAGCAGCTGTAATTTAAATTCCCATCTCCAAATTCCATACCTAGACTTTCATATCACTGCCACAAAGACTTGAAGATAGAGAGGGAGTTCACTTCCTAGATTAATTGCCCAAAACAAGTGACTGTCAGTAAACTGTGAGTGCTTCATGAGAATATTTTTTAAACCTTATTGTACCTCTACAGATTGGCTAGGAAACTGTGTTTCTTCATCTTGTCAGATGTGGTGCTTCTAAAAGAGACCTGCTAGGATCACAGAATACATTCCAGGGCTTCTCAAGGGGTTGGTAGGACTGAATTCTGTGTAATGGCAGCCTTATTTGAAGGGTTGTGAACCCTCCTAGATATGTAATTTGGGATAAAGAAAAATGCTTTAAATCAAAACTATGTCCTCTGTTGGGTCACAGTTATAGTTGTTCAATAATATTTTCTAAAAAGGTTCTGACAATTAATATTGTAATTTTCATATCAAAAGTCCTCAGGCCACCAGCATTCATCCAGATATTTTTATTTTCTTTTTTTAAATTTTAATTCCAGTATAATTAACACAGAGTGCTAGTTTCACCTGTGCAAGACAGTGATTCAACAATTTGAAATATTTTTCTTTTTAATAAACACTATCAAGAAAAAACATTAGAAGCGATGAATTGTAAGGTCTATAATGTAGGTTTTAGAAATTCAATATCTTCTGGGCTCTCTGAGGGTAGTAAAAGTGTTAATTTTTTTAAATTTTTATTTTGTGTCCTATTCTTTGAAATAACTACTTTCTCTAGTCCTCTGTCTGCCCTCTCATCCTTCCTTCATTTTTTGTTTACTTTTGCTTTTGTATCATATTGTCAACTTTTCTTGCATGACTATAGATTCCTGGTTTTCTGTTCATATATAAGTACAAGGCAGTTGAAGAGTTGATGAGGGTTTCGGTTTACATGAATGGGGATTGTTAATTGGCAGGAATACCTAAGGGAGAAGTAGATAAACTATTTCATTGGTAGGGGAAACTTCAAATGACTGAAGCTGGATTTATTTGAGATAGAGCACCAATGCCCACAGTCATTGAGCTACTTTACCAAATGGTATGTTTAGTTATTGCTGTGTATTCTTATCTCAGAAAGAAGGGAAGATAAGCTCTATGGTCAAGCCACCATCTAGCAACACCTTATTTAACACCTATTTACATTATTTTGGGAACTGCTGGGTTCAAAGGATACAATCATAAAACTTGAACTTTGCTCTAAAATGAATGTATACTGTTTTATTGTTGTTAAAGCAAAACTTATTTAATTACTGGGAACCAGCATGCTCTCTCATTTTTACTATTTTTACTGTGCTAGTGGTCCTACTGCTCTCCTTGTATCCCATAGTCAAACACTTGAAGTTGTCCTGACATCTTCATCTCTCTTCTGGAATTCAGTTTAGTAATTTATCTTATATCTGTTCTTCATTTCCATTTCCCCTGGAACCAACCTTTGCTTTGATTATTTTAATAAATAAATATTTGTCAAGAATGAGTCCACACGTGTGGAAGATAGTGTATATCCTCGAGAGCCAGGTAGAACCAAGTTTAAATCCTGGCTGTGTCACTTAATATCTGCATGAAATAAGGTACTTATCCTTTCTAAACTGCTATCCTCTTCTATAAAGTTGAGATAACCATAATTCCTACCATATAAGGTTTTTGGGAGGTTAAATGACATAAATAATGTAAAGCACTTCAATCAGTGCCTAACACACAGTAAGTACTAAAAATGTTATGGATGGCTATTTTTTTATTTTACATGTCAATTTTTAAATATTACATTAAATACAGCATTCTTAATACATAAAAAAGAGCTATAGTTATTTCTTTCAAATATTTCTCTTTTGTATGGCAAATCACTTCTAAATTCTTAATGACAAACCAGTGGCTTCCAGCATTTTTAACCACTTACAATCCACATCCCAATTACAACCTAAAAATTGGATTTCTATAATGCCTTTTTGCATGTCAGTCTCATACTCAGAAATCTTGATTTTTCTTCTACTTGCCTGGATAATAAAGCCAAGATGTCTTAGTTGATACTGAAGGTGCTTTCCTATCTGGTCTCTACCTACTTTTTATTCTCCATTGATGCCCCGTTATTTCTGCATATGAATGAAACGTTCATTCCAGCAAAATTTATCTGCTTATTGTCTGTAAGTATACTAGTTTATATTCCTGTCCTTGTCCCTCTTTCTGATGAAATGATCTAAATTATTCCTTGTATTCTCAATTCCAGTTTCAATTCCTACCTGAAGTCTGAAATTCTATGGTTTTTAGTTTCTGCATTATTTTTTTCCCACATTTATGGCTTGCCCATGCAGTACTCTTATTGATATTTTTTACAAATATGACAAATCTCTAAACTTAAAGTCAGGTACCAGGTGTAGTTCAACATTATCAATAAGTAGAGGGTAAATAAGGAGAGGCTAACGATTTGTGATAAGATGTTTAAAAAGTTCACCCTAGTGATGCAGCCAATCCAATTGGCAAAATCTAGAATGAAGAATAATCCACAATGCAGAAACAGTGTTATACATACAGATATTCATGATGAGTGTGTTTATAATTGCAAAACTTTCAAAATAACCTTAATGTCTAACTATAATGAGTTCCTTAAGAAATCACAGTTCATTCATTTTGGTGAATAAATATATATTGTTAAAAATTAGATTGTAATCTCTCTGAAAAGCAGAGAGAAATGCCTCTCCTCATATTCCTCACCATTTATAAAACACTTACTCCATGTCAGTGTAAGGGGTTACACACATCCATTATATCCTCCTCTCTGTGTCACCTGATGAGGTTGGTATTCCTACTGTTTTGCTATTACTATTTACAACACTGTAGCCTCTACATTTGCAAACACTCTGAGAAAACTTGCTGACAGGGCCAGTCTAGTCACAGGGCCAGTCTACCAAGTAAAATACAGAAAAGTTGATCTTTTTCCCTTTCGACCTTTTTTGAGGGGACTGGTCTTCATAGGTTTGGGCTGTTATTGTCACAGATAGGAGTAAGTTTGAGTTCCTATGTTATTGCCAAGATAGGTGACCTGGTGTCATTATCTTCTCATGGATTCTAGCTTTCCCTAAGGGTAGTCACCCATTAGCAGAACAAGTGATGTTTGTAATGTTTAAAAACTAATACAGCATGGACACTGGCCAATCAGAATAGTGCCACAGCCATTAAGAATGGATACCTGTGTAAGTAAGTAATGAGGCATACCTGTGCAGTGGGTGAATACCGACCCTGGCAACTGGAACCAGAAAGTTACTTAGGCTATCCTGTGTCCTTTAAGTCACACTTCACCAGTAAGCCCAGAACTATCAGACTCTTAGGAATCAACTTGTGTTTCCACGGATGGCTGAGCAAAGTGTTAATGAGACACTCCTTTGATACATTGAAAGCAGTTTCCTCATAAAATCTCAATAACCAAGGTAAGTAGGGCTTCCAACAAATTATACTGGGAAATCTGTACAGAGTTCTTAATGAAGTGGTAAAGATAATTACAGACTTCTAATTAACTACTTAATTGCTATGAATTAGTAAATCTCCCAGCTTGGATGGCTTTTACTCAGTTTTGTGGTTGAAAAATACATTCTCTTCAACTTTCTTCTTGTTCTTTCAGTGTAATTAACCATTTCCTTATACCACTGACCTTTTCTAAGAGACATTTAATTACTGCTAATCCTTAGCTCTTGTTTTTAATCATCCAAAAAAAATTAATGGCTTTAGCAGCAGTAAGCACCTTAGCTTAGAACCGGGTCTATGTAAATTATAGAACACTGAGTCATAGGGCCTTGAAATTAATGTAGCCTATTTCTTAAATAAATGAGAAACCATTCCAAACATCTTTTACCAGAAGAAGGAAAGCACCAGCTAATATTTTATGATACATTCTGGTCCTTGTTATGTGTTATGCATTTCTCCTCATCATCACTTTCTCATTATAAAAGAGGGAAGTGCATCATACTGGGACAATTGAGTTTCACATTTAATCCTGGACAATGAGTGTGAAAACATTAAGAATCTACTCCAAAACAATCCTTTTTACTTCCTAGACTCATTCACAGAAGCTTGACACAAAGATTCATTGATCCCTTTCTGTTGATTGTAGGAATTAAAAAAAATCACAGAATAGAAATGAAAATTTCATCCAACTTGTTGATAGAGGAAACTAAGAAATTTTCTCATAACTAATATATGACATATAATATGAGTTATCACACAGTTGTCTTCCTTAATCTTATGGGTGAAATAAAATATTCCACTGATTCCTACTTCCTCCCACTGGTTACTTTTAACAATTATTGCACCCACTTGCTCATCTCCTCTTTTATTATTTTTTAATTTTATTTTATTATGTTAGTCACCATACAATACATCATTAGTTTTTGGTGTAGTGATCCATGATTCATTGTTTTTGTATAACACCCAGGGCTCCATGCAGTACATGCCCTCCTTAATACCCATTACCAGGCTAACCCATCCCCCCCACCCCCCTCCCCTCTAGAACCCTCAGTTTGTTTCTCAGAGTCCATCGTCTCTCATGGTTCATCTCTCCCTCCGATTTCCCCCCTTCATTTTTCCCTTCCTTCTCCTAATGTGCTCCATGCTATTCTTATGTTCCACAAATAAGTGAAACCATATGATAATTGACTTTCTCTGCTTGACTTATTTCACTTAGCATAATCTCCTCCAGTCCCATCCATGTTGATGTGAAAGTTGGGTATTCATCCTTTCTGATGGCTGAGTAATATTCCATTGTATATATGGACCACATCTTTATCCATTCATCTGTTGAAGGGCATCTCGGCTCTTTCCACGGTTTGGCTATTGCAGACATTGCTGCTATGAACATTAGGATGTGTATGGCCCTCCTCTTCAATACATCTGTGTCTTTGGGTTAAATACCCAAGAGTGCAATTGCTGGGTCATAGGGTAGCTCTATTTTTAATTTTCTGAGGCACCTCCACACTGTTTTCCAAAGTGGCTGTACCAACTTGCATTCCCAACAGTGTAAGAGGATTCCCCTTTCTCCACAACCTCTCCAACATTTGTTGTTTCTTGCCTTGTCAATTTTTGCCATTCTAACTGGTGTAAGGTTGTATCTCAATGTGATTTTGATTTGAATTTCCCTGATGGCTAATGATGATGAACATTTTTTCATGTCTGTTAGCCATTTGTATGTCTTCTTTGGAGAAGTGTCTGTTCATGTCTTCTGCCCATTTTTTGACTTGATTATTTGTTTTTTGGGTGTTGAGTTTGAGAAGTTCTTTATAGATCATGGATACCAGCCCTTTATCTGTAGTGTCATTTGCAAATATCTTCTCCCATTCCATGGGTTGCCTTTTTGTTTTATTGACTGTTTCCTTTGCTGTACAGAAGGTTTTTATCTTGATGAAGTCTCAAAAGTTCATTTTTGCTTTTGTTTCACTAGCCTTTGGAGATGTATCTTGAAATAAATTGCTGTGGCCAATGTCGAAGAGGTTACTGCCTATGTTCTCCTCTAGGATTTTGATGAATTCCCGTCTCACATTGAGATCTTTCATCCACTTTGAGTTTATCTTTGTGAATGGTGTTAGAGAATGGTCGAGTTTCATCCTTCCACATGTGGCTGTCCAATTTTCCCAGCACCATTCATTGAAGAGACTGTCTTTTTTCCATTGCATATTTTTTCCTGCTTTGTTGAAGATTATTTGACCATAGAGTTGAGGGTCCATATCTGGGCTCTCTATTCTGTTCCACTGGTCTATATGTCTGTTTTTGTGCCAGTACCATGCTGTCTTGGTGATCACTGCTTTGCAATATAGCTTGAAATCGGGCAATGTGATGCCCCTAGCTTTGTTTTTCTTTTTCAACATTTCCTTGGCGATTCAGGGTCTTTTCTGATTCCATACAAATTTTAAGATTGTTTGTACCAGCACTTTGAAAAATGTCATTGGAATTTTGATCAGGATGGCATTGAAGGTAGAGATTGCTCTGGGTAGCATAGACATTTTAACAATTTCTTCTGATCCATGAGCACGGAATGTTTTTCCATCATTTTGTGTCTTCTTCAATTTCTTTCAGGAGTGTTCTGTAGTTCCTAGAGTATAGATCCTTTATCTCTTTGGTTAGGTTTATTCCGAGGTATCTTACGGTTTTTGGTGCTATTGTAAATGGAATCGTTTCTCTAATTTATTTTTCTATAGTTGCATTGTTAGTGTATAAGAAAGCAACTGATTTCTGTGCATTGATTTTGTATCCTGCCACATTCCTGAATTGCTGTATGAGTTCTAGTAATTTGGGGGTGGAATCTTTCGGGTTTTCCATATAAAGTATCATGTCATCTGCAAAAAGAGAGAATTTGACTTCTTCTTTGTCAATTTGAATATCTTTTATTTCTTTTTGTTGTCTGATTGCTGTTGCTAGGACTTCTAGTACTATGTTGAACAATAGTGGCGAGAGTAGGCATCCTTGACGTGTTCCTGATCTTAAGGGAAAGGCTCTCAGCTTTTCCCCATTGAGGATGATATTCGCTGTGGGTTTTTCATAGATAGATTTTATGAACTTGAGGAATGTTTCCTCTATCCCTATACTCTGAAGAGTTTTAATCAGGAACGATGCTGTATTTTGTCAAATGCTTTTTCTGCATCAATTGAAAGGACCATATGGTTCTTCTCTCTCCTCTTATTAATGTGTTTTATCATATTGATTGATTTGCAAATGTCGAACCACCCTTGCAACCCAGGAATAAATCCCACTTGGCCATGGTGGATGATCCTTTTAATGTATTGTTGGATTCTATTAGCTAGGATTTTGTTGAGGATTTTGGAATCCATATTCATCAGGGATATCAGTCTGAAATTCTCCTTTTTGTTGGGGTCTTTGCCTGGTTTGGGGATTAAGGTAATGCTGGCCTCATAGAATGAGTCTGGAAGCTTTCCTTCTGTATCTATTTTTTTGAAATAGCTTCAGGAGAATATGTATTATTTCTTCTTTGAATGTTTGGCAGAATTCCCCAGGGAATCCATCAGGCCCTGGACTCTTGTTTTTTGGGAGGTTTTTGATCACTGCTTCAATCTCATTACTGGTTATTGTCCTATTCAGATTGTCAATTTCTTCCTGTTTCAGTCTTGGGAGTTTATAGGTTTCCAGGAAGGCATCCATTTCATCCAGGTTGCTTAGCTTATTGGCATATAGTTGTTGATAATAATTTCTAATAATTGTTTCTATCTCCTTGGTGTTACTCATGATCTCTCCCCTTTCATTCATAATTTCATTAATTTGGGTCCTTTCTCTTTTCTTTTGGATAAGTCTGGCCAGTGGTTTATCGATCTTATTAATTCTTTCAAAGAATCAGCTTCTAGTATTATTGATCTGATCTACTGTGTTTCTGGTTTCTAATTCATTGATCTCTGCTCTAATCTTAATTATTTCTCTTCTAATGCATGGCTTAGGCACCATTTGTTGCTTTTTCTCTATTTCTTTAAGGTGTAGAGTTAGTTGGTGAATTGGGGATTTTTCTATTTTTTTGAGTGAGTCTTGGATGGCTATGTGTTTCCCCCTTAGAACCCCCTGTGCAGTATCCCATAGGTTTTGGACCGATGTGTTTTCATTCTCATTGGTTTCCATGAATTGTTTAAGTTCTTCTTTGATTTCCTGGTTGACCCAAACATTCTTGAGCAGAGTGGTCTTTTGCTTCCAAGTGTTTGAATTTCTTCCAAATTTTTTCTTGGGATTGAGTTCCAGTTTTAAAGCATTGTGGTCTGACCTGTACCTGTGAAACAAATAATACATTATATGTTAAAAAAAAAAAAAAAGAAGAAGATAGTAGGAAGGAAAAAATGGAGGGGAAATTGGAGGGAGAGATGAACCATGAGAGACTATGGAATCTGAGAAACAAACAGGGTTCTAGAGGGGTGGAGGATGGGGATGGGGTTAGCTCAGTGATGGATATTAAAGAGGGCATGTATTGAATGGAGCACTGTGTGTTATACGCAAACAATGAATCATGGAACACTACATCAAATAAATAAATAAATAAATAAATAAATAAATAAATAAATAAATAGGAAAAATAAAAGCATTATGGTCTGAGAATATGCAGGAAATAATCTCAATCTTTTGGTATTGGTGGAGACCTGATTTTTGACCAGTATGTGGTCTATTCTGGAGAAAGTTCCACGTGTGCTCAAGAAGAATGGGTATTCTGTTGTTTTAGGGTGGAATGTTCTGTATCTATGAGGTCCATCTGGTCCAGTGTGTCATTCAAAGCTCTTGTTTCTTTGTTGATTTTCTGCTTAGATCGTCTGTCTATTGCTGAGAGTGGAGTACTGAGGTCTCCTACAATTAACGTATTATTATCAATATGACTCTTTATTTTGGTTAACAGTTGGCTTATGTAGATGGCTGCACCCATGTTGGGGGCGGGGATATTTACAGTTGTTAGATCTTCTTGTTGGATAGACCCTTTAAGAATGATACAGTGTCCTTCTGTGTCTCTAAATACAGTCTTTAGTTTAAATTCTAATTTGTCTGATATAAGAATTGCTACCCCAGCTTTCTTTTGAGGTCCTTTGGCATGGAAGATGGATCTCCATCCCTTCACTTTCAGTCTGGGTATATTTAGGTTCAAAATGAGTCTCTTGTAGACAGCATATGGATGGGTCCTGTCTTTTTATCCAATCTGCAACCCTGTGCCGTTTTATGGGAGCATTTAGGCCTCTCACATTGAGAGTGATTATTGAAAGATATGAATTAATTGTCATCATGTTGCCTGTGAAGATCTTGTTTTTATAGATTATCCCTGTACATTTCTTTTCTATATCACTTTTGAGGTCTTTCTCCTTTTATAGAATCCTCCCTTAATATTTCTTGCAGGGCCGGTTTAGTGGTCACATAGTCTTGCAGTTTCTGCCGGTCGTGGAAGCTCTGCATCTCTCCATCCATTCTAAATGACAGCCTTGCCAGATAAAGTATTCATGGCTGCGTGTTCTTCTCGTTTAGTACCCTGAATATGTCTTGCCAGGCCTTTCTGGCTTGCCAGGTCTCTATGGATAGGTCTGATGTTATTCTGATGTTCCTCCCTCTATTAGTAAGGAAGCTCTTCCCCTAACTGCCCTTAAGATGGTTTGCTTGGTTCTAAGACTTGCAGATTTTACTATTACATGCTGGGGTGTTGACCTGTTTTCCTTGATCTTGGGAGGGCTCCTCTCTGCCTCTAGGACATGAATGTTTGTTTCATTCCCCAGATTAGAAAAGTTCTCAGCTACGATTTGCTCAAATATATCTTCTAGTCCTCTCTCTCTCTCTCTCCACCCCCTCAGGGATTCCAATAATTCTGACATTGGAACGTTTTATGTTGTCACTTATTTCTCTGATTGTATTTTCATGGATTCTGAGTTGTTTTTCCCTGGCCTCCTCTTTTCCCTTTTTGTCTATTACTTGATCCTCTCGGTCACTAATTCATTCCTCTGCCTCACTTACTCTAGCTGTTAGAGTATCTAGATTAGATTGGATCTCATTGGTAGAATTTTTTTAAATTTTTTATTGTTATGTTAATCACCATACATTACATCATTAGTTTTTGATGTAGTGTTCCATGATTCATTGTTTGTGCATAACACCCAGTGCTCCATGCAGAACGTGCCCTCCTTAATACCCATTATCAAGCTAAGCCATCCCCCACCCCCTCCCCTCTAGAACCCTCAGTCTGTTTTCAGAGTCCATCGTCTCTCATGGTTCGTCTCTCTCCCCCTCTGATTTACTTCCCTTCATTCTTCCCCTCCTGCTATCTTCTTCTTCTTTTTTTTTTCTTAACATATATTGCATTATTTGTTTCAGAGGTACAGATCTGAGATTCAACAGTCTTGCACAATTCACAGCACTCACCATAGCACATACCCTCCCCAATGTCTATCACCCAGCCACCCCATCCCTCCCACATCCCCACCACTCCAGCAAACCTCAGTTTGTTTCCTGAGATAAGAATTCCTCATATCAGTGAGGTCATATGATACATGTATTTCTCTGATTGACTTATTTCACTCAGCATAAAACCCTCCAGTTCCATCCACGTCGTTGCAAATGGCAAGATCTCATTCCTTTTGATGGCTGCATAATATTCCATCGTGTATATATACCATATCTTCTTTATCCATTCATCTGTCGATGGACATCTTGGTTCTTTCCACACTTTGGCTATTGTGGACATTGCTGCTATAAACATTGGGGTGCACATACCCCTTTGGATCCCTACATTTGTATCTTTATGGTAAATACCCAGTAGTGCAATTGCTGAATCGTACGGTAGCTCTATTTTCAACTGTTTGAGGAACCTCCATACTGTTTTCCAGAGTGGCTGCACCAGCTTGCATTCCCATCAACAGTGTAGGAAGCCTCCCCTTTCTCTGCATCCCCGCAAACATCTGTCATTTCCTGACTTGTTAATTTTAGCCATTCTGACTGGTGTGAGGTGGTATCTCATTGACGTTTTAATTTGGATTTCCCTGATGCCGAGCGATGCTGAACACTTTTTCATGTGTCTCTTGGCCATTTGGTTGTCTTCTTTGGAAAAATGTCTGTTCATGTCATCTGCCCATTTCTTGATTGGATTATTTGTTATTTGGGTGTTGAGTTTGATAAGTTCTTTATAGATTTTGGATATTAACCCTTTATCTGATATGTCATTTGCAAATATTTTCTCCCATTCTGTTGGTTGTCTTTTTGTTTTATTCACTGTTTCTTTTGTTGTGCAAAAGCTTTTTATCTTGATGAAATCCCAATAGTTCATTTTTGCCCTTGCTTCCCTTGCCTTTGGCGATGTTTCTAGGAAGAAGTTGCTGTGACTGAGGTTGAAGAGGTTGCTGCCTGCGTTCTCCTTTAGGATTTTGATGGATTCCTGTCTCACATTTAGGTCTTTCAACCATTTGGAGTCTATTTTTGTGTGTGGTGTAAGGAAATGGCACAGTTTCATTCTTCTGCATGTGGCTGTCCAATTTTCCCAACACCATTTGTTGAAGAGACTGTCTTTTGTCCATTGGACATTCTTTCCTGCTTTGTCGAAGATGAGTTGACCATAGAGTTGAGGGTCCATTTCTGGGCTCTCTATTCTGTTCCATTGATCTATGTGTCTGTTTTTCTGCCAGTACCATACTGTCTTGATAATGACAGTTTTGTAATAGAGCTGGAAGTCCGGAATTGTGATGCCACCAGCTTTGCTTTTCTTTTTCAACATTCCTCTGGCTATTCGGGGTCTCTTCTGGTTCCATACACATTTTAGGATTATTTGTTCCATTTCCTTGAAAAAGCTCGTTGGTATTTTGATGGGGATTGCATTGAATGTGTAGATTGCTCTAGGTAGCATTGACATCTTCACAATGTTTGTTCTTCCAATCCATGAGCATGGAACGTTTTTCCATTTCTTTGTGTCTTCCTCAATTTCTTTCATGAGTATTTTATAGTTTTCTGAGTACAGATTCTTTGCCTCTTTGGTCAAATTTATTCCTAGGTATCTTATGGTTTTGGGTGCAATTGTAAATGGGATCGACTCCTTAATTTCTCTCTCTTCTGTCTTGTTGTTGGTGTATAGGAATACCACTGATTTCTGTGTATTGATTTTATATCCTGCCACTTTACTGAATTCCTGTATGAGCTCTAGCAGTTTTGGGGTGGAGTCTTTTGGGTTTTCCACATAAAGTATATCATCTGCAAAGAGTGAGAGTTTGACTTCCTCTTTGCCGATTTGGATGCCTTTGATTTCTTTTTGTTGTCTGATTGCTGTGGCTAGGACTTCTGATACTATGTTGAATAGCAGTGGTGATTGTCGACATCCCTGCCGCGTTCCTGACCTTCAGGGGAAAGCTCTCAGCTTTTCCCTATTGGGAATGATATTTGCTGTAGGTTTTTCATAGATGGCTTTTATGATATTGAGGTATGTACCCTCTATCCCTATACTCTGAAGAGTTTTGATCAAGAAAGGATACTGTACTTTGTCAAATGCTTTTTCTGCATCTATTGAGAGGATCATACGATTCTTGTTCTTTCTTTTGTTAATGTATTTTATCACGTTGATTGATTCGCAGGTGTTGGACCAACCTTGCAGCCCAGGATAAATCCCACTTGGTCATAGTAAATAATGCTTTTAATGTACTGTTGGATCCTATTGGCTAGTATTTTGGTGAGAATTTTTGCATCCATGTTCATCAAGGATATTGGTTTGTAATTCTCCTTTTTGATGGTGTCTTTGTCTGGTTTTGGGATCAAGATAATGCTGGCCTCATAAAATGAGTTTGGAAGTTTTCCTTCCATTTCTATTTTTTGGAACAGTTTCAGGAGAATAGGTATTAATTCTTCTTTAAATGTTTGGTAGAATTCCCCTGGGAAGCCATCTGGCCCTGGGCTTTTGTTTGTTGGGAGATTTTTGATGACGGCTTCAATTTCCTTAGTGGTTATAGGTATGTTCAGGTTTTCTATTTCTTCCTGGTTCAATTTTGGTAGTTGATACATCTCTAGGAATGCATTCATTTCTTCCAGGTTATCTAATTTGCTGGCATGGAGTTGCTCATAATATGTTCTTATAATTGTTTGTATTTCTTTGGTGTTGGTTGTGATCTCTCCTCTTTCATTCATGATTTTGTTGATTTGGGTCATGTCTCTTTTCTTTTTGATACGTCTGGCCAGGGGTTTATCAATCTTGTTAATTCTTTCAAAGAACCAGCTCCTGGTTTCGTTGATCTGTTCTACTGTTCTTTTGGTTTCTATTTCATTGATTTCTGCTCTGATCTTTATTATTTCTCTTCTCCTGCTGGGTTTAGGCTTTATTTGCTGTTTGTTTGTTTTTTTTTTTTTTTCTCTAGCTCCTTTAGGTGTAGGGTTAGGTTGTGTATTTGAGACCTTTCTTGTTTCTTGAGAAAGGCTTGTATTGCTATATACTTTCCTCTTAGGACTACCTTTGCTGTATCCCAAAGATTTTGAACAGTGTGTTTTCATTTTCATTGGTTTCCATGAATTTTTTTAATTCTTCTTTAATTTCCTGGTTGACCCATTCATTCTTCAGTAGGATGCTCTTTAGCCTCTATGTATTTGAGTTCTTTCCGACATTCCTCTTGTGACTGAGTTCTAGTTTCAAAGCATTGTAGTCTGAAAATATGCAGGGAATAATCCCAATCTTTTGTTAGTGGTGAGACCTGATTTGTGACCTAGGATGTGATCTATTCTGGAGACTGTTCCATGGGCACTAGAGAAGAATGTGTATTCCATTGCTCTGGGATGGAATGTTCTGAATATGTCTGTGAAGTCTTTTGGTCCAGTGTGTCATTTAAAGTCTTTATTTCCTTGTTGATCTTTTGCTTAGATGATCTGTCCATTTCAGTCGGGGGGGGGGGTGTTAAAGTCCCCCACTATTATTGTATTGTTGTCAATGTGTTTCTTTGCTTTTGTTATTCATTGCCTTATATAATTGGCTGCTCCCATGTTAGGGGCATAGATATTTACAATTGTTAGATCTTCTTGGTGGATAGACCCTTTAAGTAGGATATAGTGTCCTTCCTCATCTCTTATTACAGTCTTTGTTTTAAAATGTAGTTTGTCTGATATAAGGATTGCCACCCCAGCTTTCTTTTGGTGCCCATTAGCATGGTAAATGGTTTTCCACCCCCTCACTTTCAATGTGGGGGTGTCTTTGGGTCTAAAATGAGTCTCTTGCAGACAGCATATTGATGGGTCTTGTTTTTTAATCCAATCTGATAGCCTGTGTCTTTTGATTGGGGCATTGAGCCCATTTACATTCAGGGTAACTATCGAAAGATAAGAATTTAGTGCCATTGTATTGTCTGTAAGGTGACTGTTACTGTATATTGTCTGTGTTCCTTTCTGGTCTATGCTGCTTTTAGGCTCTCTCTTTGCTTAGAGGACCCCTTTCAATATTTGTGGAGGGCTGGTTTCGTGTTTGCAAATTCCTTTAGTTTTTGTTTGTCCTGGAAGCTTTTTATCTCTCTTTCAATTTTCAATGAGAGCCTAGCTGGATATAGTATGGTTGGCTGCATATTTTTCTCGTTTTGTGCTCTGAAGATATCCTGCCAGTCCTTTCTGGCCTGCCAGGTCTTTGTGGATAGGTCTGTTGCCAATCTAATGTTTCTCCCTTTATAGGTTACATATCTCTTCTCCCGAGCTGCTTTCAAGATTTTCTCTTTGTCTCTGAGACTCGTAAGTTTTACTATTAGATGTCGGGGTGTTGATCTATTTTCATTAATTTTGAGAGGGGTTCTCTGTGCCTCCTGGATTTTGTTGCCTGTTTCCTTCCCCACATTAGGGAAGTTCTCTGGTATAATTTGCTCCAATATACCTTCTGCCCCTCTCTCTTTCTTTTTCTCCTGGGATCCCAATTATTCTAATGTTGTTTCGTCTTATTGTATCACTTATCTCTCGAAATCTTCCCTCGTGATCCAGTAGTTGTTTATCTCTCTTTTTCTCGGCTTCTTTATTTTCCATCATTTGGTCTTCTATATCGCTAATTCTCTCTTCTCTTTCATTTATCCTAGCAGTTAGTGCCCCCATTTTTGATTGCACCTCATTAATAGCCTTTTTGATTTCGATTTGGTTAGATTTTAGTTCTTTTATTTCTCCAGGAAGGGTGTGTCTAATAACTTCCATGCTTTTTTCAAGCCCAGCTAGCTAGTATCTTTAAAATCATGATTCTGACCTCTAGGTCCAACATCGTACTAATGTCCGTATTGAGTAGGTCCCTGGCAGACAGTACTACCTCTTGTTCTTTTTGCTGAGGTGATTTCTTTCATCTTGTCATTTTGTCCAGAGGAGAATAGATGAATGAGAGAACAAAATGCTAACAGGTTAGCAACGTCCCCAGAAAATATACTCTAAACTAATCAGAAAAGACCTGAAACCAGGGGAAAAGAAAGGGAAAGAAAGAAAAAAGAAAGAGAAAAAAAAGAAAAAATATATAAAAACAAACAAAAACAGAACAAAACAAACAAACAAAAAACAGAATATGATCAAATATGATCAGGCTAGTGCATAGATCAGTGCCACACACTAGATTTTGGGTGTATTTTAGTCTGTTAGAAGATAGTGCCTCCTAAAATTTTAAAGAAAGAAAGACATATATGTACAAAATAAGGGTTGATACAATGAAGGGATGGAAGATGAGTGTAAAGATGAAAATTATAAAATATTTTATAAAAGGAGTTGATAAGATAAGAAGTTGTTTGAAAAAAGAAAGAAGATTTTTTTAAAAAGGGAGAGAATGTGATCAGGCAGGAGACTAGAACAAAGCCATACACTAGAGATTTAGGGTATATTTTGATCTGTTAAAAGAAACTGTATCTCAAAATTTTAAAGAGAGAAAAACTTATACCTATATGCCAAAAATAAGGGTAACTACTATGAAGGGATAGAATATGACTCTAAAATTGAAAAATAAACGTTTTTTTTAAAGGGATTGATAAGATGTTGGTTGAAAAAGGGAAAAAGAAAAATTAAAAAAAACAGTTAAAAAAATTAATTTTGAAAGACTAATGAATCATGGTAAAAAAAAAAAAAGCCATGAATTCTATGTGCAGTATTCCCCTAGCACTGGAGTTCTCCCGTTCTCCTTGATCAGTAAACTTGGTCTTGGCTGGCTGTTCGTGCTGATCTTCTGGGGGAGGGGCCTGTTGCCGTGGTTCCCAAATGTCTTTGCCGGAGGCGGAATTGCCCTGCCCTTGTGAGTCTGGGCTAAGCAATCTGCTCAGGTTTGCTCTCGGGAGCTTTTTTTCCCTGCAAGCTCTTGGTACAGCTTTGGAGGATGAGAGTGAAAATGGTGGCCTCCCAATCTCCACCCGGAGGAGCTGAGAACTCGGGGCCCCGCTCCTCAGTGCACCCCCAGAGAAAAGCAGTCAGTTACTCCCGTGTCCCCGGTCTCCGGCCGCAGTCCGTGCTCACCCGGCCTGTGACCGAGTGTTTCTATCTCTGGCACCCAACCCCGTGTGGAGTCTCCAAACCCAGCAGATCCCTGCAGTGCACTCCTGCACCACTCCTCCAGGGGGAGGAAGAGGAGTGTCCCCAGATCTGCCACTTTTTGGGTCCCTGCTGGAGGAGCAGTGGCCCGACTGGGCCGCGGATCACAGCTTATGGCAACCCTGAGCTGAGAGCCCGCACCTCGGCTCCGTCTCTGCAGCCGGCTTCCCCGCTCCAATACCTGGGAGCTCTGCTGCACTCAGGCACCCCTGGTCTTTCTGTGACCCCGAGGGTCCTGAGACCACACTGTCCCACGAGGGTTCCACCTCCCGCTTAGCCACTGCAGCGACGTCCCTCAGCGTAGCCGACTTCTAAAAGTTCCGATTTTGTGCTCCGCGGCTCTATCACTTGCCAGAAGTGGCCGACGGAGGCCCCTGCCCCCACCGTGTATCCTCCCAA